>NC_142566.1:3240000-3605000 GCF_041283825.1 Pyrus communis
CTTTCGGTGTATAGCACTTCCTCCTCACCTTTTAATGAGACCTTACCCATTTGCCTTGCCAAAGCTTCTTGATCGGCAAGCAAATTCTCAAACTCAACAAGTGATGGTTGGATCGGCCATCATTGTATAGCGACAACGAAGCCTCGATATTTAGGTCTCAATCCATGGATAATTATTCTTTTTATCCTGGATTCTACAATGGTAGCACTAGGATCTAATTCAGAAATTTCATGGCAAATAAACTTTACCTTGTGGAAATATTTGGCAATCGTCATGTCTCGTGAGCCACCGATAACAACTCGTTCTCGAGAAGCTGCAGCCTTGTATCATTTCTCTTTGAAAAGAGTGTGGCAAAGGTGTCCCACACTTCTTTTGGTGTCTTGGCCTTCTGTATATGCTTCAACATATCATCTTTAACTGTGGTTTTTAAGGAAAACATAGCCTTACCTGCCTTTACCTTCCACTTCCGCAGAGCATCGTTGACGTCTTTTTTTGGTTGTGCAACTTTAGTACCTCCAACGATCTCCCAAAGGTCTTGGCCCCATAGGTAAGACTTCATACATGTCTCCTATGTGTTGTAATTTTTATTGTTCAGCTTCTTGATTCCTCCAACAACTTGAAGATCTCCCATCGTATCGGCATAACTTCGATACACCAAACATGATTAGCCAACAATCTTGTGAAGTACTAAAGTTCTCACAATTCTTGGAAGCTTCACTAGAGAAGGTCCCTGATTGTACCGCTCTAATACCAATTGTTGATGAAAAATTAGAGTACATAACTCTAACACAAGTGTTGGAGAGACAACACAAGTAAACAAATTAATTGTATTACACACACAAAATATTACAACATACAAACTCTCAAAGACACTCTTTAGAAGTTAAGACACTCACTTTTTCTATAGACACACTCTAGACCACTCATACTCTTCACAAAACTACTCACTTACAAGGCTTCTCACTCTCTTACTTAGCTCTCTCTTCTTGACTACTTTCTTGATTGGTTGATACAAATGGTGTGGATGCCTTCTCCTTTTATAGGCTTGGATGGAACCTTGGAGAAGCATGGAAACATCATGCTAGAGACATCTAGATAATTCCACTAATTTCATAAGCTAGAATTATCTACACTAATCTTGCATGTTGGTGGAAACCTCACCATTCTTCTAGATTCTTCCACCAACTTAAGAAACAACCTTCTAGTCCTTTCTACAAAGGACTACTTTAACTTGGATAATCTAACTAATCAACTTTAGTGAATGTTTTAGAATTCTTTATTCTAGATTTGTGTAGGTCCTTCAATGAGATGAGGTTGATTTCTTTAACATACTCTAAGATATAGTGTGCTATTTTCTATTTCTTATTTTCTTAAATTAAATTTCATGACTGTCCGCTATTGAAAATTTAATCTTTCAATGAATTTTGGCGCAGATGTTGGAAATTTGTTGTGGGTTAGAGGGTAGGTATAATCAAATAAGTTGGCTTTGAAAAAATGAAAGAGAGATTTTAGGCATTGGGGAATAGTTTCTAATAAACAAAACAATATTGGGAAGCAGAGCATGCTCATGATTGGTAAACACTTTCTTTCCAAGTTTATTTGCCAACATATTAAGGAGATATGCAAATAAGCATTGTTGTTGTTCAAAATGAAGTTGGGTCCAACACCGATGTTTGTCAGAAGAAAGAGAATTGTATGCCAATTAGTGGGCCGGAAGTGCAGGCTGGCCCGGTGCTGGAGGGAATCTGTTATATCCCAATTAGTTCCAAAACTATTCACTAAGGTGTTGTGTATTTGCTTTTCCGATTTGTATGTTAGGCATTACGGTTCTATTTCTTTATTTTCGTTTCAATATCTCATCACTCTCCCCAGCTAAATAGATTATAGAATGTACAAGTGTAGAATTATAATTGTATTGATACAATTGATCTCATAAGGATACATATATATACAAGTCGATTGACTTGATGTATAAGTAAACCTAAGCCCATTAAGATTTACAAGACCTAGCCCATAAGAATCCTAATTAGATTCTCCTACACTAACAACTAGAATACGTCAAACAACGCAGGTTTCTGCTGTGTATGTTCGATAATGAACAACAAAGATGCGGTTCTTTACATCAGATAGAATTATTGTGCTAGTATATTTAACACCTCCATGGTAGAATTGGAGAAAACATACAGATGAACAAAGTCATTACAGAGAGTGGCCATCGTTTCCCGCTCTTGGAATTTAACACTTAATAGTGAGAATGTAGCCTGTAGGAGTATCATTTGGTAAGTGATCTGAAACACAGAGTACAAATAATAAGCCTACCTGATATAATCTCCACATTTGGAACAAGGCTAAGTGTTTCTTTATGCATGTGGGGCTTATAACTTAGTTTATTAGTTCAATTTGAAGGTAATGCCAGATATGGATAGGTATGTACGAGAGAAGGGAGAAATGAGACGTACCTAAATCATTTTCCTTATGCTGTACAAATGATGTGGATTGTGGAAGTGGTTGAAATCATCATGAGCTAGTTTTGAGTTACTGGTATAAAATTGGGAAAATTATTCAATGGTATGTAAAAGTAGATTACTGTTCATTAAGAACAGTTACTGTTCACTAGGTGGATAGCATAATGTATTGTCTGGGGGAGGTTTCACATGCTGGAGTTGCTCTTATGGTTTTCTCTGACCATCCCCTCTCTCCCACTTGTGAAATCTATCTGCAGCAATGGTGCTGAGCAACTCCACCGGTGGCTTTAGCCCGGTGGACAGGTGACCCAAAACACCCAATAGCCTCCCCTTGCTCCAGCCTATGCGGGCGATTGGGCTCAGGGGAGGCGAGAATCCACAGCTCGAGAGCATGAGGCGAGCTGATGCAAGGCCACGTTATAAAATTTATAAAAAAATATATATATTAATAAAAAAAAGGGGAAAATGTAAAAAAAAAAAAAAAAATATATATATATATATATATATATATATATATCTATATATCAATTTGGGCCTTTCATTCCCCAGCTTCGTCTCCATTACCACCCCGCCACACTCGATCCCCGACCTTCGACCACTCCACCTCCCGCGCGCCTTCTTCTTATTTCTCTCCGACTCCTCTGTCACTGAAAAACCCACATGCCGCCGCCTCAACTCTACAATGGGCACTGGAAACGGCTTCTTCTCCTTCTTCGGATAGTGCTTCAAAAAGTCGGAGTTTTGGTGATGGAGGGAATAGGTGGAGGAGAAAGGGAAGGTGGGATGTGAGCTGATTTGATATTTTTTTACGGAATTATTTGGTTTGAACTTGGAAATAGATTTCTAGGTTTGGGTTTGGGATGGGATGGGGTGATTTTTAGGAATTTTCTGGGTTTGGTTTGGGATAGCATGATTTTCTAGGTTTGAAAGCAATTGAAAATGAGGCCTGGATTTGAGAATAATTGAAAAGGAATTGAAAAGATCAATGTATTTGAGGTTAGGGAGGGTATCAGGCAATTGCAACGGGTGTGGAGGTTCTCGGCAAGGAGAAGGAAGATGAGGTTCTGGGGAGAGAGAGATTTTTTTAATTAATTTTAAATTAAAAAAAAATTGATTTAATTTTTCTATAAATATGTTATCATTATCTTCCAACTTATATCACAATTTTATATTTTCTTAAATACTTTGGATTGTAATTTCTTATTTAATGACACGTGGTACAACGAGACTGATTAAAAATCTTATCCAAAATAATAAATAAAATTATTTTTTATTATTTTATAAAATAAAAAATACTAATATTTTATTACCTATTGTCATGGCTATTCAGTTTAAGGATGAAGATGCAAAATGCAGTTACTGTTCACTGAGGAATTCAATAGTGAGTTGCCCTAGAGGCGTTGTAACGCTGAAGTTGTTCTGAGAGACCCTTGCCCCCTCTCTCTCTCTCTCTCATAAAGCCCCCATCCCTAAAACCCTCATTGAATGACAACAAATGCAAACCTATAAATCATTGAGGGCCAGACTAAGCGCCGGGCTTTTTACCGAAAACCAAACGAAGATCACGAAGAGAAAGGGGGAGCCCAAACCCCAGCCCAACACAGATTTGGTGGCAGCAGTGTGTAAATAAAGCAAAATTAAGGGGCAAAAATTTGACTATAGCTAAGCTACAATCAAATTACTCCTCAACTTTAGAATAGATAATTTGACTGTTACTCCTCAACTTTAGAATAGATAATGCCAACAATGGTAGTACATGCAGGAGGAAAAATTGAAGATAAGGTTCAATGGCCCTTAATTCTGTCTACATCCAAAAGACTTCCAAATCAAGTTGACCCACTAATGCCATATTCTACAACTTAGACAAATAAATTCTATCCACGAAATTTCTTATATGAAAGGTATGGGGAACTAATTTCCTTCTACTTTTCCTTACCTCTACAGTAGACAATGAAGTTTGCAATCATCTGGTCCTCACCACAAGTCAAACATAAACGTGTGGGACTGAGGAAAGCTATTTGGGGGTGTGATATTCACACATCCTTTTTTACTTCTCACATACTCTTTTTATTTTTTACTGTCGAATTGGATGAATTGAAAAAGATAAAAGGAAATTAACAAGGGATGTGTGAGAAGTAAAAATGAGTGTGTGGATAGCACACCCCAAGCTATTTATGTGGATGTCGAATACTCCGTTCCTATCGTGGTTGGGGGATGAGTACTATACTTTACAGCAGGATCATCATCAATAATTGTGAGCCTTCTTCGTAATCGTGTGGCTAATATGAATGTGTAGTTCTACTCGCATAAACTGGAATCCATGCATGCATTAAGGCTTGTTACATAACGTTTTGCAAAACAGTTTTTCATTTTACAGACACAAAAAGAATGTAAACTAGGATGAATTTGAAACCAATTTAAGCAATCAGGTTGTTGATCCTACCGTTGACCTTTAACCAACGGTTAACGTTTGATCAACGTGTCCCGAACCCATCTGGATTGTCCTAGAAGACATGTCCAACGTGAAGTTACGTGTATTATCACTAAAATTCTAAGACGCAACTTGTGAATTGTTTAGTGACAATTGTTCGTAAATGCATTGATCTTCATGCTAGGAGGTTGTAGCATAGACTCCAAGTGAAACACATATCAAGGATTTTCGGAACCCTTCTTAAATTGCATGATTTTATAAAAATACTAGGCTTGCATTCATGAAAAGTAATGATTTCATGATTTTACATTTCGTCAAATATATTTATGATTTATCAAATTTACGTTTTATGAAATGTTTATGATTATTGAATTTACCTTTTATGAGAATGTTATGCTTTATTGAAATATTTATGAATATGATTTATGGTGATGACGTTTTAAGCTAGAACGCTCCCATGATTTTATGATATGATGTTTCGAACTATTGAGATCCTATGATATGATATTTCGAGCTTTTGAGCTCCGATGATATGATGTTGAGCTATTGAGCTCCTAAGCTAGCTATGAAAGTTAATGTTCATGTTTTATGTGCTTACGTAGTTGGTATCATACAACACATACACCAAACGAGTATGTATTTGTCTATGGTTATATGATTCAATTTACGCGTATTGAGATATTTTATGACATACTATTGGGTGATGGATTTATCTTTGGGAGACTAAGATGTGATATGTATTTCTTCACTGGTGTAACCCAGTGTCATACAGCTTCATCTTCGGGTGATGGATTGGTTAATGTCAGTATGATATGTAATTCTGCACTGGCATAACTCAATGTTGTACAACTTCACCTTTGAGTGATCATGTGGCCTACCATATTTCTTCATTGGCGTAACCCAATGTCATACAGCTTCACCTTCAATGATAGATTTGCCTTTGGGTGACTATGATACCACTATTTAAGTATATGGTTATATGATTTACGAACGTTTTACAGATTTGCCTTTGGGCGATTACAATACTACTATTTAAATACATGGTTCTATTATTTATGAATGTTTTTATGGCATGCTAAAGTTTTCAAAAAAAACCTACTAAGTAGTATTATATTATATTTTCAAAACTGGGGTTAGTATGTTCAAAAGAAAAATTACTTATTATTATAAACTCTGGTCCACTCACCGTATATTTTGCACCCCCTTCAGGACTTAGAATGAGGAGTTTGATCTCGGCATTGAGGCATTTACGTATCAGTAGCTTCGAGTCCTCCTCTCGGTGTAGGACCCCTTTCTTTGTAATCGTACCTTTTTATAGAATTTCCTTTCACTCTATTCTCGATTAGTGGTATCCTCTAAACGTGTTCATCTCATATGTTTAATATTTAAGTTACGTACCCTTATTCATGTTTGTCTTTTTTGGTATAAATTGCATGCATGTTTTACATGTTTTTAGCATAAGCATGTTATGATGGCTTTCACCACCTTCAGGTATCGGCCAACATGTGCGCATCCTGGTGTCGGGATGATACTGGGATCGAGGTGTGTCATGTAGTTTTTTACTTTTGAAAAATAAGTAGATGGAATTGTGGAGGTTGTTTTGTGATTTTATAATTATTAGCAACTATTATATGTATTTTGTAATTTTTATCCAATTTAATTTTTCAGAGGACTTGGAGAAGCAGCATGGAACTTTTCTAAATGTCTTTTCAAAATTTCATTGATAATTCAGCCATTGTGAATCTGAACATTTTTTTAAATTTTATACATCTTGAGTTAGAAATTTGCGTTTTTGGTTGTGCATAGACTCTAAATGTAAATTCAATAGAATATAGATGCAAACAAAAAGACTTATTTTATTGTGTGGATTCATATACTTTGATTGATTTTTGAATTACTTAGAAATAGATGTGTTATTGCGGTTACGATTTCAAAACTCGCAGCAAACCGCGGACATGTTTGCTAGTAAATGTTAAAAAAAAAGGAAATAGGAGATGGTCCATGTCGACTGATCAAATCACTTGAGTACTACTACCCTTTACAAGTAGGATTATCATCATAATTAACTGGTAACGACGTTTTGTGAGGGTAAGATACGTTAGTTTTTCAGAATTCAGACTTTAATCAGAACCACATTAAGACCGTGGGGTGTTTGAAACGTTCCCACTCTCTCACCATGGCTGCAGGAAGAGTGTTACCCCTTACAGCTAGTTTATTCAAAGTATTTCTAGTTGTTGGTTTTTTCTGTGTAGTTTGCAGTGCTAAGGATGATCGTCATCACTGTACTTCTACCTGTGGAAACATCCCCAACATAAGCTACCCTTTCCGACTGAAACATGACCCAGGCAACTGCGGTGACCAAAGGTATAATCTGTCTTGCGAGAACAATCGAACTGTATTGTATTTGTGTTCAGGAAAATACTATGTCCAGGCAATCAATTATGATAACTACACAATCCGAGTTGTGGACGCCAATCTTCGTGAGGGTGACTGCTCTTCATTGCCTCATTATTCATTGGCAGAAAATAAATGGGATAGCCAAATTAGTAGACATCATCCATATAGCATTTGTCAAATCACAGGCAAAACGAGATGGAGTTTCCCTTATCTCCAGACTCAGACAGATTGCGTAGAACTATCGAAGCCAATAATTTTCATGACCTGTGAAACCCCAGTGAATTCTCCTGTCTATGTGGATACTGCACCTTGCACTAGTCCTATGCGTAACTCAAGTGGCCATGGTTTTGTAAAGATTGGTCATTTAAATGCCTCAGATATGAGGGATTTGTGCCGAATAGATCTTACAGTTGCGACATCATGGCCTGGTGCAAAGGACATGAACGTCTCCTACATAGACATCCACAAAGAGCTAGTCTATGGGTTTGAACTTTCATGGCTGCAGAGCAAACGCAGACCTCATAGTTGGAGTACTTGCTACATCGACAACGATACAAAGAAAGTCAATTGCGATTATGGCAGTAGTAAGTATTTTGTTATATGTATTTGGAAAAATCGGTTTCCTGCTATCATCTAATGGAAAAATCTGTTTGTTATATATATTCTTCACATAACCGATACTTTTGTTTCTTATATGATGCAGGCTTAACGAATATGATCATTTACAACATCCTAATACGTGAGAAATCCCATCATTTTCACTTTTTACTTACAGTTTACTCTTTGAAATTATCTCTCTAATTTAAATTTGTTTCTTGCAGCTAATATGGCTTTGGGGCTTGACATCATTAGTGAGTATTTCTGGTTTTTATTTTTAAATGCACAACGAATTTTCAATTTGAGAAGGTTGCATGCAGCTTCAAAGTTCCCTCTTGATTCTAATTTGAATTATTTCCATTACAGTATGGTATGTCCTTCCAGCAAGAACTCTACTCGGCATTTCATGTTTGATTGTTCTTTTAATCTATAAATGGAAAAGGCGGCACTTATCAATGTATGTCCTAATTGAAGAGTTCTTGCAAAGTCACAACAACCTCATGCCAATAAGGTACTCCTACTCCGACATCAAGAAAATGACCAGAGGATTTAAGAGCAAATTGGGTGAAGGAGGTTTCGGCTCTGTCTACAAAGGAAAGCTTCGTAGCGGCCGCTTTGTGGCAATTAAGATGCTGGATAAGTCCAAAGCTAATGGACAAGATTTTATCAATGAAGTTGGTACCATAGGAAGGATTCATCATGTAAATGTGGTGCAACTAATTGGCTATTGTGCTGAGGGGTCAAAGCGTGCTCTTGTATATGAGTTCATGTCAAACGGATCACTTGATAGACACATATTTCCTAAAGAAGGGAGCATACCCTTGTCTTGCATGATGTCATTTGAAATCTCACTCGGGGTAGCTCGTGGTGTTGACTATCTCCATCGAGGATGTGACATGCAAATTTTTCATTTTGATATCAAGCCTCACAACATTCTTCTTGACGACAATTTTGTTCCTAAGGTTTCTGACTTTGGGCTAGCTAGACTATGTCCATTAGATGATAGCAGCTTAACCTTGACTGCAGCACGAGGAACTATTGGATACATTGCCCCTGAGTTGTTCTACAAAAACATTGGAAGTGTGTCTAACAGAGCAGACATCTATAGTTTTGGAATGTTGCTGATGGAAATTGCAGGCAGAAGAAAGAATTTGAATGCAGTTGCTGCACATACTAGCCAAATTTACTTTCCTTCATGGGTTTATGACCAATTCAGCAAAGGAAACGATGTGGAAATTGAAAATGCCATTGAAGAGGAAAAGGAAATAACAAAGAAGATGCTTATAGTTGCGCTATGGTGCATCCAAATGAAGCCTAGTGACCGTCCTACTTCGATGAACAAAGTAGTAGAGATGCTCGAAGGAGAAATTGAATGTATTGAAATGCCTCCAAAGCCCTTCCTATATCCACAAGAGAAGCCAGTGGTGGATGATGAAGACGATTCAGAAACAACGTGGTCATCTGGACTTTCGAAAGATGATGTCGAAGAGTCACCAAGTTTAATTCAAAATGCTAATGAAATAATGTAGCTCTAGTTAGTCTGCATGATGCCTGGGCATAGTCAAGTTGACAGAACAGTATGCTATCCCTTCTGCCAACTTTGAATCCATCAGCGTAGTTTACAGTATAGCTTAATTCGCTGGAATAAAAGAAAAAGTTAATCTGCGTAAGTAATTGGCCTATTTCTTAGGCACAACTGTACTTCTTTTGTCGACACATTTTGCTTCTTCCTGTGCTTAATTTGAAGTCTACTGTGAGATATAGTGTGCTATTTTCTATTTCTCATTTTCTTAAATTAAATTTCACGACTGTCCGCTATTGAAAATTTTATCTTGTGATGAATTTTGGCACATATGTTGGAAATTTGTTGTGGGTTAGAGGGTAGGTATAATCAAATAAGTTGGCTTTAAAATATGAATGAGAGATTTTAGGCATTGGGGAATAATTTCTAATAAACAAAACAATATTGGGAAGCTGAGCATGCTCATGGTTGGTAAACACTTCAATTCCAAGTATATTTGCCAACACATTAAGGACATATGCAAACAAGCGTTGTTGTTCAAAATGAAGTTTGGTCCAACGCCAATGTGTGTCAGAAGAAAGAACATTGTGTGCCAATTAGTGGGCCAGAAGTGCAGGCTGGACTGGGGCCGGAAGTGCAGGCTGGACTGGTGCCGGAAGGAATATGTTATATCCCAGTTAGTACCAAAACTATACATTAAGGTGTTGTGCACTTGCTTTTCCGATTTGTATGTTTGGCATTACGGTTCTATTTCTTAATCTTCGTTTCAATATCTCATCATGAGCTAAGTGTTTCTTTATGCATTTGGGGCTTTTAATTTAGTTTATTAGTTCAATTTAAAAGTAAAGCCAGATATAGACAGGTATGTACGAGAGAAGGGAGAAATGAGATGTACCGAAATCATTTTCCT
This sequence comes from Pyrus communis, assembly GCF_041283825.1. Lineage (NCBI taxonomy): Eukaryota > Viridiplantae > Streptophyta > Magnoliopsida > Rosales > Rosaceae > Pyrus > Pyrus communis. Next base: position 3,250,323 of record NC_142566.1, read on the forward strand.
TATGCTGTACAAATGATGTGGATTGTGGAAGTGGTTGAACTCATCATGAGCTAGTTTTGAGTTACTGGTATAAAATTGGGAAAATTATTCAATGGTATGTAGTATTGAAATGATACAGAAAATCAATGACTAAGAGGGGGGTATTGCGTCAGGAGTTTGATGGACTTCGCTTGACTCTCAAATTAAAGTGTATTCAATTCAAAGGCTACTTAAACAACTATGAATAAATTTCCCCATGTTGATCTTCTTTAACTGATCTGGTATGAGTTGGCTGTTCATTTGGACTTCAAATACTTGAAATCTCTACTGGTTTATCAACTATTTCAGACTTTGTATACTTTTATTTATAACTCGTGGTCTGGTAATACAAGGAAAAACGATTTAATCTTTAAATTGTGATCAATGTGAAACTGTCATCTGACTGTGTCCCAGACGACGGCTGGTGTTCCAGTTCACGGGTTATTAACAATCATCCGCTCTTTTATGAGACGACAGACGACAGCAAACTAGTCGATTAAGCCAAAAATTATACCAGTGCAGATTGGAAATTGTAGGGAAGGTTCAATGGCCCTTAGTTCTGTCCACATCCAAAACACCTCCAAATCAAATTGACCTACTAATGCAGTATTCTACAAGTTAGACAAATAAATTCTATCCACAAAACTTTGTTATATGAAATGTATGGGGAGCTAATTTCCTTCTACTTTTCCTTACTTCCACAGTAGACAATGAAGTTACAATCTTCTGCTCCTCACCACAAGTCATTAATGTGAACGCGTGGGAATGAGGAAAGCTATTCCTCATTAAGCACTTTTCCATTGTCTTTACAAGATTTTACTCAAGTAGTATATATTACCCCAGTTCCATTCATCAATAATTGATTTTCCTGCAGACGATAAATTTTAAAAACTATCTTCTGACGAATATTTGCTCAGAATGTTGGAAATTGTGGGTTATAGGGTAGGAAGAATCAAATAAGTTGGCTTTGAAAAATGGAAGAAAGATTTTAAGCAGTGGGGAAAACAGAGCATGCTCATGGTGGGTAAACACTTCCTTTCAAACTTTATTTGCCAATACATTTAAGGAGATATGCAAACACGCGTTGCTGACCAAAATGAAGTTCGGTCCAACACCGATGTTTGTCAATATCTTGGACAATCAAAGACAAACCAAACGTTGAAAGAGAGACAGAGGATATGTACTGCAGAAATTTGTTTCAAGATTTTGAACTTGGTAAATAACGATGAAGGAAATAATGTTCTTGATTAGTTATTTCATGCAGAAATATTTAGGTGTGGCTTCAATGAAACGTAGCACTCAGTGCTATGGGTGCTTTTGAATCTTGTATTTTCAATCTCAACCATTTATATTTTCCGTGGCACGCAATGCTACGTACTATTGAGGAAAAATTGGAAATCTTCCTCATATAGAAAAGATCAAGTGACTTTCTGAATTTGTTAAACAACCATTCATACAGGCAAGCATCACTTAGTTCTAACTTCATAATCAATCAAGAGGTTCTTCTAGTGAACCTAGTCTTTTTGACAAATAATACAAGGTGAGCATCCAAATCGCACTACTATATTGGTGTGATACATTATTCAGAAATTTATAAATTTTATCGTGTTCTTAAATTTACATTTAAATTTTGTGTCCTGTGAACTTTTTATTTACAGATCTTTAAGATTTGTACATTTAACATTAAGGACAGATTCACTTAAATGTTACTTGGTACTTGTTTCTATTTGTTTGCACTGTGGGCACGGGGGATCGAAATTATACATAGTTTATATAAAAAATTCTGGGTTCTCCAGAGTATCAAATGTTTTAACCATTAAATATTGATATTCTATATTTTTAAATAAAGGTTCAGCAGTTAAAATACCCGAAGTACTCGAAAGTCCCAATTTTATAACATGCTTGTGAAGGTGAATAGGGGAGGGAAAAAAGAGTAGTTTAAAGTTGAGGTACATAAGAATACTGAAGGTACCTTCAATCTGAATCCAAATCGGTGGTGTATTTTCATGCTTTGGTGTCTGTTAGCACATCTGTCATGTCCTAATTAGTACCAAACTAGTCACTAAGGTGTTGTATATTTGTTTTTCCAATTTTTTTATGTAGAGTACAAATAATAAGCCAACCTGATAATTTTAAACACGGCTTATCTTAAATTATTGTAATAATTTTAAATTTTCATCTTTTCTTAATTATTTAAAAAAAAAATTAAAAGAAAATAAGCCAACCTAATAATCTTGACATTTGGAGCCATTTGTTAGAATATTTTAGTCTAAGGAGGAGGTAAATTTGGGAAAAGGAGTTCAAGAGGTAAATTGGCACATATGGTTTTGTAGCTTAATTAATTATAGTTCAATTTAAAAGAAAAACCTAAAATAAACATGTATTCCTTATGCTTTACACATTATGTGGATTGTAGAAAAATGGTTGAAATTACATGAGCTTTGAGGATATATTTGTCCCACCAAAAGAGTTACTGGTACAAAACTTGAGCTAGTCTCTCCGCTCTTCAAGAGAATAACTTATATGCAACTGCTGCTAATCATGTTATTCTATATATGCTGTTAGACCAAGTCCGAGTTACAAGAATCCAGCTCATGTTTAAACTCTAAAGTGCCTGCCATCATTACAACTATAGTGGACATGTGATTGCTGACTCATGGACAGCAGGGAGGACAGTTTATTATTGTTGTGCTTTTGCTCCGAGTGCTCTGGTGTGCTGTTGCTGTGCTGCTGCATGTGTGGCGTGCAGTATTTGTATTTTAAAATTGTAAAATTTGTATGTTGTAGTGTATATATTAAAGCCTTCCCGTAAGGCCTTGGTGTGGGTGAATTATTTTATAGAGATCAGAAATTCTATCATATGCATCATGTGTAAAGTTGAATGCTAAAACAAAAGGAAAGTAATATTTTTTTTTTTAAATTATAAAGACGTGATTCATGAAAAATTATAAAGATACAAATTAGGATTGTCACACCATTTTATGCACACAAATTACGAGTGGTCAAATCAAGAGGGTTGAATTTTCAAAGTAGCCCTGAGTGCCACGTAGAGGCATATGAACTCCCATTGTATAGTTTGGAAGCCAAGGAGAATTGGTCCTTGGAAAATACTAGTTGCTACCCCAAATCAAGTAGCCGGACTTTCAACGGTTTTTGGTATTTATATTTTTTTTCTTGAAACTAATAAATATTAAGAAATTTAGCTACATTCATAACTATTTAAAACAAGAAATTAAATCTAAAAAAAGATACCAAACTGGACACGAGCGGAATTGAAAGGAGAAAATAAGCATCCCCATTTTTCTCATTATTATAGGCTTAAGATTTTTCCTATTTAGATCAATAGAGATCTACAATATATGTTAAGACAACCAAAACTTTCCTAAAGCGAAAAATTGGTTTTACCTTACAAACTTTGATTTTAATACCAAACCAAACCGAGTGCATGTCTTCGGTTTGGTCCACAGTTTTGAGGTAAAAGTAGACCAAACCAAACCATGCCAACCCTTAATCGACTAGTTCTTAGCCTTGTGCCCAAACCTAAACCACTATTTTCTTTGCAAGTCCATTAGACTTGCCTACCAGAAGACTAGAAGATGGTACATGTCGATTCATCAAATCACTTTAGTAATACTACCCTCTACAGCAGGATTATTATCATTAACTGTGAGCCTTCTTACTCGCAAAAATTGTAATTCATGCATCCATTAGAGCTTGTTTGGAAACATTTTGCAAAACAGCCTTCTGTACAAATACAAAAACGAGTGTACGTAAATTTAAGAATTTTAAACTTTAATCTAAACCACATTAAAACCGTGGTGGCGATGTCAATATGGGAAAAAAAAGAGAGTTAATCATCAAATGTTTTCCAAAACAAAGCTACTCAACTCAAGCATTGAAGATAAATGCAGCCGGGGTACGATTGCAACATATATAATCTAGGGAAAGATGATGAACACAGCCACAGATAAGGAGATCGAATAGATGTAAACAAATTGACTGGCCTTTTTTTAACCTCCAAATTTGAGTCGTCCATCTGATCAGTTTCTTTTCAACACTCTAATTTATTTAATATGCCAACAAAGGCTACTTAGACAACTATGGCTAAATTTCCCTGCGTTGATCTTCTTTAACTGATCCGGTATGAGTTGCTGTTCATTTTTGGCATAAAATGCTTGAAATCTTTACTGGTTGAGTAATGCTAGGTAGACTAAATTTCAGACTTTGTATGCTTTTACTTTAATTTATAAGTTGTGGTCTGGTAGTACAAGGAATAATGATTTAATCTTTAAATTGTCGTCTCCTAACATTAGGAATGACGAAAACCAACTTGTTCAAAAAGTTTATGTGATGAAGCGACAAATTTCAAAGTGAAACTGCCATCTGAGTGTGTCCTAGTTGACGAGTGATTAACAATCATCTGCTCTTCTACGAAACATCGGACGACAGCAAACTAGTCCATTATGCCAAAAATTGTAGTACAGGTTGAAAAATTGAAGAGAAGATTCAATGGCCCTCAATTCTGTGCACATCCAAAAGACTTCCAAATCGTGTTTTACAAGTTAGACAAATAAATTCTACCCACAAAAATTTCTTATATGAAAGGTATGGGGAGCTAATTTCCTTCTACTTTTCCTTACCTCCACAGTAGACAATGAAGTTCGCAAACATCTGGTCCTCACCACAAGTCAACATAAACGTGCGGGACTGAGGAAAGCTATTTCTGTGGATGTCGAATACTCCGTTCCTTATCGTGGTTGCGAGATGAGTACTATACTTTACATGACACATCCTAACCCTGATGTCCCCACATACCAGGGTAGGCATGTGCTGACTGACACCCGAGGGTGATGAAGCCATTTTGAAGTATGCCTACGAATAAAATTATGTAATTAGAATGAAAACACTAATGCAGGAACTTGTTCAGAGCCAACTACTAGGAATAATATGAAATAATTTCTAGGAAAGTATGCAAACAAAGGAATAATACCTATCCGAAGAAGACTTGAGAATAACTACATAGAGTTGTCCTGACGCCGGAATCATGTGCCTCAGATCTAAACCCTGAGGGGGCACAAAACAGAAAAGGTGAGTGAACCAAAGTTTATAATACTACTAATAATACGAAAACCATTTTATTTCTGAACATAATAACCCCCTGTTTTGAAATACATCTATAGTACTACATGGTAAGTTTTCTAAAAGCTCTAATGTGCCATGAAATCAATCATAAAAACCATGTGTATAAAACAGTACTTGAACTGATAGTATCGCCACCCGAAGGCAAATTCATAAATCCTTTGCCCCCAGGCAAATCCTGTACTTTCTAGGGGTATCATAGTCGGCCGAAGGCAGTACCTGGCCATCACCTGAAGGTGAAACTGTACGACTCCGGGATATGCCGGAGAAGAATCTATAACATCTCACACCGACACTAGCCATGGCTAGTGAAGTTGTCTGACACTGCTTTCGGCAGTGAAGTTGGGGGTAGAACATATATCTCACTCCTCCTCATCACTGTGTCCTATGGCCATAGACATCTAATACTCATGTTGGGTGGATGTGTTGTATGATAACCCACTAGATACATACCCAAAAATATATCTCAAAACCTCATCGAATAAAGCCAAGCTGGTTTATACTCATAAACCCACTGAATTCTTACGTATAAAACCATTTGTTCATAACTTAAATAATTTTTAAAGCGATGAAACCAAATCGTAAATTCTCTAAATCTCAACCATATGTATATCCTTAAAAATGTACTTTAAAACATGCTCAAATTATAAAAACATCATATGCATGCATTCCTAAGATTTGTAAAACCATGCAAGTTATGAAGGGGGACACTCACAAATGTTTTATTGCCGAGGAGCCGCTCAACTAGTGAGGATGTAGCCACTTCCCACCAATGTACCTAAACACATAAAAAGACCACTTAGTCAAACTCTACTAAAACGTTAAAATTTGGGAAAACGGATAGCGGATTCGGATTCGGTACGTCGAATAACCTAAGGAAGGACCTCGAGTTACCCCATGCGTTGTTGCACACGCCGCCACGGGGTAGCGGCCGGACGACCACACCTCCACGCGCCGAGATAAGTCGCCGGAAAAAGTTGACGACGGCAGAGCACAGTGCCTTCGACGGAGGCGTGTGTGCCCCATGCACTGGGCATGATGCGCCAGCCCAAGGGTTTGGGTTTAGGTCCTAGTCGGATCCGGGGTTGGGCCTGGGTTTTGGGTAATAGTATTGGGTCGAGAGGCTTTGCGCCTAAGGTAATGGGCTTGGGTTTAAGCCCAAGGGATCAGACCTAGGGTATAGGGTAATTGCGTTGGGTCTGATTCATTGGGCTGGGTTCATATTAGGTTTTGGGTTGGTTTTCGAATTAGGCTTAGGCTGGATTACTGAGTTATATCCGGGTTTGGATTCAAGTTCGAGATAACGAAATATACCTTGCCGTTAGGAAATTCCGTTAAAGTTAACAGATCTCGAGGTTCCGCCGTTGAAAAGCCTCGCCGTCAAACTACATAAAATTCCAGAATATGATCAGGGCTCTTCCGAGCTCGATTTCATCGATTTCAAAGCCAAAATTCAAGTAATTAGGTCGTAAAACTCACTAGCAATAACCCTAGGATCCTTTTAGGGTGAAGAGAGGTGAAATCATTCTCAAATTCGATCGTTGGAGCTCAACGAGACTCGCCAGAATCTGGAAAAAGGTTGGCGAAATGGATGTAGAGAATTACACCCACAACATCAATCTTAGGTTAGCCCACAAACATTATGATTCAAAATCAAGCTGAATCCCAATAGAAACAATCACCAACCAGCTTTGAACTCGACGATCTACGCCAGAATTCGTTGATGGGGTGACATACAGGCACAGATTCTAAATACAGATTAAACCCCAAAGGTTTTCAACATATAATTCATCACAGAGATATATTATAATTCACCAAACCTAAGAGAAGTAGTTAACCTGAGATGGAAATTCAAGAAAGCTCAAGCTCTTGGCATTAATGGCAGAGCAAACAGAGGTGCTCTAATAACACATGCAAAGCTGCAAGTAGATTCTCCATGTCCCTGAGATTTTTGGGGTTTGATTTGGACAGAAATGGCGTGGGTGATGGTGGTCTCCTTCTCGGAGCTTAGAGAGAATGTGAGCTAAGAGAGAATTAGAGTGTTAGAGAGGAAACTATTTTCAGAATAAAAGAGAGAGTTATGGGTCACGGGGAAAGAAATGAAACGCGACTTGAGCTTGGTTTTGGGCTAACAATCCCACACCCAACCTTTGGGCCGAATTGACACAGCCCAATCTGATGGCAAAGTTGTAATTTATAGCATATTTTAAGACTGGGTTATTACAATCTACCCCCCTTAAGAAAAATTTCATCCCTGAAATTTGAAATAACTTGCTATATGTAAAATATTTGAAAATAGAGAGATAAAATATGTATACATATAGGAAAGAAATCGAGTAGAGCGGCTGCATAAAAGAGCATGCCATTTTCGTCGCGAACAGATTGCAATGACTCATTTTTCATGCCTCCAAGCTCATACCTTCTTCCTTCCTCAATACGATAGTATAGTATAAAACTCATATAAAAATATTAAGTTGAAAATAGGATTTATTATGTAATAACATAATTCAAAAATATATATACGTAATATAGGATGACGACAAAAATAGATATATATACTAACCTAAGATTCAAATACTTGTACAGAGTGGAAAATCAAAAATGAAATTAATTCACCCAAAATTTTGTAAAACCAAAATGCATATAAATAAAATAATGTAATTTAAAATATTTGTACTGAAAATCGAAACCACAAATGAAAATAAGCATGCCCAAACATTTGTCAGATCACGTACTTCGAGAATGGGTGTGTCTTGAGTCGAGTCCTCATCATAGCTAACTAATAGCTCATGTTGTAGACGGGCCGAATTGCCCACTTACTTAGCGAACCCAACAATTAAGCCATCGAAATTACAGTCTACAACCTATAATGCCGATAAATCATCGTTGTCATGGTAAGCAAATGAGAAGTTCCCGAGTTCCGAAGATACCGAAATACCATTTTACTCTTCACAGTGAGAATGTGTCTAGATCATCCGATCTATGCCTCGATCATGTTGCCGTACTACTCCAAAGCACACCAATCAAAGCTACTAGAGGTGCTTCAACATCTACGCATACATGAACAACAAAGTCCTGGAATGAATTATCTGAAAGATGCGTATAGACGAACATATGTCATAAAACATTACTGTCGTGTCCAACCGTGATGATCGCACTCCTGATCGCGAGACATAAGATTCAAAACCAGTATTAAAGGAACTCCCACTCTAACCACTTCCTTTGAGTAACAATTGCTACTTCAACCCAATTATAGAAATTGACCCCACAACCACCAAGCTCGTAATCTGCAGTTCTACCTTTACCAATTCCTTACTAAAAGACGGCTCAACTCCAAACCACTTAAAACTCTTCCTAGTAAGTCAAGTAAGCTTGTGGAAAGGTTATGCTCTTAACGTTCATGTCCAAATCAATATGAACTAAGCGTACACTTCAACATTCACGTAGATCCAAACAATAAGGTCCTGAATTGAACTAATCGAACGATGCGTAAAGACGAACGCTTGTAGTAACACATTTCCTCTATGACGAACCAAAATCGTTGCTCTCCTAGTCAGAAGATAGAAATTTCAAAACTTATACTAGAAGAACCATAACTCTTACTACTTCCCTCAATTTGACAGTTACCATTTCGAACCATACATAGAAATTGTCGCCATAACTGCCAAGCTCAAAACTTACATTTTTACATTCACCAATTCCATGCTGGAAGCCTGCTCAATCCTCAAGACCACATGAAACTCTTCTTGGTAAGTCTAGTAGGCTCGCAAAAGATTATGCTCCTAATGTTCCCATTAGAATCGATATGAAACTGGGTGCACATTTCAGTTAAGTTGATCCATCATGGATTCGTCACGGAGCTAACAAGGAACCATGTCGAGAAGGCTAAAAGAACACCCAATAATTTGAGGGTCAAGACAAGTCCATCAAATCTAGAGTACAAGATATCTGAGTTATTACGATGCTTGCATGCATACAATACCTCACTTGATTGGTTGATAACAATTTAGAAATAAAAATTGGCTAACACAGTTTTCTGATGATCGAGAGATAATGTCAAAACAGTATTCGGGGATTCAACATAATATGGAAATATATGGATCGAAGAGGATTCAGGTACCTACGTGCTTTTCTACAACGGGCGTCTATAACTACAATTGCACAATTAGGTGGTACATGATGGTGCAGTCGTATACTCTATCAATCACCGTCGTCAGAGACTTAGCTCATTTCAACTAAGAATATAACTAAGAAGTTTACGAGGGTGGACGATAATCCAATGAAACTGATGAACGAAAATTTAGATTTTTTCCTCAACCCAAAATTCATAGCAATTTGTTACTACGGTAGTTCTAGAAACATTAAATCACCAGTGGTGAAGAGTTACTCAGTCAGGTGTTGAGTGAGTAATTGGAGGAGGGACTATCCCAACTAAAACTTTGACGTCTGAATGGTTCTCCTGAACAGTCTATCTACTTCAGGAATACTGTAAAGAGCAGTAAGAGAGCCTATGACTACTAAAATTTCTTGCAATACCAGGAGGTGAAACTGAGACTGTGAACAGAGCTAATGCAAACCAAAGTGTCAGAGGGTCTGAAAGATTTGAAAATAAAAATTTCGACCAAATGGTTCAGGGTATAAGTCTCACGAACGGATGGATAGTACACCGGGCGAGATGATCAATAAACCACAATCATCACCTAAGTCTCCACAGAGAAGTGTCATTTGGTTTTCAAGTAAGGGTGGTAGTTATTGACTCTAGGTAATAGATAGGACAATTCACTTCAGGTAGTGCCAATGTCAAATGACATAGCATTACTCAGCCATGCTGCATCAGCGCATCACCATTTATGCAGTAACCATCATTGTTGGATTCAAAATTTATTGGTGTCCTCAAGGGATGTAAGAACAGTGTTAGGGTGAGGAAACGTCTTGAATAAAACTAACTTGTTTCTTATTCGAAGATGAGAGTTTAGGTTATGGTCAAAGAATCACTAGTAGTTATCAATAGAATTTGACAAGACTAATAATATTTAATAATTCATGACACTCAAGAGGATTTTTGATTTCCAACTGTCACAACCTTGGATTTGATAAGAAGACCTTCTGTTACGCTCATTTTTCCCAAATAAAGATATTTACAAAATATACGCAAAGTCGACATTTGAGGAATTTGATATAAGCTTGATTGTTGGTGTTTACTAAACAAATCTCGTGGTCGGAGTAGACAATAATATTATCAGTGAACAATCGCTGAGAAATTCCTTGAGGGTCTACACAAATTCCTTCAGTGGAAACAACAAGCCAAAGAAAGCTGATTTGGTCTACCCCACCGGTACAAGCTAACATTACCAACGACTAGTGCTTGCTTAATTTCCTTCTACATGAACCTCCGATGTTGTGCGCAGTCTCCTAACAGCTATGCCTCTGCCCACCATTCCAGAGGAACGCATGTTGTAGAAGACCATCACCGCCTCTAATCCTTAACTGGTCCCAACTAGACTTTCTCCTACTAAAATTTCCTCTAATTCCCATCACTTAGATACAAATCTAACTCTGCTCGCCATCCCTAAGGGACGCATGTCGCAGAGTATTGATCTGATATTGAATGTCATTCATAAATCAATTACGTCAACTTGAAGAAAAATCTTGACACAAATTTATTATTCTTCAATAGAATGTGACAATTCAAGCAAAATGAAAGTTACACAACCGTGCCGAATAACATCAATAAACGGAAGTCATGACATCCAAGTGATATCACAGCAGACACACTACTAGAATAGAAGAAAATCCTAAGTATGCTTTGAACAACCTTGCTCTGATACCAAACTGACATGCCCCAACCCTAATCTCCCCACATACCAAGGTAGGCACTTGTTGGCCGACACCCGAGGGTGACGAAGCCATTTTTAAGTATGCCTACGAATAAAATTATGTAATTAGAATGAAAACACTAATGCAAAAACTTGTTTAGAGCATACAACTACTAGGAATAATATGAAAGAATTTCTAGGAAAGTATGCAAACAAAGGAATAATACCTATCTGAATAAGACTTGAGAATAACTATGCAGAATTATCCTAATGCCGAGATCATGTGCCTCAGATCTAAACCCTAAGGGGGTGCAAAACAAAAAAAGGTGAGTGGACCAAAGTTTATAATACTACTAATCATATGAAAACCATTTTATTTCTGAACAAAATAACCCCCGGTTTTGAAATACATATATAGTACTACATAGTAAGTTTTTTGAAAGCTCTAATGTGCCATGAAATCAATCATAAAAACCATGTGTATAAAACATTACTTGAACTGATAGTATCGCTACCCGAAGGCAAATCCGTAAATCCTGTACTTTCTAGGGATATTATAGTTGCCCGAAGGCAGTACATGTCCATCACTCGAAGGTGAAGCTGTACGACACTGGGTTATGTCAGTGAAGAAACATGGTAGGCCCCATCACCTTCGGGTGATGCTGTATGATTCGGGGTTACAGTGGAAAAGAATCTATAACATCTCACACCAACACTAGCCGTGGCTAGTGAAGCTGTCCAACACTGCTTTCGGCATGAAGCAAGGGGTAAAACATATATCTCGCTCCTCCTCATCACCGTGTTCTATGGCCAAAAACATCTAATACCCATGTTGTATGGATGTGCTGTATGATAACCCACTAGATACATACCCAAAAATTTATCTCAAAACCTCATTGAATAAAGCCAAGCTAGTTTATACTCATATACCCACTGAATTCTTATGTAACAACCAATCCCGGGATGTACGGAATGAAAAGGGGTATTTTCATATTTTCACTTTGGTTGGGTTAGATATTTTGAAGTGTTACTTTTGGGTTTTATTTGGTGTGCCAAGTAGGGCCTACTTTCTTTTTTTGTTTCCTTTTCCTGTCCCTTTCTCCCCTCCCCCCTCCCCCCCCCACACACACACACAACTCACTTTCATCTCTCTCCCTTACTTTCTCTCATCACTGTCTCTATCCTCTCTCCCTAAGAAAGCACACAAACACAACAACAACAACAACAACATCAGCTGCACACCACCATCCCTCACCCTCTTTGTGAACCCCATGAACCCATAAATGGCAAAGGGGCTCTTCCCTAGTTTTCCGGCGAGACCCATATGTTTGCAGGCATTTTTCGGTCATCTTCGGCCACCTTTTGGCTTCCAAATAGGTATAATATTATTCCTCTCGTCTTAAGCTTCGTTTTGACATTATGGGTCCATTTTGACATTATGGGTCCGTTTTGACATTACAGGTCCATTTTCATGTATATAACTTACAAGAAGATCCTAATACAATTCAAAAGTTTTAACTTCTTTAGATGCAGATTTGTGGCAAGAAGCTATAAATGATGAAATGGACTCCCTGGAGTCAAATCAAACTTGGCACTTGGTGGATCTTCCACCTGGTTGCAAAACAATAGGTTGCAAATGGATTCTTAAAAGAAAATTAAAACCTGACGGATCAGTTGAAAATTTTAAAGCCTGACTAGTTGCTAAAGGCTATAGACAAAGAGAAAATATTGATTTCTTTGATACTTATTCACCTGTGACTAGAATAACATCTATTCGTGTATTGTTTGCTTTAGCTTCTATTCATGATCTTGTTGTGCACCAAATGGATGTTAAAACAACTTTCTTAAATGGTGAATTAGAGGAAGAAATATATAAGGATCAACCAGAGGGTTTTATAATTCCAAGACAAGAAAATAAAGTTTGCAAGTTAGATAAGTCACTTTATGGATTGAAATAGGCTATTAAACAATGGCATGCAAAATTTGATAGTTTGGTTACTTCGAATAGTTTTAAAATAAATGAAAGTGACAAATGCATCTATTATAAGTCTAAAAATAATATATGCACGATAATATGCCTATATGTGGATGATCTACTTATTTTTCGTTCAAATATTCATGTTGTGATTAATGTCAAAACTTTATTATGTGCTAATTTTGATATGAAAGACTTGTGTGAAGCTAGTCTAATACTTGGTTTGAAAATAACTAGGTCTAAAAATGGGTTTTCTTTAGATCAATCCCACTACATAGAAATTTTTTTAAGAAAATATAATTATTTTGATTGTAAACCAGCATGTACTCCTTATGATCCTAGTGTAAAATTGTTCAAGAACATTGGTGACAGTGTTAAACAATCTGAGTATGCGAGCATTATTGGTAGTCTTCGTTATGCTACTGATTGCACTAGGCCTAATATATCTTATGCCTTAAGAGTTTTATGCAAGTTCACTAACAGACCTAGTTTAGAGCATTGGCATGCTATAGAGAGGCTTATGAGATACCTTAAAAGGACGATGAATTTCAGATTACACTATGAGAAGTTTCTTGCTGTCCTAGAAGGTTACAGCGATTCTGATTGGAATACCCTGTCAGATGACTCTAAAGCCATTAGTGAAAATATTTTTAGTATTGGTGGCGGGGCCGTGTCATGGAAGTCGAAGAAACAGACTATTTTGGCTCAATTTACCTAGCTACGGCAAGCGAAGAAACATGATGGTTGAGAAACCTACTGTCAGATACCCCTTTATGGGAGAAACCGATTCCAGCAATTTGGATCCATTGCGATAGCATAGCGACAATAGCTAAAGTGGAAAACTGTTATTATAACGGGAAAATGTGACAAATACATCGTAAGCATAACACTGTAAGAGATTATCTCTCTAATTGAGCTATAAGAGTGGATCATATACGGTCTGAGGGAAACTTGGCTGATCTTTTGACAAAAGAACTAGTGTGAGAAAAGGTTTGGAAAACCTCGAAAAGGATGGGACTAAAGCCCTTAGAAAATTGAGTCATTTATGATAGCAACCCAACCTATAGACTGGAGATCCCAAGAAAGAGGTTCAAAGGGTAATAACAAGTTACAAGTGATATGAGTGAAGTCTTGCTAATTTTAATTTGGAATATTATTCCATGTCCATCCCTAAGAAGCATGACATCTTGAAGCGTTTTTAGGTTGAGATTTTTTTTTCTCTTAGTAAGGTCTATACTCTATGTTGAGTGGGACATCTAGCTACAAGAATATCCTTGATAGTCTTATCTATGTGAATATATATATACACACACACACACACAAATTAAAGCCACTAGATTGTTGTAAACTGAAATAGAAAGGAACAAAATTACCCGAAAAATGTAGAAGCCTTGAGTGGTGAATGATTCTTGGGATGAGTCGCGGACTAAGTCGCTCTCTTTAAGACGTTTAGCGGCTCTGCCCAAAGTTTGCAAACAGTTCACAAACACCACGTTGTCCCCAGGAAAACAACCCAGAATCCTCTTCTTCTGATGAGGTTCTTCCTTGCACAATGGAAGAACCTTCAAACTTACACCCTTTCGAAATGTTGTTATTAAATTAATATGTAAAACTATTTTTTTCTCTCTCTTAGCCTCTTTCCATCCGCATAACTTGTGTGTGTGTGTATTTTTATGTTGGTGTGTGTAAATATATATTATAATAAAAAATACGTTGAGATTGCAATCTGTAATGAATCAAAGCAATTGAAATCCAAACCGCAAGGAATCATGGCAATTGAAATCAAAACGGATAAAAACCACAACGGGACAAAACGTAAGTCAATTCAAACTGAAAAAGAAAATAAAATGGTTCGATTGCATGTTTCATATTTAGGGGAGATAACTCCTTAAGCCAAAATTAATTGACTTTTAATATTGGTAATAAAAAAAAAACATAAATATATTTAAATATTTAAATAAAAACATTACTGCTCTAACAAATAATGCTAGGCGGACTAAATTTCAGACTTTGTATACTTTTACTTTAATTTATAAGTCATGGTCTGGTAGTACAAGGAACAATGATTTAATCTTTAACTTGTCGTCTGGTAACATTAGGAAGACGAAAACCAACTTGTTCAAAAAGTTTGTGATGAAACGACAAATTTCTTGTGAAACTGTCATCTGAGTGTGTCCTAGTTGACGGGTGATTGACAATCATCTGCTCTTCTACGAAACAACAGACGACAGCAAACTAGTCCATTATGCCAAAAATTGTAGTACAGGTTTAAAAGTTGAAGAGGAGGTTCAATGGCCCTCAATTCTGTCCGCATCCAAAAGACTTCCAAATCGTGTTCTACAAGTTAGACAAATAAACTCAACCCACAAAATTATATGAAAGGTATGGGGAGCTAATTTCCTTCTACTTTTCCTTACTTCCACTGTAGACAATGAAGTTCACAATCATCTGCTCCTCACCACAAGTTAACGTAAACGTATTGGACCGAGGCAAGCTATTTCTGTGGATGTCGAATACTCCATTCTTTATCGTGGTTGCGAGTTAAGTGCTCTACTTTACAACAGGATCATGATCAATAATTGTGAACCTTCTTCGTAATCGCTTGGCCAATATGAATGTCTAGTTTTACTCGC
Source organism: Pyrus communis (assembly GCF_041283825.1). Taxonomy (NCBI): domain Eukaryota; kingdom Viridiplantae; phylum Streptophyta; class Magnoliopsida; order Rosales; family Rosaceae; genus Pyrus; species Pyrus communis. Next base: position 3,265,904 of record NC_142566.1, read on the forward strand.
ATAAACTGTAATCCATGCACGCATTAGGGCTTGTTTGGTAAAGTTTTACAGAACAGTTTTTTCGTTTTACAGATACAAAAACGAATGTAAACTAGGATGAATTCGTACGCAATATAAGCAATCGGGCTATGAATGCAACGTATAAGTAAGAGAAAACCGAATGCAGCCATAACTAGGAGATAGAACAGAAGAAAACAAGATGAAATGACCTTTTTTCTTGTTTAATTATGTATTACACTCACAATACTGCTTTTTTGAATATGTTTAACCTCCAAATTTGAGTTTATGTTCTTATCAATTTATTCTCAGAACTCTAATTTATTTAATATGAATTACAAGCTGCAGCACAATAGCAATTATAATCAATCATTTCCAGTCATTCTAATTCGGAGATGACTGGTAACTCTTGGCGATGGCGTTTTGCAAGCATAGTGATATCGTTTCTTGCTGAAGCGGCAGAGGAGAAAGGATTAGGAGGCAATTTTACATTGTCTTCTCCTTCCAACATTTGAACGACAGCTTTCATCGAAGGACGGTCTACTGGATACCACTGGATGCACCATAGCCCCACAATGGCAAGTTTCGTGGCAATTTTAGCATCATTCTCTTCCTCAACGTGGATGCGTATGTCATCCCCTTGTTCTAGAAGATTATAGATCCATTCGGGGAAATAAACTTGCCCTGTATTCTCCACTGTGACTTGAACATTTTTCCTGCCTGCAACCATTTCAAGTAACAACATTCCAAAACTATAAACATCTGACTTGTAAGACACGGTACCAAAGTTCCTTGAGAACACTTCCGGTGCAATGTATCCCATGGTACCCCTAGCAGTTGTCATGGAAACTGCACTTTGGTCCTTGGAGCACAACTTGGCAAGACCGAAATCAGAGATTTTTGGGTTGAAGTTGTCATCTAATAGAACATTGTGAGGTTTGATATCGAAATGAAGGATTCGTTGGTCACATCCGTGGTGAAGATACTCAATTCCTTTGGCTATGCTGAGTGTAATATGTTGCAGCTTCTCCCAACCAAGGAAATGGTTCTTGCTGTCTGCTGACGAAATGAAATTTTGCAGTGAACTGTTTGGTGCAAATTCATAAACTAAGGCTCGCCTAAATCCATCAGCGCAATATCCAACCAAGCGAACCACGTTAATATGGTGGATCCGACCTAATGTTCCCACTTCATTGATAAACTCTTCTCCATTTCCTTTGGAATTGTTGAGCATCTTTACAGCAACAAAGATCTCACTCGAAAGCTTTCCTTTGAACACTGTTCCAAATGTTCCCTGTCCCAACTTGTCTCTAAATTTATTTGTAATCCGCTTGATATCTGCATATGAGTACCTTGTAGGCCTGAGAGCTCTGTAGTTTTCCAAAAATTCTTCGATCATGGTTTGCCGCTCCTTTTCTTTTCGGTCAAAAGTATATACACGATGGAGTCCGACAAGTATCAGCACAAGTGAAAATGAACCAAGGACTGCACCTGCATATTTTAAGTTCAATTAAGAACCTCTACACTTAACTTCCAAATTGAAAATGGAAAAAAAAAAAAAATTCTTTCATGGTGAATGCATATAGAACGAACCTGTAACAACTAGTTTTTTCGCGGTTCCTGTAGAAAGAATTCGATTCCATTAGTTCTTCATGTGTACCAAATCATTAAATCATTGCATATTTGTTTACAGAACATTCTCAAGTTCTTGATTGCGAAAGGAACATTTTTTATCTATGGAACTTCAGCATCGGGAGCAAAGAGGTGATGCCTGACTAACTACTGCATGATTAATGCTTCAAAAATGTGAAGAAGCTAAGTAAAAACATGATGCGGATGAAAGGCCATACCGTTTTGCTTGCTTACATTGAAGCACTCAGTTTCGGAGTTGGTGCGATTGTTGGCCTTCAGTCTACATCCTTTACCTCTCCTTTCACATCTGTTACATGTTGGTTTGGACCATTCCAAACGAAGAAAATAATTTGGTTCGAATATATCATATGGGACACTGAATGGAAAGTTGTACAACTTGGTACAAGATGTAAGGGGAAGACTGTCAACGAAACTATGTGAAGGTATAGGATATATATGATGGCTAGTCCCACTAAGGCAAGGGATTGAATCATAATATAGATCTCTTTTTGCTGGTGAACAACTAAATAAGGTATAGTCATATAGGTCCGGCCTTTGGAATATGAAAGCAGAGGAAGATAAATTAAGTTTCGGAAGATGTCTTGGAGCACAATGATCTGGATCAGATACTTGAATCACCTGAGATTTGTAGTTGATACTAATGACGAAGAACTTAACGGAAACTGGCAGCTCAAGCACCGTGTTGTTGCTTCGATCGCAGGATAAATCAAATCCAGGATAGCCACAGTGGCTTGGCTGTTTCTCTCTGAGTCGAAATGGGAATCGGATAGGCGGACCATCGTCTCCGCAGCGTGATTCTGTGCACTTATTTTGGCATGCTCCAAGGTTAATCATGAGACCTACCGTGAACAACAGGATGAAGAAAGAGATTGTCATCTTTGGAAAAGGTTTCCTGTATTTCCCCAGGATAGTTCTTCTTCCATTTGCAGGCTACTCAACAAGTTAAGACTGACTGGTAGATAATTGAGTTGCTTTCTGTCCAATCAAAATACTTCACTTTCACTTGTGCAATATCCTACATCACTTTCACTTCTGCAGTATCCTACAAGCCAATGCGGGTACCTGTTAACTTTTTTTCCTTTATTTTCCGTTTTTACTTTATTTTAATTAAATCTTAACACTGTCAAACTAAAAATTAAGTTGAGAAAGATGTCAAAAAATTTAGAATGGAGACATAAATTTGGGGAAAGAGACCCACAACTAGGGCTGGGTTCGGTTCTAATCGGTTCGGTTTTTTCTCAAAACCGAAACCGAACCGAAATTTCGGTTCGGTTCGGTTTGGTTCAATTTTTTTTCGGTTCGGTTTTTTTTCGTTTCGGTTTTTCTCGGTTCGGTTTCGGTTTTTTTCGGTTTTTTTTTTTTTTTTTTTTTTCTCCCTCCAAAATTATTAAAAAAAAAAAAAGGAAATATGAAAGTTCACATTCATATTAAGAGGCCAGGCGGAATGAAAAATAAGGAGGAGGGTTAGGAAACTTAAATTCAAGAAAAGAACAAAGGAATCCCAAGCAGCACATCTTAACAAAACACTACATGATGGAATCTAACTTCAACTTTGTTATGTTAAACATAGGCTCAAGAATAATTGAATAACCACCCTTGGCCATTTGTTCTTGCGCAGTCTTCAAGTGGGACAGAAACGGATTCAACAAACCAGAAGCTATTTTCTCCGTCATTCCATTTGCGGATATAACCAGATCGCACCTATCAAGACGAAGGTTTAGGAGCAGAAAATATCAAAATGATGAACAGTATGGCATCTTCGAAACTTTCACAATCACATTTACGTATAATAAACAAGAAACAAAGCAGACAACAACTAACAAATAGTGCATTTTCATCAAAATCTTTCCTTGTTTAGATTCGAGTACAAATACGGCTTCTCGATCAATAAATCTGCACATTTCCACTAAATGTAGCTCCAAATGAATTTAAGACACTATAATTCATCAAGGTATGCAAACTGAACAATAACAAAGCAACTCAGAAAAGATTGAGTACCAAATAATCAAACACTTTTACACATGCAATGACATAACAAAACAGACACATAACATAAATATCCAATAAAACACCAAAAGATCCAATTCTAAAACAACAAGAATAACCATCCAAAAAATAATAAAATTCTAACTTAGACATTGCTCATAACTTCATATAACCCAATACTATACCAATTGCATAAAAAAGCCAAATCCAGCCTTTATTGTAAAAATAAAAAATAAAAAAACATTCAAGACTCATTTGATTTGAAGAAAAGGATTACCTGGTCCGAGTTGGGGTGAGTTGGAACAGAGCCGAGTCCAGCCGAGTTGAAGACTTCATCTTTACAGGGAAGTGGGTTGGGGAGGATTGAGCCCAGGTTTATAGAACCAATGCAGGAAAGTGGGATCAGAGACTCATTGGGAAAGTGTGGAAATGTGAAGCTAATTTGTGAGGGAAAAAATGGGCTCAGAGAAAAAAAAATGAGAAAATTTCAGATTAAACCCAGAACAGAAATGGCCTGTCCCAGCTAAAAAAAAAGGAAACTGCAAGTATTCCACGTTTCATAAGAAAATAAAATAAAAGGAAACTGCAAGGCTCAAAAGTGAAGTTCTAATTTCTGAATAACTACAAGGCAGGTCATACCTTTGTTGTACAGACAAAATCCCATAGCTTTGTTTTGTTCCGCATGATGTCCTGGAGGCCTAATGATAGCCACGGCAAGAACAAGCTGACGGCGAGATCAAAGACTGGCGCTCGCGGCGAGGGCAAGGTGTGAGTCGTGTGACCGTGTGAGAGATTGAGAGATTGAGAGAGACAGAGCGAGAGAGAGATGAGGCTCACTGGCTCAGGGCCTCAGGCTGCGCGAGACTGAAGAAGAAGAACTGAAGGCAGGGAAGGCCGGAAGGGAAGTAGGGAACGAGAGAGAAGAGGCTTAAGGGTTAGGGTTACAACGGCGGCTTTAGTTACAGGGAGTCAGGGCAGGGTTTTGTTATTTGTTAAGGCTTAAGGGTTTTGTTAAAAACATTAAAAAATTAAAAATAACCTCACAAATCCTGGAGGCATGAGGGTTCGAACCCATGCCTTCAGCTTGTAAAGTTTCATTGAAACCAACTTGGCAATAGGTTCTGTTTTGTTATGATTGTATGACTAAACAATTTATAAATATTCAAAAAAATTATATATATATATATATATATATATCGGTTCGGTTCGGTTCGGTTTCCGAGCCTCAAAAACCGAAACCGAACCAACCAAATTCGGTTCGGTTCGGTTTTGTAGTTTCGGTACGGTTTTTTTTTCGGTTCGGTTTTTTTCGGCCTCGGTTCGGTTTGGTTTTCGGTTTTTTTCGGTTTTCGGTTTTTTGAACCCACCCCTACCCACAACCATAAAATTGAGCCAGTCCTCCCCACTTTTCACGCGTTTCCAAATGGAAATTGATCAAATTGCAGGTACTAGGTAGTGTTCTTGCTTTTAGACTTTTAAATTAACCTTTTTAAAGCAAGGCAGGTGGGAAGATGCCAAAAAAAAATGCACATGGGGTGATGCACGACATGAAAACCAAAAGCAAAAAAATGAAAACAGGTTTAAGCAAGTTTATTTAACTTTTGGTTTTCATTTTTGTATGTCATTCCATGAAGGGGTGGACAAACGGGTACAGGAACCGCGGGTCGGGGCGGGGCGGGGCGGGCCTGGCCTTTGTAATTTTTGGTTTGGGTCGGTTCCCAAAGTATAGGAACCGTGGATACCCGGACCGGCCTGTTTGTAGTTGAAATGGACGGACAAGTTTGAAGAGATCATCTCTCACTGTTAGTTTTAGGTTTCCTCGTCCTGGACCTCGACTTTGTCACTCGAGTCCTTGAACTCGATTTTGTCTCCCACAGTCTCTCTCCAAAGCTAATGCCTTGTGGGCAACCCAATCGACGATTGGTGGCACTGCGAGGACTAGAGCAACAACCCAATCTCACCAGTCACCCCTCTCAAGTCTCACCAGTCACTACAACCAGAAACCAAATCTCTCTCTCTAACCCTTTCGGGTTTTTAAAGCGGCGTCATCGTTGAAACCATCGTTATCACCGTCACCAACCATGTCATCGTCGTCGAAGAAGATCACCCTCAAGAGCTCAAATGGTGAGTCATTCGAGGTTGAGGAGGCAGTGGCGCTGGAGTCGCAGACCATCAAGCATATGATCAAGGACGATTGTGCCAACAACGACATGTAGACACCACCAAGCCCGACGAGAAGATCTCCGAGGACGATCTCAAGGCCTAGGATCAAAATTTGGGGATTCGGTTGGATTAGGGTTTTTGATTTGGGAATTAGGGTCAATTGTGTTGTTTTAGGGCTTAGGGTAACTGATTTTGGGGTTTTCTATTATGGTGGATTGAATTTGAATGGCGAGCAAGTATTGGGTGGTGTCTCTGCCAGTTCAAAACTCGACGTCATCTCTATGGACCTCCAAAAGTACTTTCGCTGTTTCATTTTTCTTCTGCAATTTTATTTCTTTAGCAATTCAATTTTTTTTCGATTTGGGTATTCATTGGATTTAATCGATGTGAAGCTAATGTAAGGTGAAGTAATCAGATATGGAGAGTTGGCGGTGGAGATAGGCAGTTGCAGGCCTCTTCGTGTTCAATTTTGAGCAGCGCAGCCACGGGTGGTGGGAGCTGTTCTTCTAGTTTGGGACACAATTTGGACTCGGCCTTAGGGACTAGTGCTATAGCATCTGCCGCCACTGCATGAAGCGGCTGCTCAAAACCACGATGAGAAAGCTCGACAAGAGATGACTGCGACGAGGATGTCCGGCAAGAAGGTGGTGGTCCGATTCCCGGAACAATCGAGAGAGTTAAAGAATAAGAGAAGGAAGAAAAAAAGAACTCAATAAAGGAGATTTTGCCCGAGGCCCAAAGTTAAGCTCAGATACCCATCTCGAGACAATATGACGGCTCCCCATTTAAAGCAAAGGCTAGGTGCTTACAAGAGAATTGACAACTGATGGAAACCCACCTACTCTCGGCGTAAAAGCACTTTCTGAATGGTAGAACATGTAAAAATGTTGATGACTCACTACCCTTCAGTTACTTTCGGGCAAGAGTAGAAACAGTACAGTCGGGTTAATTCGCCTATAAAAGGAGGAAGAGGGCCTAGAGATAAAGAGACTCAACCAATCAAACAAATAAACATACAATTTGCCTCTCCGTTAAGCAAATACCCAGAAAGTTGTGCTTTGTCCAGATTCTGTACCTTTTTAGCCTTAGACTCCCCTTAGAAAGACATTTTTTGTCTAGTGTAAAAGCTCTGCTACCTTTTTCTAAATGTTGTAGTATCTATTCTCTTGTGTAAACTTGTTCGCCATTCATCCTGCTTTTGTACTCAATCCCCTGTAACCACAAAGAGAAGAGATCGCAAGACGATTAAACCTTGCCCGACAAGGTGAAATCTTGCCCGATTCTCTTTGTTTTGTCTTGAAGTTAATTGATCTAGTGTTATGATGTATTCCCCAGTATATATTCAAGTCATTTCCAATCCTTTGATTAACCAAAGTTTCATCAGTTCTCAGATCTGTTTTACTTAGTGGTTTTACTGTCATAAGAAGACTAAATGTCAATTAAACTGATGACTTGGTCAAATCTGGATCTTCACCCTATAAGCATACAAGATAACCAACCAAAGGTCCTTGATCTCAAGGCATAGAAAAGAACTTAATGTAGACTTAACACATCCACAACAATCCTTTGATAACAAGAAGTCAGAATAACTTGGGGGCGCAAGTAATCGGCTTAAACACATTTGTTCTACATCTGTCATACTAAGATGGCAGCGACACGCCTAAGCACTTAGTTAGTTTTGATTTTGAGCCTCCAGGCTTACACCTATGGCCCCACAAAAGCACCTTTCAGAACTAATTTTGTCCTCCTCTTGCAACATCTCGGCAAGTCGGAGCCCAACAATCAACCAAAGTGCCAACTCTTCGGAGAGCTGTGTGCTCGAGCCAGGGACCCTCCCAGCGAGATTTCCTGCCCGAACAGGTTGATTCTACGTTGACGTTGGACAAAACATGGGGGTTGTCGTTTCGTGTGTAGAGGTGTGGTGTGTTATTGTTTAAGGGTAATTTAAAAACATATGTGACGTTCCAGAGTGGGGCCCGTTAGCCTTTTCATTGAAAGGACTTGGATCCTCTCCTGAGCTAATGGAGAGGATCCTCCTCATCAATCATCCTGGTCCGTTGGATTTTTATCCAACGGTTACAAACAGGGGGATCCCTTTAAAGTTATAATGATTGTAGCCGTCAGATAAAAATCCAACGACCCAGGATAATTGATGAGGAGGATCCTCTCCATTAGCTCAGGAGAGGATCCAAATCCTCATTGAAAGGCTATCACGCGTTATATTTCCGCGGGATATTTGGCGATCAATGGAACAACTATTTGTAACTGTACCGTTCCTATTGCTAATTGCAACAAAAATATGTTCCCTTTGCCAGCAATGGCCACGTTTTCCCTTTCATGCCTGTAGGCCAGTTTTTGTGCAGTAATTCCCCATTTATAATAAAGTAGAAACAAGTCGATGAATAACTTAAGAGCCATCTGATAATTTTCTTGTTTTAAATTTTTAATTCTCATTTTTTATGGTTAAAAATAAAGAAGAAAGGCAGGGAAGCAATGAGGGATCGATAATGGAATCAAATTGCAGGTGGGAAGAATGTCGAAAAAATGCAAATGCAATGATGCACAACATGAAAATCAAAAGCAATAAAATGCACATGCAATGATGTCATTCCATAAGCATCTCTCTCGTCCCTCCCGCCACACTGCATTCACATTCGTGATTCACGCATCATTCCATTCTTCCACCTAGTTTATTTCTAATAAGAAAAAAAAATAAACTGAAAATAAAATCGTTATCAAACTGACTTTGAATGGGTGGATTTGAAACACCTTTTAGTTAGGTTAACTTCCTAATCCTGCTTATTTTGTGCATCAAGCACGTGTAAGGTGTGAATGATAAAACAAAAGAAAAGAAATATTCTTTAAAAATTATAAAGATGTGAATGATGATCTCCACACCATTTCATTACCATCTTTTTGTTTTTCTTTTGACTATATATTGTAACAAACTTTCACAGAAATTGTTTGGAAGCAGCAGTGGGTGCCACAGGGATATGAACATCCCTTGTATTGCTTGGCAGAACGACTTTCACAATAATTTTTTAGGAATTTTTTTTTCCTTTTTAGTCCCTTTGCCCACAACGGAAGACTAGGAGTAGGCGACGGTGCATGTCGACTTATCAAATCACTTTAGTACTACTACCCTTTACAACAGGATTTTTATGGAGTTTCTTAACTTTAATTCTTGGAAAAATTGAAATTTAATAAAAATTTAGTGGTATATTACATATTGATTATAGGTCATTGATGTGTCTTTAATTTACATTAATTAACGTGTATTTTATTCAATGTTTCCTATTAAATATTTAATTTATTAATATATTCATTTTGATTTATTTTTTGACCAAAAAAAGTTTTTTTAATTTATTAATTTTATTTAACATTCTTTAAACTTGAAAGACTCAATAATGTACCTAAATGTTTGTACAAAAATGTATTATATTGAATTAATGTACATAAATGTTAGTAGCAAAATATATGTACCGAAACATATGTACTTAAATGTATGCACCAAAATGTATTATCTTGAATTAATGTACCTAACTGTGTGTACCAAAATGTATGCGTCGAAATTTTAGTACTGAAATGTATTATATCGAAATAATGTACCAAAATGTTTGTATATAAATGTATGTACCAAAATGTGTGCACTGAAATGTATTATATTAAATTTAATGTACCTTAATGAAGAACAAAGTATATCAAAATATGTTTTATAACAAAAATTAGGGGGGTTTTGAACTTTAATCCAGAAGAAGATTAAAATTTAATAAAAATCTGGTGTTAGATTGGATATTGATTTTAGTCCTTTAATGTGTACTTAATTCAAATTCATATTATATTTTTGTTTTAATATTTAATAGATATCTTATTTAATGTCATTACATTAAATTTTAAATTTATTATTATACACATTTTAATTCATTAATTTTATTTTAACTTCTTGTAATTAGTGTACCTAAATGTCCATATCATAATATATTTTACTAAATTAGTGTCACATCCCGGCCCGGGGCGGAACACTTCCCGGGCCCGACTCCACTACCGTAGCACAATATTGTCCGCTTTGGGCTTACCATTCCCTCACGGTTTTGTTTTTGGGAACTCACGAGCAACTTCCCAGTGGGTCACCCATCATGGGATTGCTCTAGCCCCCTTCTCGCTTAACTTCGGAGTTCCGACGGAACCCGAAGCCAGTGAGCTCCCAAAAGGCCTCGTGCTAAGTAGGGATGAGAATATACATTTAAGGATCACACCCTTGGGAGATGTGGGATGTCACAATCCACCCCCCTTAGGGGCCCGATGTCCTCGTCGGCACACACGCAGCCAGGGTTAGGCTCTGATACCAATTTGTCACATCCCGGCCCGGGGCGAACCACTTCCCGGGCCCGCTCCACCACCGTAGCACGATATTGTCCGCTTTGGGCCCCGACCACGCCCTCACGGTTTTGTTTTTGGGAACTCACACGAGAACTTCCCGATGGGTCACCCATCCTGGGAGTGCTCTCGTGCGCTACTCGTTTAACTTCGGAGTTCCTACGGAACCCGAAGCCAGTGAGCTCCCAAAAGGCCTCGTGCTAGGTAAGGATGAAATATACATATAAGGATCACACCCTTGGGCGATGTGGGATGTCACAATTAGTGTACCGAAATGTTTGTACCTAAATATATTGTAGTACCTAAATACATTGTAATGAATTAGTCGCACATAAGAAAATATGCAAAAATATGAGTGTACCAAAAATTCCGTACCTAAATATATGATACTAAACTAGTATACTGAAATGTTTGTTCCTAAATATATTATACCTAAACATATTATACTAAACTAGTGTACCAAAATGTTCGTACCTAAATATATTACAATGAATTAGTGGCACATAAGACAATATACAAAAATATAAGTGTACTGAAAAATCTGTACGAAAATATTTTCTTATATAAGATACTTACCATAATGAGAATTAAAATTTATAATATAATCTTAAAATTTATTTATGAACACCATAAAATTATAAATAAATAAAAACATTAAATATATATACACACACACACACACACACACACACTAGCATTAAATAGAGTCTAGGGACTAAAATCAATTTTTAATCTTGTATAAGACATTTTTCTAAACTTCATCTTAATTAGTTTATCTAATTATTTACAACAAAATATACTAAAATTAGGAAGAAAAAGAGAAATAATTAAAATATCAAAATATAAGTAATAAATGAGGTGATTAACGTATCAAATGACTAAAATTAGATTTTGAACTTACTCATAACTTTAGTCTAAAAGTCATCTTTATTAGAAGTTAGAACGAAGTTTCCTATTATCTTTATAATTAATTGTGAGCCTTCTTCGAATATGAATTTCTAGTTCTACGTACATCAATTGCCATGCATGCATAGTTACAATTCGTGATTACTTTGTTATACTATTCTTCTCCCGAGGAAATATATTTAGCTATACAACTCTAATAGCTAGTTTGGTATTGCTGTGTTTTTTAAAGAAAAATGTTCTGCTATGCTGTGAGAATAAAAAACTGTAAAATAAAGTTGTTAAGTGTTTAGTAAACGTTATTTTTGTAAAAGTGATTTTAGTAAAAAAAAAAAAAAAAAAAAAAAAAAAAAACAGTGTATGAGCGTTTAGTAAACTTTTATATAAATTGTTTTGAATATGTTAATGACTAAAAAGGATATAGTATTAAATGTGATAATAATGTCAAAGACAATAATAATGATTGTAATTTTGTAACATGTGGGGGGTTATACTTGTTATTTGAAAAGTTCATTAAATAAACATTGATTACTATGCTTTGAAAAGAAAAAAAAAACACTTTTTTTAGAAGCATAGTAGATCCTGCTTCTGCTATTTTTTTTTATGTTTTTCTACTTTCATTGACAACAGTTTTTTTTTTTTTTTAATATTTTTTTTATTTTACCAAACACATTTAATGTTCCAGGTTTTTTAATAAGCTGTTCTTTTTAAAGCACCTCAATCCAAAACCTTAATCTAGGAAATGTTACGTACCACTTATTACCACACAATGGAGGGCCTTACACTTGTAAACATAAGTAATTGGACTACTCCTTATATTGTCAATTAATTTTATGGTGGAATCTCAACTTTCTCTATAAACATCCGGTTGCAACAAACGATGTGGGAGCTTTCTTCTACTTTTCCTTACTTCCACCGTAGTGGTTAATGAAGTTCACAATCATCTGCTCCTAACCACAAACTGAGGAAGATATTATCGTTTGAAACGTCCGGTTTCCTCTCTTACCATGGCTGCAAAAGGAGTGCTACCCCTTACAGCTAGTTTATTCGTAGTATTTCTAGTTGTTGGTTTTTTCTGTGTTGTTTGCAGTGCTAAGGATGATCGTCATCACTGTCCACCTTCTTCCTGTGGAAACATCCCAACATAAGCAAACCTTTCCGACTGAAACATGACCCGGACAATTGTGGTGACCAAAGGTATGACCTGTCTTGCGAGAACAATCGAACGGTATTGTACTTGTATTCAGGAAAGTACTATGTCCAAGCAATCAATTATGATAACTACACAATCCGAGTTGTGGATGCCAATCTTCGTGAGGATGACTGCTCTTCAATGCCTCTTCATTCATTGGCAGAATATAAATTGGATAACCGAATTGGTGGAGATCATCCATATAGCATTTGTCAAATCACAGGTAAACCAGGATGGATGAACTTTTTATTCTATGATCAAACAGATTGTGTAGAATTATCGAAGCCTATAATTTTCATGACCTGTGAAACCCAAGTGAATTCTCCTCTCTATCTGGATACTGCTCCTTGCAGTAGTCCTATGAGTAGCTCAAGTGGGCATGTTTTTGTTAAGATTGATCATTTAAATGCCTCAGATATGAGGGATTTGTGCCGAATAGATCTTACAGTTGCGACATCATGGCCTGGTGCAAAGGAAAAAAACATAAACATCTCCTACATAGACATCCACAAAGAGCTAGTCTATGGGTTTGAACTTTCATGGTTGCAGAGCAAAAGTAGATATCATGGGTTGAGTACTTGCTACATCGACTACGACACAAAAAAAGTTGATTGCAGTTATAACAGTACGTATTTTCTTATATTTGGAAAAATCAGTCTCCTTGTCCTGTTTGCTAAAGTTTTTTTTTCATGTCAATATTCTTCACTTGATCGATACTTTTGTTTTCTTGAATGATGCAGGTATCACAAATCTGATCGTTGATGGCATCCTACCAAGTGAGAAATCTTAGTATTTTCACTTCTTACTTACGGACAAAAAAAGTTGATTGTAGTTATAACAGTACGTATTTTCTTATATTTGGAAAAATCAGTCTCCTTGTCCTGTTTGCTAAAGTTTTTTTTTCATGTCAATGTTCTTCACTTGATCGATACTTTTGTTTTCTTGAATGATGCAGGTATCACAAATCGGATCGTTCGTGGCATCCTATCAAGTGAGAAATCTTAGTATTTTCACTTCTTACTTACGGTTTACCCTTCCAAATTATCTCTCTGCTTACTTAAATTTGTTTCTTGCAGGTATTATCCGTTGGCTTATCTTCATTTGTAAGTATTTCAAGTCTTTATTTCTATATACAGAACGAATTTCAAATTTGTGATGGTTCAAGGCTGCTTCCAAAGGTTTATCTTCATTCTCATTTGATTTGTTTCCGTTACAGCAATAGTTGTCCTTCCAACAAGAACTGTACTCGGTGTTCCATTAGTGATTGTGCTTTTAATCTATAAATGGAAAAAGCGGCACTTATCAATGTATGTCCTAATTGAAGAATTCTTACAAAGTCACAATAACCTTATGCCAATAAGGTACTCCTACTCCGACATCAAGAAAATGACCAGAGGATTCAAGGACAAACTGGGCGAAGGAGGTTACGGCTCTGTCTACAAAGGAAAGCTTCGTAGCGGCCGCTTTGTGGGGATTAAGATGTTGGGTAAGTCCAAGGCCAATGGACAAGATTTTATCAATGAAGTTGGTACCATTGGAAGGATTCATCATGTAAACGTGGTACAACTAATTGGCTATTGTGTTGAGGGGTCAAAGCGTGCTCTTGTATACGAGTTCATGTCAAATGGATCTCTTGATAGACACATATTTTCAAAAGAAGGACCTGTCTCCTTGAGTTGCAAGAGAGCTTTTGAAATTTCACTTGGTGTGGCTCATGGAATCAGTTATCTACATCAAGGGTGTGACATGCAGATTTTGCATTTTGATATCAAGCCTCACAACATTCTTCTCGACGACAATTACGTTCCAAAGGTCTCTGATTTTGGGCTAGCTAGACTCTGTCCATTAGATGATAGCAGCTTAACATTGACCGCAGCAAGAGGAACTATCGGATACATAGCTCCTGAGTTGTTCTACAAAAATATTGGAGGTGTGTCTAACAAAGCAGACATCTATAGTTTCGGAATGTTACTGATGGAAATTGCAGGCAATAGAAAGAATTTGAACGCAGATGCAGCACATTCGAGCCAAATTTACTTTCCTTCATGGGTTTATGACCAATTCAGCGAAGGAAACGACATAGAAATTGAAGATGCGACTGAAGAAGAAAATGAGATAACAAAGAAGATGCTTATTGTTGCTCTATGGTGCATCCAATTCAAGCCTAGTGACCGTCCTGCTTCGATGAACAAAGTAGTAGAGATGCTCGAAGGAGAAATTGAGTGTCTTGAAATGCCTCCAAAGCCTTTCCTATACCCACAAGAGAAACCAGTGGTGGATGATGAAGATGATTCAGAAACAACGTGGTCATCAGGACCATCAAAAGATGACATCCAAGAGTCACAAAGTTTAATTCAGAATGCTGATGGGATAATGTAGCACCAGTTATTTGTGTGACGTTTGGCATAATCAAGTTGGCTAGATGTTTATGCTCCCCCTTATACATCCAAGTTTGAATCTTCCAGCGTTAATTTACAGTAGATTCATTCGCTTGTATAAAAAGAAGTTTGTGTGTAGCTGTAATCAGGATTATATCCTATAGCTCCGTAATAATTTTCAATAATTATTTCCGTGCTTGTTTTGTCAACACATTATGCTTCTCCCTGTTCTTAATTAGGACCATCTTTTTCTTGTGCTATTTTGTTATTTCCAAAAGGCACTTCATGTGGGTTAGGGTTAAGGAAGAATCAAATAGGCTGGCTTACCATCGCTGCCGATTCCTTACCATCATTGCGATGGTACAAACCATTAGCAACGCATACGCATCCCGTTTCATTGCGGAACTTCTTTAGGAGCGAAAAGAGTAAGAGAGCAAGGGAAGCAAAATCCAGTTCACGGGTCAGAAGATTAATTGAAAAGCCTAACAGAACGACGAGTAACCTACTAAATGTCCTAGAAATCTATGAGAAACATAGTAAATTAAAAGGCAAACCACTCATAGGGCAATCCACCGCTATTCAAGGGTGCCAGATTCATCATACACTGCTAAGAGTCATACTGCAGAGGCTATCCTCTCTGTCATCGTCACGGAAAAGCTACCTCTGGAAATGGATGTTAACAAATGCTACGACACTAACATTGGACAGGATAAGAAATTCCGACTCTCCGTTGGGACAAGTGCACTGGCCATTTCATCTCCAATTAGGTCACTATTCCAGCTTTTGTATTACTTTTATTTAATTTTCCTTCACGAGCTTTCCACTGATCTTGTTCCCGCTACCCTACTTTGGGACAATAAGCCATCAAGTGGAATTCAGCCCTCTTCGTCGTAATCTTCTTCATCCTCGTCTAGCCTTCTGCTCAGATTTGCAAGTTGAAGAGGATCAATGGCCATTCTATTCACATCAGCAGGAGACCACCCAGGATATTCTTCATGTTTAGGCTCGGCAATAGGTCCAGCTGATGAGGCTTGGGCTGCCGTTGGGGCAACTTGGGATGCCACTGGGGCTGATTGGGATGCCGCTGGGGCTGCTTGGGATGCCGCTGGGGCTGCTTGGGATGCCGTTGCTGCAGCTTGCGCTGCTGTTGCTGCAGCTTTTGTGTCCTCGCTATCATTTACATCAGTATTCAGATCAAAATTTCGAACTGCAGGATCAGTTTCATCAGGGACAGTGACATTTTCCTTCAATACATCCTTCGACTCGGAAACATCATCCACCACCATTCCAGGGTTTGGATTAGGTTTAATGGTCTGCTGAAGAGATGTGCAGGGTTCAGATTCAGTCTCATGGTGTGAAATCTCTCTTTCAGCTGTCCGACCACGTCCACGGCCTCGTCCCCGACCCCGGCCTCTTCCTCTGCCACTGCTGCTGCCATGGTTTATCTCAAGCTGCAGAGAGAAAGTAAAAAGTTAAACGAAGTTTTTGACATCAGAGAACTCTTTGCATATTGCATTCAGCCCAAGTACAAATAAAACCAACTCAGAACCTCTAAAACAAACTTGTATATATAAATTCAAAGAATATTTACATGCTCAACCTGGACATCCTAAAGAAACCAAAAGAGGCATCGCTCCGGTTAAAAGCCCTTGTGAAAAATTAGAATGAAAAACACATAACATCACAAAGAGCTCAATAAACGGATTTGGCATATTGAGCATGGAAGTTGGTTTTACGTTTTTTTTTTTTTTTTTTTGGTAAAAGGAAGTTGGTTTTACATTAAGAACAAGAAGATAATGATTAATTGCAGGGTGCCATTAGAGTTACCATCTTGCTCCTCTTCAATTCTTCATCACTGTCATTGCATTCATCACCTGGTGGTTTTCTGCAAAAAAATACGTCAGCAAGTAGACTCAACTGACTCTCTTGTAGATTAATGATAATGCAAAATAACAAGAATAGACCATCTGATATACCTTCTTTTTGAAATGGTTCGGTCATCAGCAGCAGCATCAGAGTGACCATGACCATAGTCCGGAACTCTGCTGACAATGTCCCTCAGAAAATCAAACACATTATAGTTCTGTACACAATGCTTTCTGCAAACAAGGTAGAGAAATTAGATCTGGCTCACATAAATGGGACCACATGGTATTTTCTATTCAACTCCCGGTGCAAAAAGTTCTTTAAAAGATACATCAGTAAACAGATTTGAGAGAATATTGCAACTAGATAATAAAAATATTTGGTATTCGAACGGCACAAGCTTAAATTAATTATTTCAGGTACTAGAAAATATAAGCTTTTCTTCCCTTAGCTAATTAGATCATTCTTCAGTATGGGAGCCGCAATCAAGTTTGGTATACTAATTGCATATTACTATTGATGTGCATTTCTCTAATAATGTTGTACTTATCCTGAACAAAATGATTGTATCTAGGAATTACAGCTCACTCGATCAGCATAGAATTATAGCATGTTACCATCCAACCTAATATGTGTCAATGCTAATGGATAGGAATCTAATTTAGAGGTTAGAGGTTGAACACAAAGTCGTTGGAAGGATACTGCAAGTGGATCCAATTCATTCTCTCATAATTTCATTTATATCCATGTCTTCTGAGCTTGTCATCCATTCAAAATGTATCAATTGCTAATTCCATTAATTAGGCTAGATCCGAAGAAATTTAAATGATCTTGAGATAGATGAGCTCTCTTCTTTTCTTATTTCGTTAGAAAATACCATAAAAGATGGGTGAATTGACTATTCTAGAATTACAGAATATTCCTGCAAACTCTTGTTCTAACGGGGTTGACTGATGAACCATCCAAAATGATTTGGAAAGATAGAATACCATGCAAAGTACAAATAATTGCTTTGATATTTGTCTACAAATTAACACTTGTTCTGATATCCAAAGCAGGAAACATAATTTTTGTACATAACCTTGTTCTAATATTCCTCTATCATTCTGCTGCACTACAAAAGGTTAATCTGGGTAATTCTCAGTCTTTCGTGTTTCTCTGCTCATTGAGAACTTATGTGCTTAGAAGAAAGTTATGTAACCTATATTTAGGATCCTCTGCTCATTGAGAACTTATGTGCTTAGAAGAAAGTTATGTAACCTATATTTAGAATACATGAAGTTGGGGAGGAGGTCAGTTTAGTGTGCTTCTAAAATTCATTGTGGTAATAAGGTGCTCAAGAGTTTAAATATAGGGCATCTCTCTCTAATTTAGCAAAATTGGGAAACTGCAGTTTCTGGATACTGTTGTCCTTTTGCACAGTGTATACGTTGTATTAAGCATGCCAATAGAATTTTTTCCTGTACAGTTGGAGTAATCATTCCCTACTGTTGTACTTTCTTTACTATGAACTCATTCTGTTATTGATACCTTAAAAATAATTAAGTAAACAGATAAACGTTGTTCAATCCTTGACTTACAGATGCAGTGAGTTCATGGTTTTAGCTCCTCTTTGGAGGGTTATCTCATAGGTACGGTCACAAAGGTCTTGCAAAAATAGCTCCAACGCTTTTGCTGCATAACATGCAAGATGAGAAGTATAAGCAACCAAATAATGAATAAAATAACCTGGTGACTGGTAATTTATTAGTCCCGAAAGTTAGAAGTACTGACACACTAAAACAGGCACCGCTAATGCTATCTTCCCAACATCCTCATCAGCTTGCATAATCTTTTTAATCCGGGCCTGCCAAATTAAAATTGTGTATGAGAATAGGGGACATGCATTAATTCAGAGCTAAACTACAGTTAATAAACTAAACTTCATTTGTCATTCTTCAAATAGGAAGCACAAGGTAAATATCCTACTTAGTACTTGTTTAACAAAAAAAAATAGTCATCAACATGCTTCATTAAAAGATGAGGGGTTCTCCCGAAATTAGTGCATTTCATACATGGACACTCTGAGGTAAATGACAAGTGCCATCAAAGATATCCTATATAACATACTCCCACACTTGGCACACAAACACAAAACACAAAAGAAACTGGGGGAAATTTAAATAATATTTGCTACATGAAAACCCGATAACCAGCAAGCAGAAGATTTGTTAGTGAAAGAAAAGTCACGGATTGACAAACAACAATGGCAAACAACAACGAGGCGTAGACCATGATTCTTGACACAATCTCTTTTTCTTAAGTGTATACAAAGGAGCTATACAAAAAGTATAAAAGAGGACTCTGTTCTTTCACATTTCAGTCTTCACCCACAACTTCCACATGCAAATACATGCGATTACAATTTTATGGAGAGGTCCACATAAGAGAACAATTAAATACTGAAACAACAGGCAGCAGCACTTCATAAAGTACCAAATTATATGTCGATCATCCAAATTTTCAATCATGAAATTACCAATGCATAACTAAATCTGCATAAAAAATAAAAAAAACGTTTTTTCCATTCCTTCTTTCTTTTTTTCTTTAAGAAAGTTACAAACATAAGTTTCACGACTGTTGGTCGCCCAAACCAGCGCCTTACAGAGGTATTCATGAAACCATGCATAGTATATGGATCACAAAGTAATTAAGGAAGTGTAAACTTCCGTTTTCTTTCAACCCACGATACAAAACTCTCTAGTTGTTTTACAATCTTCAAAATTAATCCAATCCCAAATCTAAACACTCATTGAAAAAGAATATTTAATAAAACAAGATCAGATTTAGCCCTAAGGGGCCTCAAAAGTCATCACCTAATCTTGACCAATCAGCAAAAACACATCACCACAAGACCAAAGAAGCATGTTATCCCCAGAAACAAAACCCCCATGATTTAAGTACCTATCCACAAACCCTAGATGAAATCATCGATACGAAACAAATCCCAAGACTAAATCAGATAGCCAAAAACAACAAACCCATAACCCAATTCTACCTAAAACCACAATCACAGCAAACAAAAGGAAAATACGGCCTAGAAAAACCCGACCCAGATCGAATATCTCAAAAATCCCAAAAAAAAATTGAAACTTTTAACCAAACAATTCAAATCACCGAAACATAAATTCATTAATCTCGCTAATTAATCACACGATTAGCACAAGGAAACTCCAATAATCTAAAATTTCCCTCCTTTTCCTAATTTTCCTGTCAACCAAACAAATTAAAACTCGATCTGAGAATAGCATAAACCCTAGAAGGAGCGGAAAGAGAAAGAGAAGAAGAGGGGACTTACGGCAGGGAAACGGGTATCGAGCTTCTTCCTCATGGCGTCAGATTTGAAACATTAATTAAATCGAAAAGGCAACACAACAACAAGGAAACCGAAAGAGAATCGAATTTTCAGAGCCACAGAAGAATATTTGCTGCTGATTTCATCATTGTCGTATAAAATCCATCGCACCCCTCTCAGATCCGAAACGTTTCTTATTTTATTTTTCTTCGGGGAAAATAAAATAAGAAAAATAAAATTTAAGTCCAAATTTTAATAATTAAAAAAAATAACAAACAAATAAAACAGGTTTTTTGTTCCAACGGAATATCCGTCCGTACGAGTTTCTATCAAATAGAAACGTAGAGAGATGATGAATGAAGATGGCCTTAAGAACGTGGAGAAATTTTTTTTAGAATTTTAACGAAAAATTTTTGATGCTGTTTATTTTAAAGAAAAATTATATTTTTATATTAAAAAATTAATTTTATTATTATTTACTTTACTCTTTATTTTGTCTTTATCGTTAAAATAAAAAATTTCAAACCATTTTCATCAGTTTTCGTAAATTTTTAATTGTGACATGAACACGGGTGGATTTAGCCTCACAATAGGTTAGCAATTATGTGGTTCAAACTCGCAGTTGACAAGAATCGAACATAAGATCTCTTACTAAGTGAAGAGGAATACCATTAAACCGTATGTAACAACCCGTCCCGGGATTTACGTAAGAAAATGGATATTTTTGTATTTTCACTAAGTTTGGAGATACTTTCTTTTTTTAAATTGTTTTTGAGCCTTAATTGGTGAGCCCAAGGGGCCCACCCCCTGTTTTGTCCCCGGTTCCCTCTCCCTTTCCCTTTCTTTTATTTCTTCTAAAAGTCTCTCTTCTCTCTTTCTTCATCTCTCTTTCTCCATTCCCCCTCTCGGTGCTATTTCTCCGAGCAGAACACACCCACACACACACACACACACACACCCATGCCCACACCTATAGCTCTTTTCTAACCCCGTGGTAGTGTTTTGGACGTCAAACCATGAAGAAACCACCTCGGAGACATTTCACAGTTTTCCGGCGAGCACCGCCCCTTTCGAGGCAATTTTCGGCCAAACCACGGCGAGTTGGCCGGCGTGCAAGGTAGCAATCTCTTCGTCTCGCTGAGTACTACAACTTTCCTTTTTGTTTCACCCAATTTCACTGAGTATGGAAGAAGTTATACTCATTTGAATCTTACCCAGTTTCCGGCGACCTCAGTGACTTTCGAGGTGTTTTCCAGCCAAACCACGGCGAGTTAGACGTCGTGTGAGGTACCATTCTCTTCGTCTCTTCGAAAGCTACGATTTTCATTTTTGAATCACTTGATTTCGTCGAGTATTAACAAGGTTATGGACGTTTGAAGTTTGTCTAAATTCCGGCCGAATTTCGGCCTTCTTCTCCGGTGTGAAACCCAGCCCAAGAAACCACCCAGGCCTTCAGGCCGTTTCCTTCCCCCACGGGCCTTAGGCCTGTTTTGGTATTTGGCCCAAAACCCTAACCCTTTCTGTTTTTATTTTTATTTTTGTTTACTTTAAAAACCCAAAGGCCTTTGGGCCTTTCCTGCCAAGCCCAAAACCTTTTTAATTGGGGCATTGGGCCGTGAGGTTAAAGCCCAAACCCAACCCACCTAAAACCTAAACCCATTTCCTTTCTAACCCAAACCCAGCCCACCTAAAACCTAAACCCATTTACCCTAACCCAAACCCTAAAGCCCAAACCCGTGACCCTGACCCGTTGACGCGTGACCCTGACCCGTTGAATTTGACCCGTGGACAGTTGATTGAGTCAACGGTCAGCGTTGACTTTTGACTTTGACTAGTCAACGGTCAACTTTAACCGTTGACTTTTTGGGTTTTCGTGCAGGACCCCTCCTAGGCGAATTTCGTCGTCCTGAACCCGTTTTCGATGTCCGTTTTCTCAATTTCATTCATTTGAGTAGAGTTTGACTAAATGTACCATTTATGTGCTTAGGGACGATTATCTGTGGCGTTTCCTTCTTCGCTAGATGGCGTGGCTTTTCGACGGCAAAGTACTGTGAGTGGACCCCTTCTAAAAATGCATGTTTTGATAGTATAAATGCATACATGAAAAGCATGATTTGATGATTATGTTTTATGAACGTTTTACGAGATAACATGTTTACTGAGGCTAGTTTGAATTATTACTATTTTTCCTATAACCCATGTTCTTATAGAATATCTGATGGATGACGATATGATATTTAGAACATGTTTAGAACACTTCTTTATAGTATAGATGATGGATGACTTTATACTATGAAGTTGATTTTCAATATATGTATGTTCACTGGTTTTGTACTTACCTAGTGGTCCTTTCCGCTACGGGACGTAGGGATAAATCCGGTCCGTCCCGGGCGACGGTTTGATGTTGGTATAGGGCCTGGAGTGTGTTTCCTTCTGACTGTCTGTTCAGAGACAGGGAGCCGGCAAGGGGCCTGAAGTGCATTTTCCTCTGACTGTCTGCTCAGAGACGGGGAGCCGGCATGGGGCCTGAAGTGTTATATCGGACATTCACTAGTGTTTATTATTTATGCGAATTATGATTTGAGATATTGCACGACATGCTAGGTTCGGAAAACCTAAGTTTATCATTATATATGTGTTTTCATAAAACCTGGGGGTTAGTATGTTGATAACTGTTTTATTATATATATATCAACTTGGTCCACTCATGTTTGTTTTGCGCCCCCTTCAGGACTTAGAATCGAGGCATACAATCCCGACGTCCAGGCACTTCCGCATCGGCATCTTCGAGTCCTCTTGGTGTAGGACCCATTCCTTGGTTTCATTCAATTTTATATTATTTTCTTCTAGTGTTCTAGATTAGAGGTGTGCTCTGAACACGGTCCTTATTTGCATATTATTTATTCTTTTATATTTATAAGCCTTATTTACCCCTTGTTTTCAGCATTTGCACTCAATAAATGGTTTTCGTCACCCTCGGGTGTCGGCCAGCACGTGCCTATCTTGGTATTCGGGGAATATCGGGGTCGGGGCGTGTCACCGTAGTACTAAGTGGCGGAAAATTTTATTTTTTAAGTTAGGCTAAATAACCAAAATGGTCCTTAAAATTTGCATAACACATCACTTTGGTCCCTAAGATTGTCCACCATCCATCATTTTGGTCATTCTGTTAAAAACTCTGTTAAGTGTCCCGGTGGCTGGAAGTTTGGGCAATTTTCAAATCTTTGTAACTCAATCGTTTCTTAACTAAATTCGACCCATAATATATCAAAATGAAGATAGGAAAGTGTAGAATATGATTATACCTATTTAAAAGCCCAATGGTTGTCAGAGATAGTCGGAAAATAGCCTCAAAGTTGACTAGTCCACAGGAAAATTGGGAAACTCTCCAGAAACTGGGTAAACTTTAAACGTTCTTAACTTCTTGAAAACTCAACGAAATCGAGTGATTCAAAAACGAAAATAATACTTCTTGATGAGACAAAGAGAATGGTACTTTTTTTTTTTACTGCTAATTCACTGTAGTTTGGCCGAAAAACAGCTCGAAAGTGGCGAACTTGAAAAATAATTAGCCACTTTCGAGCCGTTTTCCAGCCAAACCACAATGAATTAGCCATCTAGAAAGGTACCATTCTCTTTGTCTTGTCGAGAAGTATGATTTTCATTTTTAAATCACTCAATTTCGTTGAGTATTGAAGAAGTTATGAACGTTTAAAGTTTACCCAGTTTCTAGCGAGTTTTCCAATTTTCCCCTGGACCAATCAACTTTGAAGCTATATTCTGGCCATCTTTGGCAATCATAGGGCTTTCAAATTGGTATAATCTTGTTCTACACTTTCCTATCTTCATTTTGATGTATTATGAGTTGAATTTGGTTAAGAAACGATTGAGTTACAAAGGTTTGAAAATTGTCCAAACTTCCAGCCAAGAGCTCGGAGTTTTTAACGGAATGACCAAAATGATGGATGGTGGACAATGTTAGGGACCATTTCTATTGATTTTCAATTTCAGGGGACCAAAGTGATGTGATATGCAAATCTTAGGAACCATTTTAGCTATTTAGCCTTTAAGTTATTAATTTTTTTAACACACATATCTCACTATATGTGTGTACCACCTCGTGTTCCAGTTGCATTGAAAAATCTTACTCACCACTATAAATTATGGTGCTTACCACGAATTTCGAAATTCAAACTCATTTAACGGTTATAAATAGAGTGGTGATTACCACCATTTGAGGAAGGTGAGCAACAATGAACTCCCATAACATTGTAGGGCCACTCCACATGTCACGTTGTGAGTGGTCAGTTTATTCAAAGTGTAAGACTATGATTGTAGTTGGCTATTCAATCTTGACCGTTTTATCTTCAATGGTTGGGATTTTGCCATGTATGGTTGTAGTTTATTGGAGTTGTCTTGCACTAATCGTTAGTAGATAACCAGTGGCAGTTAGTAGATAATCAGTGATTTGAATTATGTTTCGGTGATTTGAATTATGAGGGTAACACCACCACAATGGTTAGTAGATAACCAATGACAATTAGTAGATAATCAGTGGAGCAGCTACACAGTGCCCCAATATCCAAGGAGCCCCTAACTTTTGATTGAATATAATATATATATATATAATTTTTTTTCCAGCATACTTAATTAAGTACAAATTTGAAAATATCTAAGTTATTTTCTGTTTTAAAGAATATTGTATCTTTTTATATACTTTATTTTTTATTAAAAAATTAAATTTCTTTGACATGTACCATTTAAAAAAAAAAATCTATACTTATTGTTTAATAGATGATATTGTGTTAAAAATTGACTTTCATACTAGGTTTCGTACTCACAAATATACCATGAAGAAAACATATGTTTTAGAAAAAAAAAAAAAAAAAACAAAAAACAAAAAACCAAACAAACAGGCCTTGTATGTGAAAAAGACCCATTTTAATTTTTGCATAAGGATCTTGAAATCTCAGGGTTGCCCTTGTAAATAACACCACCACAACCCTCTTTAATTCATTAATTGCAAGAGACGTAATTGTTTGGTCTTTCTTTTCAACCTGCTCGGGTATCCTGTACAATACTTCGAAATTGGAATGAACATGAAGAAATTAACGATACTTCTTTATCTTTTGAGTTATTATGTTGGATCGGTCACTTTTGTCGGATCGGTTGGTCAAGACTTTTAGTCTTTAACTCAACCTGATGAAAAAATGAGATCACTTAACCCCGCAACACAATCATTGGTGTCTTGTCTTTCACACCAATACTCAAGACCGGTCACTTTTTGAAGAGAAGATATAGTACGTACTGATCTCTCCAAATTGTCAATACCCAATTGGCAATCCTATGATCAAGAACATTTAGGCTAGTGTATGGAAGAGAAATATCTCATGAATCTCTCATGAATCTAACTTATTTAGGTCAAGTTCTCATGAGTCTAAGGTCTCATGTGAAATGTATGTAATCATGATTAACTTTAGGGCACCTTTTGAATAGCTCAAAAAGCAATTGATGTGGTAACACGTAACTGGTTATTTGTGGCAACCAAATGTCAAGCCATCAACGGTAAGGGTAAGTGAGGACATTTGTCAATAATGTTTGTGACCTAATAACAAATTAGAAATGTTCATTATTGATTAGGGTGAGTCCAATGACTACTGTAAGTTGTAAGGACCGGATTGCAAAGAAGTTCTAATCTTAAGATACGTACTCTACAGATTTTAAGTCCTTAACTATGTTCCTAGTCGTTGGATAATCGAATGGATGGCTGAACATCTGCTAAGGCTGGTTTATGTCATATTCAATAGTAAGTCTCAGACTAACCATGTAGTGACATGGAATAAACACAAAGGTGCTCATCTATGAGATCAAGTTCACTAAACATTGACATATAAGTGTACCAATGGAAGATCACCTACTTGTCAATCATATCAAACTTTTGAGTTGTGAATGCAACTAGTTCTTCGATCTGAGGCATCACTTGTCATCTCATGTTAATGAATATGATCTTTGGTTTCACCTCGAAGTTCTTAAACGATACTGAAGCATTATAATGTGAAGTTTTGGGATCATATGCATTAATATGGAGATACATGAACGCACAAGAAGGAATCTATCACCTTCGAGGTAATCATGAAGGTAGATATGTTGGGTAGTGGACTACTTTAGTATAGGTGTGTGGAAGCGTGGCAGGTGTTGTAAGTATAAATAATCATATTAACGTGATGGTTAGTGAAACATTGGATTCCGTTAATTATATTAATTAATCTATGTGATTGTGGTTAATCGACATACTTATATTTATGAAAAATAAATTAAGAATCCATATTCAAGCATAATAAATTGAGAACACATGTATGACTTGTATTAATTTAGAGTTCCAGCCTTTAGATTTTATATGCGGGCGAATTCAATGTTGTTGAGGCTCTCAAGTGTTAGACCTCTACTAGTATCCACATGATTGAATTTTCAGTTGGTGAAGGTAGTCTGCTAGGAAGCTCTTCACCAGGTGATGCGGCAAGGATGTAAAGCGTGGTTCAACAACTTACAAACTAAGAACCCATAGTGAAGAGTGATTACGGGGCATGGATCAAATAGTCTCATTTAAATGAATCCCATAAATCAAAGATTTTATCACAAATTGACTTCAAATCCTAGCATCGCTACTCCTTCTCTTCCTTTCTTGCGAATAACAAAAAGACCATCTCACCATCGACCTCTTCCTTTGGTTGGAGCAGTTGGCAACCCCTTATTCTATGCAATTTTCTTTATCCTTTTTCTCGCTAGAATCTCAGGCTATTCTCTTCATGGGTAACTTGTTTTTTGGGCATGCTTTGCCATTTTCCTGGTGTTCTTCGTCAGTTTCATAATGTTTATCACCATATTTTGTCTTTGGAAAACCTAACTTTTATTCTCCAATTGTCATGCTTTAATCCTCAGCACGCATTGTTGGAATCAAATTTGTGCACCACTATAGATGGTGAAGTGCAAGAACGGCCACTTACAAAAGAGAGTAAACAACCCTGAATTCCTAGGCACCAATGTGGTATCGGTGAAAGAATCTTTGATGGTCAAGTAAGTAAAGGTCTTAAAACTCAAGTAGTGGGCTAGAGAGTGAGAAAGCAAATATATACAAGGTGCATAATATTAGAATACCTTTGACGAACCCTAAATGGGGTATTTATACTAGCCGGAGATAGTCCTTTGAGGATAGTGAATCTTTATAAAGCTAAGAGAATCCTACTGGAAATCTATTAATAGATACGCTTTCTTTTTAGGATTGAGATTACTTGTGGCCTAAACCAATTTCTAGATTGTAGGAATCTCCAAGATTATAGGAACTAATCCTGATCCCCAATCAATCTAGGTTATCGTATGTTGCGAAGCAAGCATGATCGATCTCGACAAGGCTTATGGGCCTTGCCTCCATTCTAGTGCCCAACAAAGTGTGGTCGCAATGTTGGTTTGTTTCACGGCCCAGCCAAAGCGAAGCCACTTAGTCTATGACCAGACTATGTAGACGCTCCCATTTTCATCCACCTTATTTTGATGCAGAAAAATTCACAGTCCTACATAGTTTTTTTTTAAATTTTTTTTTATTTGTTTGAATTTATTGTATGTGGTACTGAATAATGAAAATAAAAAAAAATGAATTTTTTAAGTTCAATCCAGTCTTGTATCAAACAATGAGTTAGATTTAAGTCCAATCCAATCTCATCTAGCTTAGTGTTACACCAAATAATGGACTTGAATTCAAGCCTCACCAATCCATGAATGAACAAGAGCCGTTAGATTGTGTTAGGTTAAATAATCTAACGACTCTTGTTCATATGTAAACTTAAATGTGAACTTTTGAGGTCAATCGAGAAAACTTAAATCTAATCTTATTTGAAAGACCCAATCCCATCAAGCCCACTAAACATTAGACCGTTCAAGTCGTTTGAGATTTCCTAATACAGAAAATCCTATAATTTCATAAACTAACACTATGTTTGGATAAAGAAATTTAAGATTACCAAGAAATTTCAAAATGATGGAAATTGAATTGATGAGATTTTATTTTCTAGAATTTGTGAATTTTTTTGTTTGGTTAGCCTAAAAGAACAATAGAATTGAATACGGAATTTTGTTGTTTTTAAGCTCTCAATCATAAAAATTGGAAAATGACATCTACGTACATGAAATTTAAACTTGGGAATTGGAGGTCCCAAATTCCAAGGTTTTTTTCACGCGGAAATTCTAAATTTCTATGTTTATGAATCCAAACAAGAGAATTCGTGCATGTTAATTTACAAATTCTGACTTTTATCCAAATTCCAAGTTTATTTCCCTCATCCAAACATAATGTAAGGGCCATTTTTTTTTCTTCAGTTTTCAACCTTTGTTTCATTTTTTTGAAAATTGAAATCTTGTTTAGTAACTATTTTCATTTTTGAGTTTATAAAAATTGTAAATCAAAAATTGAAAATTACTTTCTTGAGTTTTCAAACTTTAACCTTAATTTTTCATTTTTTCATTTTTCATTTTTCATTTTTCATTTTTTAACTTAAAACTGAAAGTAGATAACAAACAAATTTTATATTTCCAATTTTCAAAAAGTGAAATAATTACCAAACCATCCAAAACAATACGGAATGGATCATCTTCGGAAAAAAAAAAAAAAAAAAAAGGGAGACGGATCCCAATGCCTATTCGATTTTGTCACGTGGCGAGAACGCAGTTGTTATGGGCAGGAAGAAACATTAGTCCTTTCACACACCTGATTACTAATCTCCACGCCGCACGTCCCAACCCTTCCTCCTCCCATCTCCTTCGCTCAGTCTATCGCTCCGCCTACCTCCACCGTCCTCCTCACCTAGTCCTTAGCCGCCCACGCCCTCATATCCCCATCACCTCCATAAACCTCCATCTCTGATCTCTCAATCACCGCCGAATCCTCTCTCTCATCCTTCGGCAGATATATAATTCATAGATATAAGAGATGGATGCGAAAGCCAGGAACAAGGCGTTGTTTCGTGCGAGATTGAATGCCCAGAAGAAGGACAAGCGCATAGACTCTCCGCTCGTACGGTTAGTCAGTGCCCATGCCTTCTCTCATCAAATTTTGCTTTTTTTCTTTCTCAGTGTTTATATGTTTGTTGTCTTTGGGGTTTAGATTTTTATGAAGAATTGAAAACTAGAGGCTATGGAGTTTCAGTGTAATGTAATTATCATTATTAAATTGTATTCTGTAGAACCGGTTTCGTGAATTTCGTTTTTCAATTGGATTCTGTAGAACCCTTTTTGTAAGCAATGTGTATTGTTGTTGGTTCTATGATCATAGTGTTCCTCAATGTTTAATTGATTGATGTGGTGAAAATCATGCTCTCGGAGTTTGATCGTGTCAAAAACTTTTAGTTTATCAAGCACAAGTATGAATTTGGTTTGGCAGTCCGTTTCTTCTTTTTACGAAACTTATGATTTGAAATGAAACTTATGAGAGCTGGTTTGGGTTAGAAGTAGGAATTAGCTGAGAAAATGCTGAGTAGGGAACGAACTAATTTATATTTTCTGGAATGCATATGGGAACCAAAGAGATTTATCTTGACATTGTTTATTTCGACCTTCTCGTTATGTATGCTATTGTTGCTGTACCTTTTATTTGAACTTTTTCGTATTACTGGTTCCGTTCTGGTGTTGGTATATATAGATTGCTAAGCCAGAGTTCCTGACTGCTTCTTTATGCCCCTTTTTGTGATACATACAGGTACAATGAATCTGAGCAGCCTGTGTGCAAGGTTTGTGACATTGCTCTGAAATCTGAATCACAATGGGACGCACATCAAGCATCTCGTAAACATCGTGAGGTGATCATTGTTAATATAGTACTTCCCTATTTGTAAAATTAAGAAACTAAGAGACCTAAACAAACATCTTGTGTTGTGGAAAATTCGAAGTTGATATGAAAGATGCAAATTTTTCAAATATTATGAAAGGGTTAATGCAGCATTTTACCTGCTTTTTGAAAGATAACAAATTAACTCATTTGATCTCAATCAAATTATGTATTGTGATGTTGAAAACTTAAAATACTGCTGAATTCAACCAGGCAATAACTGATATTGTTCGGTTAGTACATCTTCTTGTATACTAATTTGGGTTGGATATCCCATACGTCAACATACATTTAATCCATATTTGGCAGAAAGATGAAGCATTTCCTTTACACTTTCTAGGTTTGAAACTGTGATGGGCCTGGGAAGTAGGTGACGTTACTGTTCCACTTACATTAATCTTAGATGCAGTTCCTTATTCTTTTTCTTTAATATATCTATCTGAATGAGTATTACTAACAGAATGTTTATATTGCAATAGGCACTAAGTAATTTCAAAGCTACAGCTGCTGGACTAAACCGAGTCAACAATGCAAAAGCTGAAGCCCGTCCAGATTTGCCAAAACCTAAGCCGGAACATTCTGTGGAGTTGCTTAAACCAGGACCTGAAGGCTCTACAGAATTGCCTAGAGAGCAGTCGTCATCTGGGCTTCCTCCAGATTTTTTTGATAACCATGATGCAAAAAAGCAAAATACAGGTGAGAATATCCACTCTATTTGTTTTTCTATATGACTGTTACCACCTTCTCATTGCTTTGAGGCGGTAATGACAAGATCAGTTTGACACAGAGAATTACATTTTTTATAAATATTTTTATAAGAACTTGTATAGAGGCTATAGACTTATACGTAAGGGAGCGAATATATGCACTAGCCCTTCTGCATGGGTGTAGCTTTGCTGTTTTATTTATTTCTACAAAGAAAAGGTAGTTTTACCAAGGAGATCGATGCAGAATTTAGTGGGAAGGTTTTAGTCAAATTCCTCGGTAGGTATAAAATTATTAGTAGATTATGTAACTCCTTTGGATGGGGAAGGCTAAGAAAGCAGGGCAACGGTGAGTGCATTCAATTCTTTCTTTCCAGAATACTAAAATAGATATAGCACTGAATATAGGTTTACGTGCTTCTCTACTAGATCCTTGCTCATTAAGCCTCTTGCTTCATTTGTAATGCAGTCGAAAGAAGCAAGGAATATAAATCCATCATCAATAAATTTTCCTAAAATCACTGCATCAGTTCTGTAAAAGTAAATGGAATTGAAAATCTTTCCACCACAATCTATTTAACCTCAGGATCTATAAGACTGAGATGCTAAAAAATTGACCAAAGGAGAGGCATGCCACTCATTAAGCCTCTTTGATCGCTTGTAATCTAGCTGAAGGAAGCTAGGAGCTTAAATACAAATTTACACTTTGAAAAAAAAATAAGCACACAACCTTTCTTTAACAGTCCTCACCATTAATTCATTTTGGGCTTTTTCTTAATGTCATTAGACTACAATAAACTGTTTTTTTTTCTTGTATGATCACACAGTTTTGGGTTCTATGAGTTGATCATTAAGTTTTGGTCATAAGCACAATATCAAAACAGAAAATCTGTGTAGAGGATTTGATATTTGCGTTATTTTGGAATTAGTTTTGAACTATCAATCGTTTTCTTTTTATGATATCTATTATTCTTTCTGACTTAGCACTATCATCTTAGGAAGGGAAAAGGTGCAGACAAGAAATATTGAGCCTGCCAGGGACCTTACACAGACATCATCACAGGTTGCCAGTTCAGAGGCCAAGCAAATAAAGGGAGCTCTTCCTGAAGGCTTCTTTGACAACAAGGAAGCTGATTTATCTGCACGAGGAATAAAGCCTGTTAAGCCAGATGTCAAGTAAGTGCACATTTTTCCTTAACTCCTAGATTGTATGAGTTCGTTGCAATGGTTCAAATGCCATTCTAGATAGACTTGTTTATAATAAAATAACTGTGAAAAAGGTTCACACCGAGAGAGAGAGAGAGAGAGAGAGAGAGAGAGAGAGAGAGAGACTTGTTCAAATGCCATTCTAGATAGACTTGTTCATGATAAAATAACTCTGCAAAGGTTCACAGAGAGAGAGAGAGAGAGGCTCCCTTTATTAGTCATATCATAATTTGAATGCTTGTTCTTGATGCATTGTCAATGTAATAGAGAGGATGGAAAATGCGCCCCCGGGTTCATTCTTGGGAATTCATTTTGGTTTGGCTCTTTCCAATAGTCCTCCGCAGTTGACACAAGTTCTGCCCATTTGAAGCTGTTCGCTTTACCAAATTACTATCTGGTATTTTCTGAAGGACAAAGGTATCGGCTGTTTTGAACCTGAGAAAATTGGAACAGACCTATTTGTAAATGAGCAATACATGAAGTCATTGCCTCGAAGGTAGTGCACATTAGAGGTTCTGCACCTAATATGAGCTTATAGAAAAATTAAAAGACATTAGAAAAAATTAAAATCCAGTACCAATTCACTTCCTACGCAAAAAGGAAGCAATCCTTTTCTGGTGGTCAAAGTGTTGAGTTCTACTGTGAAAGAAGCCATAATTATTATGATTAATTAAAAACTTGGAATAGTTACCCTTGAATTCTCCACGTCAGTGGTTTCTGCACATGGTTTTCCATTGACCCAATGATAGCCGTCCCTCCCTTATGGTGTCTGGATTCTTGTGTTTTCTTCGCTTCTCTTTCTTTTTATAGTGCTCATGGTTTGTACTGCCACGGACTGAAGTTGAAGTGTGAGACTAGCTAAGCATGAAAACTGCTGATTGATTTAATATGAAGGCATTGTGATCTTGTGTTTTGTATTTACTGTATGGCAGAGATGAGTACAGAGAATTTGAGAAGTTGATACAAGAGGACTTGAAGGAGGTTGATAATCGTATGGAAGAAGAGGAGGTGAGGGTTTGTTGCACTTTTGCTTGAGATTGATGCTGACTTGCGCGTACTCATATATTCTTTTGTTGTTGCAATTGTGCTGCAGATTGATGCTGCTGAGACGATAGAAGAGGCTGAATCAGTGGAGCAAAGGTGAGTGCAGCAATAAAGTGCTATCATTCTAAACCTTCGTTTCTTTTTTGCAACTCAATTGTCCTTGCTGTTAGTGTTTACCTTCTTTGTTCTTCTTTTGTTTTTCAGGGCATATAGGGAGAAAGTGGAATTGTTGAAAAAGAAGAAAATGGAACTGAAGGCTTCCGGTGCTGCCAAGCGCAAAAGAGTTCCGGATGTCGTAAAAAAAGAGCCTAGTCACGATGAGTCATCAAGTGATAGCGACATGGATGAGAATTTTGCAGTGGATTGGAGAGCACAGCATTTGTGAATGCTCTTGGGGTTTCCTCCAGGATCCGTTCTTGACATTTTCGAAACCTGACAATGTAATGTGCCAAGTACTTGGTTTTGGATTCCTTGTGCTCTCTAATTGCAATATGGTATATGTATATGTACGATGGGGAGTAAGCGAATGTGAAAAGCTAAAATGTCTACGCAGCTCATATGGGTACCCCCCACAATGTTAGAAGAAACAATGCGTTGTGGCAAATATATTTTCCAGTCGACGACTAGACGTACTTATTCACAGCTTAAATTTTCTTACAAGCAGAGGTGCATCATTAAATTTACCTAAAATGGGAATCACTAAATTACGCATAGGCTAACAAACTCAAAAGTGTATGAAATTGATGTATATCATTCTTTTGGTTTCAAAAGTTGAAGATTGATCAATGTCGTTGAAACATGTTAATTTTCTTGCATGCTTGAAACCAACGTACAAAGAAGGTTTCGAAGCTTACCTTTGTAGTGTGCTTTTTGAGCCCTCGTTCGTGCTTCTCCAAGCTCCTTGGTACAAGCTCCATGCCACTAGCGTCCTCTCCAAGCTCCAAGCTCTGATCTTCCTTGTATGTGTTCTCCTAGGTTCCAAGTTAGGAACCCTCTCAACTTTCGACACATTTGGAAGACTGAGATGGTGGTGGATGAGGTAAGAGAGACGTGAAGTATTCTATTGGTCTCTTTTGAGAGGAGGGGACAACAAGGGTGGTGGTGGTGGTGTTTCAATTTTTCTTTTTGAGTTTTCTAAGCTCTCCTAGGCTTGCAAGCATTCATCTCTTCAGAAAGATGAACACAACACTCAATAGGAAGTTTCTTACAAACTCTTAAACTCTAACATGCAAGTTTTGTTTTCTAGAGAGCAACTTCCCCACAAACTCATTGTGAAATGAAATAGCCATCTCCTTCTTAGAGAAGGATGAGCCATGAGTGCATGCATCTTATAGACCATAAGGGTGTGTTGAAAAATCCAAACCCTAGCATCCATAACGCCAAAATAAGCAATGCCCCCCTTTTGGGCCTTTTTCACACTTACGTCAACTCTGACTTAGGTTGGATCAAGTGGGCTTCGGCCCAATGGGCCTTATGAGTCCCAAAACTCCTTTTGAGGCCTAACTGTCTCTTGTTCATGGAGGCGACTGAGTTCCAAAATGATTAATTTGCACTATTTCAACTAAAAGTTTACTTGCTTGACATTCAAGATTGCATGCAAGTACTCAGGTTGATCACAGTCAGTGAACTCAATCTCTGTTGAGCACTTACACACTTGTCTAGTGCTCACTCTCGAATGGTCTTTGAGACTAGCCATGCACCTCTCTATATGCAAACATAGTGTTTACTGATCTTTCTGAAATTTATCAACATCCACTTAATAGCTTCGTTGATCGGGAACAACTTTAGGGTAAACACATAAGAAGTCTAAATTTGTCGGGCAAACTTTCACCCACTTTTTTCTAAACAAATCAAATTTCCCCCAATTCAAGGGTTTGCCCGACGAAATATTGTGAAATTCGTCAAGCACATATTTTCCCACTTTGTTCTAAATATTGTGCTTACATTTTAGGGTAAACACATAAGAAGTCTAAATTTGTCGGGCAAACTTTCACCCACTTTTTCTAAACAAATCGAATTTCCCCCAATTAAAGGGTTTGCCCGATGAAATATTGTGAAATTCGTTGAGCACATATTTTCCCACTATTGTTTTGGCCAAAACTTAAATTGGGCAAACATTTCTATGCAATCTTTGCCAGATAAATTGGTCATTTTGCTTGACAAAAAATCAAGTGTATAATATAAGTGTCACATTCTTTTAGGTCGACGAATATTTTAGGTTTGCCTGATGAATGGGTTCGTCGAGAAAAGGTCCTGAGATTTTATAATAGGCTCGAGAGCCTTCTTCTTTCTTCCTTACACCTTTTCTCTCATATCTCTCTCTCTTTGTGAAATCCACCCCCCCCACCCCACAAAAAAAAATCTGCAAACTCGCTCTCTGTCACTCGTCATCTCTACTCTTTGTCTCTTTCACACCCTCTCACTCTCAAGCTTTCGTAGAAGTATGATATAAAAAAATTTCATACATATATTTTTTATATTTATTATAAACTTTATAATACAAAATGCTTTGATTTACATGTGAAATGCTGTGAATATATGTGAATTTGTAGGGGTCGGGTAAGTTGAGGTGGGTATGGGGAAGAGGATGGGGTGGGTTTAGGGTGTAGGCAGGGGGAAGGGGTCGGGACTCGGGGAAGGGGACGGTGGGGTGGGGTGCATATGGAGGTGGGGTGGATCTGGGGGCGGGCTAGGCTCAGGTGGGTTGATTTGGGTGGGTTGGATGGTCGGGCTTAGTGGGTGTGCTGGGGTTGGGTGGGGTCTGTTGTTTTTTTAAAATTTTTCTGTGAAATATTATATTTTTTAGGATTTTCAAAATAATTTGGAAATATTAGAAATTTGTAGGAAATATTAGATACATTAGAATTTTGAGAAATATTATAAATTTTTTGAAAATATTAGAAATTTTTGAAATATTGATTTTTTTAGAAATATTAGAAATTTGTAGGATTATTAGAAATTATTAATTTTTTAACAATATTAAGAATTTTAGGAATATTATAAATTCTTAGAAAAATTTTGAAACATAGAAAGTTTTAGAAAATATTAGATATATTAGAAATTTTCATATGAATTTTTAAAATATTAGAATTTTAAAAAAATATTCGAACTTTGTAGGAATCTTAAGAATTATTATTATTATTTTTTTTACTAATATCATGAATTTTATGAAAATTTGTAAATTATTGTTTCTTGTTGTGATTTTTTTCGTAGATGTCATCTCCATTGATCACCAGTGGCCCCCGCTTTGCTTCTTGTTCGAGTCATAATGACTTGGCGTTGGTGGCAGAGATGGTAGATTTTCCATTGGTGGGACTAGCTGTACCTAGGCAACTGAGCCCACTGCATTAACTTTATAGGTCTGGAAGTGCAATCTGTCCAGCACATTCACTGCTGGAAACAACTTGGCATTGTGCTAGCCCTAGCCCCTGTTAATGCTGCATAGGTTGATACCGAATCAGTGTCTATGCCTCGGCCGGAGACAAAAAATTCCTTGTCGAGGTGTGAAGAAGGTGAAAGTGAGGGGGATCGCTCGCATATGCAAGTAATGATCGTGATCGTGTATGACCCACAACATCGACGAGTAAATGTCAAAGTCAACAACATGTTGACTCATGACATGGGAGCAATCATCCGCACCAAGTAATCCGTGAAAGCTCCCACATGGAAGAAGCTCACCCCCGAGGTGAAGGAGGCGATGATGACAGAGATCTAGGTAAGTATGTTTTGTTCTTTTTAAATTGATTAGTTTTAAAATTACGGTCGATAATTTTAATCCTTTTTTTTTTTTTTTTTGTTGTTGTTGTTGTTGTTGTAGACTTATGCGCCGCATAAGAAGGACGAGTACGTCGCCAACCTCTCCTAGCAACAACCGGACATGCCACTAGAGTAGCTGACATCTGATCCACATATGTTTGTACAGTTGTTAATGGAAGAGGTTTTGGTGATGGGAAGCTGAGAGATCCGCGACCTAGGAGAGGGTCTAGTTGGGGACCTCAATCGGGGGATCTTCTTCATCTAGCTCTTAGCTTGCAAGCATGACGTCTTCTACATTGCAGCAGTTGGAGATAGAGTTAAAGGCCATGCGCCATCCCGAAAAAGTTGCACGTCAGCAAGAAGAAGCTCAGGAAGAAGCTGAGCACCTTTAGGGGAATGACTGTCAACGGTACATGCGAGATATGGCACATGCAATGGCAGCCTCTGGCATTCGCGTCATCAATCCTCTGAGCAACCTTCAGTTGCCATCCCAGCAGCTACCCTAGGAGTACTTAGTTTAGGATATTTTACATGCATTCTACGAATATTTCAGTTTTATATAAACAAATATTTTTATATTTTGATTTCTTTTGAGATTAATAGAATTAAAACTAATTAATTTATTTGAATGTCGTTGGGCAATTCTTTTTTATTTCTGAAAAATATCACTTTGCTCGACGAAATAGTGAAAAATTTGTCCGCAATGGTTTAGGATACTATATTCTAGCTCTGCAAATGGGTTTGAGCAACGAAATTCTCTTGGCGGGCAAATTATATTCGTCGGGCCAAGTTGGTCAAGGCACTTGACATGATGAAATTGTCGTCAATGATTCCATTGGGCAAAAGTATTTTGCCTGGAAGAGTTTTAATATTCATCGGGCATATACATTTGTGAGACGACGTTTGCCCGACGAAGTTTCTTCAGACAAAACATTAGATAATTAAACTTATTTGGCCATACAAAATCATTTCGTCTGGAGAGGATTTTTTTGTAGCGTTGAAGGGGAATATGTTACATCCCAACCTGGGCTTACATGATTCTCACCCCTGGACGATGTGGGATCTTACAGAATATACATAATATTTTCCATGCCAGCTTAACTTATTACCAAGTTCGATTTGCATACTCAAATCCAGTATAAGCTACTTAAAGTTCGATGCACTGATTGCCGAACTAGGATTCTCTCCCCTCATTTTTCCATCCCCTTCCATCCCCTCATCTCATACTTTCTATTTTGTAGTTCTCTTTCTATAAAAAAAATTAATATAAGATGTTGTTAATCGTGATCGTTCAAATAGGAGGGGAGGGGAGGGGAGGGGAGGGGAGGGAAAAAAAGATGGGAGAGAATCATACTCCTTGATTGCCACCCATCTGAAAGTCAATATAGAAGATTGGCAAACATGGCATCCACGGCCGACCCAAAGATTTGATGGGTCCTGTGCGAAAGTGAATTGGAGGCCATAAAAAGTACTAAGAATTTAGTTTTTTTGTTCATTCAATTGAGCTTCTATAAATTTTAATAGCACAGACAAATTTACCAAATCAAAGGGTGGAACTGTGGCATATTGTTTTTCCTTAACTATTTAGAGGGCCAGGTTCTAATTTTTATGTTATTGTGTGGAATTTTTATATTATTTTGTGGAAGCTTATGCATTTAATAAAAATAAACTTAAAAAAAATGATGGAGACGAGTTTCGAACCATCCCCTAGGCCGATGTAAAGAAGCAATAATTACACTTGCACCAAGACTCAAGTTTGCAATATTCTACACATATTACTATATATACGTTATGCATGTAAAATTGAAAAATCAAGGGCCCTTCCGATTTGGGGGTCCTATGCGGTGGCACCACTTGTACCCCCTCAGGGCCAACTCTAATGGCATCCATTTGATTGGACAGTCTTGATTAATTACTTGTTATAAGAAAAATGGTTTTTAAAAAAAAAGTACTATATATCATTGATTGAAAAATGGTTTAAAGCCCAACTTTTTTTTAAATCCATGGTAGTATGGAAGACTTCCATTTAAGAAAATATAGAAATTGTTCTTCAAAAAGAAAATATAGAAATTTTAAATCAAACATTCGAAATATGGAGTCAACTTGTGGTGGTGAAATTTCAAATTTTCAAACACCAAAAAGGAAACTTTTTCTGAATTGGATGCCAATTAAGTTGATATACATGCATCTTAATTCCATGTTTACAATGAATACTATTGATACGGTTTAGGAAAACTACTATATATCTTTTTCTGATACTAACGTTACTCAAGTGACAACTAATTTTCACTTTGCATGAATTAACCTCTAGTTATATTTTTGAACATATCTGCAAGCGTTTGATTAAAATTTTGAACTTAATTATCAACTCACGACCTTGAAAGTTAAGACCTGTTCCTATCTAATGTTATCAAAGCTGGATTTTCTGTGTAATTTTTTTCCTTGTAATAAGTTGCATGATTTTTGCTTAAGCCAAATTAGGTAGAAGGAAAAACGAGTAGACTTCAAAGTTCAAACTCTTGAGTCTTGACTGGAAATATAAAATGGTAATTATAACGAAAGGATAAATTAATAGTTAAATACAACATATCTTTTTACTTATATTGAACAATTTATAAATAAATTGCCGGTCTTTCTCTGTTATTTATTTTCGTCTTTTGTAATATTATTTGAGTCTAGTGACAAAGACAAGTATAATTTTATTTTTTGTAATATAAAGAACTCTATAATTTGTTTTTATTTTATTTTTTATATTATCTCTGTTTAATAAAGAGGAGGTTTATTTTTTCTCAACACCTATAGTCGATCATGTACCACATGAACGATTTTCAACAGTAATTGTCTATTGATTGATGTGGTACACATGAAGGACCGATACTAGCATTTTCTCCGTACAATTTTACACCTAACTAGATGGATGTATATGCAATTGACTTCAAATGGAAAGTCTACCGATTCTCTAATAATACTATTATTTTCCATGCATGGTTGTAACTTATTAGCAAGTAGGGTTTTTGGTTGTTCAAATCCAGTATAAAGCTACTTAAAAAGTCAATGCACTGATTGCCTCCCGTATGAAAACAGCATAGAAGCTTGACATGTATATCTGCATAAATAGCCGGAATTACATTGTACTTGCAAATTTTGTTTGAATGATATAATTATTTTGGGGACAAAGTCTTGGCCTCGAAGCCAAATCTCAGCAAAAGCTTACTCATCACTTTAATCTTTTGCTATTATTGTGCATATTACAACTACGATACGAGATTTCTTTCCTAACATGAACGATAAGCATTAACCCAAACCCTTAATAAAAAGGACTTGATGTCTCCAAACATTTTCATCAAACCCAAATTTTCTTTTCTAATTAGTTCATGAGATGGCAGAAGAATATCAAAGCCCTTTTGAAGCCTCTAACATCTCAGCCGCCTCAGATGGCACTCCACCACCAAAAAAAGATAGCCCTTCTCCTCTCCCTCCTCCTGACCTTCCTGACCAAAAAATGAAGATGAAAATGAAAGAAAAAGTCATTATCGATGATTCTGATGATGAACAACCCAAGCCTAAACAGCCATCCCCGTCAGCCGGATCATCATCATCACCAACACAAAATTCTCGTCCCTTGCTTGATCTGAAGCGTTCCAACAACGACCCTGGTCATGCGTCAGGGGCGTTGCCCTCGAAGGAACTCATTCTGTTCAACCCTCTGAACCAGGGTTCATCATCGAACCCCGGGGGATTAGGATTATTATCTCAACACAACGAGCCAAGAGATGAGAACCCGCGTGGTGATGATGGGAAAAAACCCCAAAGTAGGGTTTTCACATGCAACTTTTGCAAGAGAGATTTCTCTACTTCCCAAGCATTGGGAGGTCATCAAAACGCTCACAAACAAGAGCGTGCCTTGGCCAAAAGGCATCAAGGAGGACTAGGAATGGACCATAATTTCTTCGGACATTCCCATCCTTATTATAGCCCATATTCAAGTATCACTCAACACCCTCTCTATGGATCATATGGTAGATCTCTTGGGATTAGGATGGACTCCATGATTCACAAGCCTTATCCATGGTCCTCCTCGACCTCCTGGTTTGGACGCTTTGGCCATGGTGTTGGTTCCGGGGGTTGGTCATCATCAAGGCCAGGGGACCTCATGAATAATTTTCAATCCTCCATTGATAGGCTCAACCTTGATGGCCTTCATGCTAATACTACTTCCAGTGAAACATTAGGCCTTCCAGGAAGCATCAGTGCTTCAAGGTATGTTCAGGAAATTGGATCTGCTCGCAATTTTGGTGGTTCAAACTTCGGAATCAACAGGCCAATCATTGGTGGTGATGTTCTCGGCCGTGAGCCTCCAAAACCCGATACAGATACTTCTGGACTTGATTTGTCTCTTAAGCTTTAAATTAGTTGTTTGTTGTTGTTGAATTTTATTTATATATGTA
The DNA here is from genome assembly GCF_041283825.1 of Pyrus communis. Classification (NCBI taxonomy): domain Eukaryota; kingdom Viridiplantae; phylum Streptophyta; class Magnoliopsida; order Rosales; family Rosaceae; genus Pyrus; species Pyrus communis. The sequence goes on from NC_142566.1 coordinate 3,306,785, forward strand.
GAACACAGTCACAGTGTTTCGTTTAAGTTCGATTAGATGCTAGTTTGTTTGAACTTAAGTTCGATCATCTGTTCTTTAGAATATTGTTATGAAAAATTAAATAAGATTATTGTTTTTTTTATATTTTGATTGTCTTCTGGGTTTTGTCTGGTTTCCAAATGACTTGATTAAATAATTTAATTCATCATCAGGCTTTTTAGATGTCCTTTGGGGTTTGATGTCTAACTGTGATTTAGGAAGATGCAGGCATGATAAAACTTTTATCACATAATGATTTGAATAGATCATGAGTCTGTGTGTCAGTGTGTACGTTTTGATTGCACTCAAATAATCATGCGATTTATTGCAAAAATTATTATATTAGTATAAACCTCTCTTAAACTTATAATATTGATCTTTTAAATTTAATGTCCTGGAAATTATTTATTCAATTATTCATTTGATCATTAAAAAGTTTATGGCTTTCGAAACTGAGATCATGTGATTAAAGCTGATCATGTTTTTTTATAAAGAAATTTTATTAATAAGCTTAAATAAATTTAGTCCTCAACGAAACGTTACAAATTAATAATGAAAAGTTTTATGAACTAAGTGGATTGGCTATTTTTTTTCCCTTTTCTTCTTCTTAGAAAAAAGTATGATATTCATTAAATTGATAAAAAAAAACGTACAAAATGAGGATAGGGTGCTTATTGGGTCTCGATAAAAACTTTGCCAGAAATTTCAATCCGAACGTAGGGAAAAAAAGTGTCCCACACATACAACTAAGGCTAATTAATGTTTCTTTAACAAAATAATCAGCTAACTTGTTTCCTTTTCCTAAGAAGGTTAATTAAGCCTAAACCCTAATAGATACGAGATTTTTTTGAGTGTATGTGCACATTGAAATGACGGTAAAACAAACACGTGGAGTTCAGAGCGAAGTCAACAAACAAACCTAGCTAAGATTGACATGCTTGTTTGTGAGCCTTTGATTCATTGAATCTTGCATATGAAATCATAAGTTCTCGGGTTATTATACAAAATGGTCCATGAGATTTGTATGATCAATAGAAATGGTCCATGAGATTGAAAATCAACAGAAATGGTCCCTGAGATTGTCCACTATCCATGATTTTGGTCATTCCGTTAAAAACAATTTTGGGCAATTTTCAAAGCTTTGTAACTCAATCGTTTCTTAACCAAATTCGACCCATAATATATCAAAATGAAGATAGGAAGTGTAGAATAAGATTATACCTATTTGAAAGCCCAATGGTTGCCGGAAATGACCGGAAAATAGCCTAAAAGGTGACTGGTCCGCGGAAAAATTGGAAAACTCGCCGGAAACTGGGTAAACTTTAAATGTTCATAACTTCTTCAATACGTACTTAACGAAATCGAGTGATTTAAAAATGAAAATAATACTTATTGACGAGACGAAGAGAATGATACCTTTTTCGAAGGCTAACTTGTCATGGTTTGGTCGGACAACTGCTCAAAAGTGGCTAACCATTTTCGAGTTAGCCACTTTCGAGCAGTTTTCTGGCCAAATAATGGCGATTTAGTAGTAAATAAAGGTACCATTCTCTTCGCCTCGTTGAGAAGTATGATTTTTCTTTTTGAATCATTCAATTTCGTTGAGTATTGAAGAAGTTATGAATGTTTAAAGTTTAACCAGTTTCCGGCGAGTTTTCCAGTTTTCCCACGGACCAGTCATCTTTCAGGTTATTTTCCGGCCATATCCGGCAATCATTGGGCTTCCAAATAGGTATAATCTTATTCTACACTTTTTTATCTTCATTTTGATATATTATGGGTCGAATTTGGTTAAGAATCGATTAAGTTATAAAAAGCTTTGAAAATTGACCAAAGAGTTTTTAACGGAAGGACCAAAATCATGGATGGTGGACAATCTCAAGGACCATTCCCATTAATTTTCAATCTCAGAGACCATTTCTATTGATCATGCAAATGTTAGGGACCATTTTGTATAATAACCCTGAGTTCTTAGGTGCATATATAGCTAGCACTTTGTTGTGATTCTTTTATCATTGTTTTTCCATGAATTAATATAACAATATGGTAATTACTTAGTTGGGATTATCCTAAATCACAGAAAACAAAGTTATTATTCATTGTCATCTCCAACCTAGGAGGTCAATCAGGTCCAAACTGATATTCAAGAGGCTTTGACAATGATTTGAATTAGGCTCCAAGTCAAGTATTACTTTGTCGAACCCAGACTCGATTCCATTTTTTAGGGGTTTAACCAAAAAGTACTTAAGAACAGAAAGTTGTTTGTCACTTAATTTCACAAAGAAATAATTACTGGTAGTTTAAACTTAAAATGGAAAGTTGTTTCTCACGTAATTCATAACAACTCTAACTGAGTTGTGGCCAGAAATTTAATTTCCTACTGGGAAATTAACGCACTGGCTCTTAATTAATATACAATTTTAAATCAATTTACGCTGACCCTATAGCATATTCTTTCTTCTTTCTTTTTTTCATAGAAGGATGATATTCATTTTGTCCTCATGATGAATAAGGAGGTATTTTTTTTTTTTACGAAAAAAATAAGTTCACTATTATAAGGGGAGATGAGAGAGTACGAAACTATTACTATAATGTAGGGGGGAGTTCCTACCAACGTGTATTTTATTTTTATTGATTAAATATACGTGGGCAGGAATTCCTCCTAAATATCCATAAATGAATTTAACCAACTTTTTAATACATTTTTATTGATTAAATGTAAACAACTAACAATATTTAAAATGGTGAAAATATTCATTAGTGAATAAAAACTTGTGAAAAGTAATATACCGTAAGGCGTAAGGACAAGTGCACATCTAAACTCAGACTACAAATGTAGGAAAGGAATCTGATTAGGCAGTGTCAAGGATTCTGTATATTACAATCCGTGAGTTCATAAACTTATTTCCCCTTCTTGCACTGGTTTGTTCCCTTTTTTCTAGGATTGCCCTTTCATTACAGCAATTTATTTATTTTCTTAATGAAAAGCATTGTATTAAAAGTGTGAGGTGTAGGCGAGGCGTCTGAGGGATAGCCTGGCTTAGGAGTGAGGCAAAGCCTCATTGGACCTAAATTTTTTGATATATACACTAAGCGTATACATATATATTATATTAAAAAAAAAAGATTACTAACCAATAATCACCTTGAGCACACACATATATTATAAATCTATATACATACATATATAGACATATATTATATATATATATATATATATATAAAATAGAGTTTGAAAAACACAATGAACACACATATAACAATGCATGTAGATAGAACACGCATCCATTATATAAAAAATAAAAATAAGAAAAAAAGGCAGAGAGACGACAGTGCAAGGAAGAGGTATGAGGCAGTTAAAACCCTACCCAAAATTTGGGTTTGGGAGTTAAAAAAAAAAAAAAGAAGCCCTGAGGCATGCCTTACGCCCACTCCCTCAAAACAGAGGCGGCAACCCTCAAGCTCAGCCTCAAAGGGCGCCTAAGTGCGCCCTGAGGCAAGCCTTTTAAAACATTGATGAAAAGTCATACAACATTTGTAAAAGAAATTTATAATGGGATAACGCACATACAAACGGAAGAGGCAACCCATATATAGACGGACCTGGCTACAATTAACTCACTATAAATATATAGGGAACGGATCTATGACACTAATTTTTTTGAACTTTTAACATACATTTTTGTAAAACCCATTTCATAATCTATTAACGATATGAATCTTCTATTTTTTAGAACATAATTCATAGATCATCCTTGCAAAAAAAATTTGACAAATCCAAAACCATAGACTTTCATTTATAGTGAAGAAAATGAACAAATACGGTTTTACAAAGAAACGCTAATCTAATGGTCATATGATTTTAGAGAATGACCTAAAAGATAGATATATGGTTCGAATCGGTGAAACACATTATAGAAGGGGCCCGCATAATATATATTATTACTTGTTATAAGAAAAATGGTTTGTGAAAAAATACGAAATTCATTGATTAAAGAATGATTTAAAGCCCAACTTTTTTAAAATCCATGGTAATATGGAACACTTTCATTTTCTTAGCAGCCTAATATTTCTTTCAATTGATTACTCTCTTTAAGAAAATATAGAAATTTTTAATCAAACATTCGAAATAGAGTCAACTTGTGATGGTGAAATTTCAAAATTTCAAACACAAAAAAGGACAGTTTATCTTTCAGAATTGGATGCCAATTAAGTTGATAAACATGCATCTTAATTCCATGTTTACAATGAATATTATTGATACGGTTTAGTAAAAATACTACATATCTTTTATGGATACTAACGTTACTCAAATGACAACTAATATTCCATTGTGCATGCATGAACCTCTAGTTATATTTTTGAACTTATCTGCAAGCGTTTGATTAAATTTTTGAACTTAATTATCAACTCACAACCTTGAAAGTTAAGACCTGTTCATATCTAATGTTATCAAAGCCGGAATTTTTTTCCTTGTAATAAGTTGCATGATTTTTGCTAAGCCAAATTAGGTAGAAGGAAAAACGAGTAGACTTCAAAGTTCAAACTCTGGACTGGAAATATAAAATGGTAATTATAATGAAAGGGTAAATTAATAGTTAAATGCAACATATCTTTTTATTGATATTGAACAATTTACAAATAAATTGCAGGTCTTTCTCCGTTATTTATTTTCTTCTTTTGTAATATTATGTGAGTCTAGTGACAATGACAAGTATAATTTCTTTTGTAATACCATTTGAGTTTAGTAACATTAAAGAACTTTATATTTTGTTATTTTTTAATTTTTTATTTTATTTTATCTCTGTTTAATAAAGAGGAGGTTTATTTTTTCTCAACACCTATAGTCGATCGTGTGCCACATGAACGATTTTCAATAGAAATTGTCTATTAATTGATGTGGTACACATGGAGGACCGATGCTAGCATTTTCTCCGTACAATTTTACACCTAGATGGATGTATATGCAATTGACTTAAAAAGGAAAGCCTACCGATTCTCTAATATTATTATTATTTTCCATGCATGGTTGTAACTTATTAAGCAACAAGTAGGGTTTTTGGTTGTTCAAATCCAGTATATATAGCTACTTAAAAAGTGATGCACTGATTGCCACCCGTATGAAAACAGCATAGAAGCTTGACATGTATATCTGCATAAATAGCCGGAATTACATTGTACTTGCAAATTTTGTTTGAACGATATAATTATTTTTCTGGCAAAGTCTTGGCCTCGAAGCCAAATCTCAGCAAAAGCTTACTCACCACTTTAATCTTTTGCTATTATAGTGCATATTACAACTATGATATGAGATTTCTTCCCAAACATGAACGATAAGCATTAACTCAAACCCTTAATAAAATGGAGTTGATGTCTCGAAATATTTTCATCAAACCCGAAATTTCTTTTCTAATTAGTTCATGAGATGGCAGAAGAATATCAAAGCCCTTCTGAAGCCTTTAATATCTCAGCCGCCTCAGATGGCACTCCACCACCAAAAAGAGATATCCCTCATCCTCTCCCTCCTCCTGATCTTCCTGACCAAAAAATGAAGATGAAAATGAAAGAAAAAGTAATTATCGATGATTCTGATGATGAACAACCCAAACCCAAACAACCATCCCCGGCAGCCGGATCATCCTCATCACCGACACCAAGTTCTCGTCCCTTGCTTGATCTGAAGCTTTCCAACAACGACCCTGATCATTCGTCAGGGGTGTTGTCCTCGAAGGAACTCGTTCTGTTCAACCCTCTGAATCAGGGTTCATCATCGAACCCGGGGGAATTAGGGTTATTATCTCAACGCAACGAGCCAAGAGACGAGAACCCGCGTGGTGGTGATGGGAAAAAACCCCGAAGTAGGGTTTTCACATGCAACTTTTGCAAGAAAAATTTCTCTACTGTCAATCGTTTTCTTTTTATGATATCTATTATTCTTTCTGACTTAACAATATCATATTAGGAAGGGAAAAGGTGCGGACAAGAAATATTGAGCCTGCCAGGGACCTTACACAGACATCATCACAAGTTGCCAGTTCAGAGGCCAAGCAAATAATAAAGGGAGTGACAGGTGCATTATTTATCACATTTTCATGTTAATTATTCGTAAGTTTTGTTAAGGAATTGGTCTTAAAGAGCTTTATTACTTTCCTTTTATCTGTTTCAGCCAATCTGTGCATGCAAGACGTTTTTAGTGATAATTCGACTTTCCAGAGGAGTTTTGATGCAACGCCAATTGGAGAAGGAAGTTAAGAGGCGGAAGATCATTGTATCCAAATTTCATAATTTTTTATGGAGCCAAACGTTCCAGTTTTCAAAGTTAATCCTGCAGGAGTAGTTTTCCGGTCAGAACTGCGCAGCTGTAGGAGAATGAAGATTTGAAGGCTTTCCCAATTTTTCCTAGTGGTGTGCGATATATGCTTGGAAAGATAAGAGATCAAGCTACGTTTCCCATATTTTTACATAATTTTTCAAAAAAGAAATCAACCTCAAATTTGGCGTGCAAGTCAGATGCCGTGTTTCCCAAGTCAAGAAGGATTCTTTCCTTTTATTTTTCATTGATTATTTAGGAAGTTGTTCTCTTTTAGGAGAGTTTTGTATCAGACTTTTTAGGATTTTGTTAGAATAAATAGGGCAGTTTAGGCGATCTTAAAGGGGGAACGGAATACAGAGGATTTTTCGAAAGTGAAGGAGAAAAGCTTAGCCTGCTCTTACCATTCTTTTCCGGGTTTTATCTTTTTCCATGACTTCTTTTGCGATTCTTATTATGACTATGTGTAACTAAATTACTTTTCTAAGGTTTATGATGAAGCCATGACATGATTATTCCCAAAGTATTTTGTTGATTATTATTTGATTATAGGCCATGTTTAGTTCTTAATCTTTGTGCTTAATCTATTCTAGTTTTGAATGTTCTTGTGACTGGCCATCATTATGAACTTGTTTCTAGATATTTAGATAAGTCTAAAAGGATGACCAATATCAATTAGATTTATTGGAACTAAGATTGGGAAGAGTAGACAAACTAGTGAAGATAACCAATATCAAACTAGTCCTACTTGGTTGACATAATTCTTCAGTGCTTAAGGGGTTTTTGTGTGTTTAACTGTATGCCTAACCAATAGGATATAGTTGCCACATAGAGACACACGAGTGATGCCTGACCAAGGATTAATTCATATTTTAGAAAGAACAACCTTAAACATTGGTATGGTAATTGGATAGTAATCAATTTGAAGAAAAGCGAATAGGATTGTTATTGGTGGATTCATAACCTTAGGCTTTCATCACATTAATTTCTTTTAAACTTTCATTCGTTGTGTGCTTTCGTTTTTCACATTCTTGGTTTAATCTTAAGTTGAAGTTTTAATTATCTTTCATCATCAATTAATCAATCATTTGTTTCCTAGTTAAGTTTCACATAATCAACTGGTTGAATTGGTATTAAAAGCAATCTTTGTGGGATCGACCTCGTATTTGCATATATTACTACAATTGATTGGTGTGCTTGCGAGCTTAATTTGGTTTAAATTAATCTATTATTTAGGTTATTTTAAATACACATCAGGGAGCTCTTCCTGAAAGGCTTCTTGGACAACAAGGAAGCTGATTTATCAGCACGGGGAATAAAGCCTGTTAAGCCAGATGTCAAATAAGTGCACATTTTTCCTTAACTCCTAGATTGTAAGGCGCTATTTCTTGAAAGTTGTCTTCTTCGTTTTCATTTTTGTAGCCTGGTATGAGGTCGTTGCAATGGTTCAAATGCCATTCTAGATAGACTTGTTCAGGATAAAATAACGGTGAAAAGGTTCACAGAGAGAGAAAGAGAGGCGGTTGGGCTGGAAAGGTTCACAGAGAGGCTCCCTTCATTTTGTTCTTGATGCATTTTCAATTTAATAGAGAGGATGGAAAATGTGCCTCCGGTTCATTCTTGGGAATTCATTTTGGTTTGGCTCTTTCCAATAGTCCTCAGCTGTTGACACAAGTTCGCTTCACCAAATTACTATCTGGTATTTTCTGAAGGACAAAGGTATAGGCTGTTTTGAACTTGAGAAAATTGGAACAGAGCTATTTGTAAATGAGCTATACATAAAGACATTGCCTCGAAGATAGTACACATTCGAGGTTCTGCACCTAATATGAGCTTATAGTTAAATACATCAGAAAAAATGAAAATCCAGTGCCAATTCCCTTCTAGGAAAATTAACGAAAAGTCCTCAAAAACTTTAGTTGTAATCAAAAGGACAAAATAAAGGTATAAATGAATAGTACAAGAAGTAACTTTTCAAGTTAAAAATGTTTTTAACGTTAAAAATGAATAGTAACAGTAGTGTTTTATTAAGATTCTGCTTCACTTCCTACACAAAAAGGAAGCAATCCTTTGCTCGTGGTCAAGGTGTGTGAGTTCTACTGTGAAAGAAGCCATAATTATTATGATTAATTAAAAAAATAAGAGTAGTTACCCTTGAATTCTCCATGTCAGTGGTTTCACTGTTGGCGTGAGCCCTAGTTTTGATTAGGAATATAATTGTTATTATTGTATTTCCTAATTTGGTTAGAAGTCATTAATTATTATTTGTACTATAAGAGATGTGATTGATATATATATATATATATATATATTACCTCCAAGAGAGAGAAGAATAGAGTGTGATATAGATTGAAACCCTAAAATTAATTTTATCTTGACACCAGAGCCAGTTCTGATCCTGAATATTTGTCCTTACCGTTGCTGCAAATCTCTAAAACTCAAAAGAAACTTTTTTTTCTAGCAAGTGTCTCGAAGCAAGAGACATTGCTGCTTCGAAAGGTTTAGAAAGCAACAAAACCTAAGAAAACAAAAGCCCACTCTCTTGAAGCAAAGGGACGCTGCCAACCTGGACTCCGAAGTACCGACACTCTTCCATGGCTGATTATCAAGCCCAAACCCAAGTGGGGCAATTAGCAGCGCACGCTGACACACATGCTGGGTCAGTTTCTGACATTAGGAACACCATCGCAGGGATTATGGGCATGTCGAGCCCACCAGCAGACAATTATCATAATTTAGTCAGTACAATTGGTCCCAATCCAGACGGTTTGTGCCAGGAGCTGTCCCTTTTAAATTTAATTAATTCTCAAGAGCAGTCCAATGATCCAGGTAGCACGAGCACAGCTTTAATTGCATCTGTTGATCTTGACACAAGATGAATTATTGACTCCGAAGCCACTGATCATATGACTTATGATCGGTCCCTTTTTAACTCTACAACACCTCCACCTCGAGATAGCATTGTCACTGCTAATGGCGGAGTGGCCCAGGTTACAGGAGCGGGTTCAATTGCACTCACTCCTACTATCTCCTTACACAACTGCTTACTTGTTCCTACACTCTCTAGTCATTTATTATCTTTGTACACTCTCTGGTCATTTATTATCTGTGGGACAAGTTACCGAACAATTAAATTGTGTTGTGCTAATGTTCCCGTCTTTCTGTTTACTTTAAGATATCTGAACTCAGGCGATCATTGGGAGTGCTATTAAAAGGAGGGGGTTGTACTACGTTGATGATGTTGCACAAGGCCGTGTTAATCAAGTTCAAGGTCGTCATAGTGAAAAGTTTAAGACTGTTCAATTGTGGCATTGTCGTCTTGGTCATGCTTCCTTTGGTTATTTACGAAAATTACTTCTGTCATTGTTTTGGTAATATTTCATATTCTTCTCTACAGTGTAATGTTTGCACATTAGCTAAAAGTCACCGTACTTCGTATTCTCCAAGTTCTGATAGAAGAGTAGTTCCTTTTGAGTTAGTTCATTTTGATGTGTGGGGACCATCTCCAGTTACTACTCAACATGGAGTGCGTTGGTTTGTAACATTCGTTGATGACTGCACCAAGATGGCTTAACTATATCTTATGAAAAATAAAAATGATGTGGGTGACATCTTCAAAATGTTTTATCATATTATTTACACTCAATATTCGCTATCAGTCAAAGTACTTCGGTTCGACAATGGTGGTGAATTTCTTAATTAGGACCTGTCTCAGTTTTTCAAAGAAAAGGGTATTCTCCACGAAACTACTTGTCCTCAGATCCCTTAACAAAATGGTGTAGCTGAGCGAAAGAATCGACACATACTTGAGATTACTCGTTCCTTCCTCATTGGTGCGTGTGCACCTAAAACTTACTGGGCCGACGTTGTAACTTATGCCATTTATCTCATGAACCGACTTGTTCTCTCTTTTAGAACTCCTTTGGCTGTGCTTGCTAATCATGTTTCACTTCCTTCCACCCTTCATCTCGAACCACGAGTTTTTGGGTCTGTGGCGTACGTGCATCTCCACAAAAATCAATGAAGCAAACTTGATCCATGTGCGGTACGATGTGTGTTCTTTAGGTTTAGTCCACAAAACAAAGGTTATTGATGTTATCATCCATCCACTCGACATATGTACATCACTATGGATGTTACCTTCTCTGAAGACGAACTATTTTTTCCTCTTAGCCATACTTCTTAAGGGGAGACAACCTTAGGTGACGATTATGGTGGGTTCAGTATAGTGGGGAGTTTCCCTGTAGAAAACTATGCCAACCTAAGTGAGGAAAACCGTGCCAACCTAAGTAGGCTTGGCAACTCAGAAGGCAGCAGCCCTGTTGCCACCTCACGTGGGCCTTGTGAGAGCTCAAATTGTGACGGCCCATGTGGGCTTAATAAATCGACCATTGCTGCAAATTTTCAGCATGCAGTTGCACCTAGTGGGATAATGGGCTTCGGCCCAAATGGGCCTAGATTAGAGACAGAGGTTGCACCAAATATGGGAATAATTGATGTTGGCCTAAGTGAGCCTGGTTTGATGATTGCGGCTCCACAATTAAATGAACAAATGAGCAGTAATAGTGAAGAACATGTCAACCCTTCTCATACTCCTTAAGTGCACGTCCAGGGTCCAACATATATCCCTGAGGTAAGTTCTCACTTAGATACTGTTAAATCATCTTATGTGTTACCTCCTCAACAAAATCGAGGAAAACCACCAGACAGGTACTCTCTAGAAGAAAAGGTGCGGTACCCCATTGTGAGTTTTGTATCCATTCATCGACTTTCATCAAAATACTGTGCACTCGTTCAACAAATGGAATCAATTAAAATACCTACCAAAGTGGAAGAAGCATTGAGAGATCCGAGGTGGACAGAGGCAATGCAAATTGGGATGGAGGCATTACAGAAGAACAAAACATAAAGTGTGGTCACACTCCCCAATGGAAAGAAATCTGTGGGATACAAATGGGTGTATACCATCAAACATAAGGCGGATGGGACGATCGATAGATACAAGGCAAGATTGGTAGCCAAAAGGTATACACAAACTTTTGGTATTGACTATCAAGAAACATTTTCTCCAGTTGCAAAATGAATACAATCAGAGTTCTGTTATCTCTTCTTGTTAACCTAGATTGGCCACTGAGACAGTGTGATGTGAAAAATGCCTTTTTGCACGGAGATTTAAAGGAAGAAGTATATATGGATTTTCGACCAGGATATAGCACTGAGAACTCTAGTGGAAACGTGTGCAGACTTCGAAAGGCATTATATGGGTTGAAACAATCGCATAGAGCTTGGTTCGGGCAATTCACTCAAGCTATGAAGAAGTATGGGTACCGACAAGGGAACTCAGATCATACTTTATTCATCAAGCGTAAGGATGGTAAAGTGGCCTTACTTATTATATATGTGGATGATATGATTGTCATAGGGGATGATACAAAGGAGATTGAACGATTACAGGGGTACTTGTCCTTCGAGTTTGAAATGAAAGATCTAGGAGGACTCAAATACTTCCTAGGAATTGAAGTTGCTAGGTCTCGAGAAGGCATATACTTATCACAACGTAAGTATGTGTTGGATTTGTTATCAGAAACTGGCATGCTAGCTTCTAAACCGACGGATACCCTGATTGTGCAGAATCATCATCTTGCAATATATCAGGATCAAGTCCCGACAAATAAAGAAAGGTACCAGAGGTTAGTTGGAAGATTGATTTACTTGTCACTTACACGACCTGATATTGCTTATGCGGTAAGTGTAGTAAGTCAGTTCATGTATGCACCGAGTGAGGATCACATGGCGGTAGTAATGTGGATTCTCAGCTACCTGAAAGGGGTTCCTGGAAAATGGCTAATATACAGAAAGCATGGACACATAGATGTGAAAGGATATACCGATGCAGATTGGGCTGGAAATATTACTGATAGGCGGTCTACATAAGGTTATTTTACGTTTGTTGCTGGTAATCTTGTGACCTGGAGGAGTAAGAAACAGAATATGGCAGCGAGATCATCAGCGAAGGCCAAATACGGAGGCATGGCTCATGGTATTTGTGAGCTTTTGTGGCTTTAGATTCTACTTACTTAAATAGGATTCAAGCCTAAGGAGCCTATGTTGTTGTACTGTGATAACTAAGCAGCAAAAGAGATAGCTAACAACCCGGTACAACATGATAGGACCAAGCATGTTGAGGTAGATAGACACTTCATAAAAGAAAAGTTGGATATTAAGCTAGTTGATATTCCGTTTGTAAGGACGGAACATCAATTATCAGATATTCTAACACACGCAGTTTCCGCAGGAAGATTTCAGGACTCACTTTGCAAGTTGGGCTTAGGTGATATTTATGCACCAACTTGAGGGGGAGTGTTGGCGTGAGCCCTAGTTATGATTAGGAATATAATTGTTATTATTGTATTTCCTAGTTTGGTTAGGAGTCATTAATTATTATTTGTACTACAAGAGATGTGATTGATATATATATTACCTCTAAGAGGGAGAAGAATAGAGTGTGATATAGATTGAAACCCTAAAATTAATTTTATCTTTCACATGGTTTTCCATTGACCTAATGGTAGCCGTCCCTCCTTTATTGTCTCTGGATTTTCCTGTGTTTTCTTCGCTATTCTTTATTTTTATAGTGCTCATGGTTTATGTTGCCACGGGCTCAAGTTGAAGTGTGCACTAGTTAAGTATGAAAACTGCTGATTGATTTAATATGGCAGAGATGGGTACAGAGAATTTGAGAAGTTGATACAAGAGGACTTGAAGGAGGTCGATAATTGTATGGAAGAAAAGGAGGTGAGGGTTTACTGCAATTGCATTTGAGATTGATGTTGACTTGCACATACTGATATATTCGTTTGTTGTTGCAATTATGTTGCATATTGATGCTGCTGAGACGATAGAAGAGGCTGAATCAGTGGAGCAAAGGTAATGCAGTGCAGCAATAATGTGCTATCTTTGCAAACATTCTTTTCTTTTTTGCAACTCAATTGTGTTTGTTGTTAGTGTTTACCTTCTTCGTTCTCCTTTTGTTTTGTAGGGCATATAGGGAGAAAGTGGAATTGTTGAAAAAGAAGAAAATGGAACTGAAGGCTGCTGGTGCTGCCAAGCGCAGAAGAGTTTCAGATGTCGTAAAAAATGAGCTTAGTCACTGTTGGAAATTTTGAGTAGAAATTTCATTGTCCCATATTGGTCATTCTCAAAAGGTTTCCTCACTTTGTAAGACTTTGTCCATTATAAAAAGTAATTGGAGTGATAGGCCTTGGAGACTAAAATTGGGCTTACCCTTGGGGTTGGGCTTTAGGATGTACTAATTAATTATTTTTTTACCAACAGACTCATCTTTTCAGGATGAAGTCTGAAGTGTGAAAAAGCGCAGAAAGAAAACACCCCTCTGAGAAGATGTCTCCCAACAGATGCATCATTCCTCATATTTGTTGCGAACAGGCATAATCATGTTATATATACATCCATCTGCATGACATTTAGAAATAGAAAAAACAATTCTTCTTCTATAATCCAAAACATCCTTACTGAGAGAACCATATAGAAATTCGCCATAAGTCAATTTTTCTGGTGCTGGAATTTTGACTTGATCTTTGAATCCTGGTGAAGCAGACGTCCGTAGAACCACAAACACTGAGTAGGGACGAAATTTCTGTTTCAAGGACATTGCGGTACGCAAGCCTCGATCTTCAATATTTCTGTTCAATATTATTTCGTTATTCATACTCTGTTAATTTCCTATTCGCATTTATTATTTATTAGCAATATAATTTTATCACAGATTGTTGACTTATATCCAACAGTCACGATTAGTCATCAAGTGATAGAGATAGGGATGAGAATTTTGCAATGGATAGAAAAGCACAGCATTTGTGAATGCTCTTGGGGTCTTCTCTACGATCCGTTCTTGACATTTTCGAAACCTGACAATGTAATGTGCCAAGTACTTGGTTTTGGATTCTTGTGCTCTCTAATTGCAATATGGTAATGTTTATGTACAATGGGGGGGGGGGGTAAACGAATGTGGAAAGCTAAAATGTCTACCCATCACATTTGGGTATCCCCACAATGTTAAGAAGAAACAATGTGTTGTGAAAAATATAGTTTCCAGTCGATAACTCGACGTACTTATTTGTAGCTTAAATTTTCTTACACGCAGAGGTGAATCAATAAATTTACTTAAAATGGGAATCACTAAATGAAGCATAAGCTAACAAGTTCAAACATTTTAATTTATATAGAATGGATTAACAATTAATAGAAGACTTTTTATCTTAAAGTGCATGAATTGATGTATATCATTCTTTTGGTTTCTAAGGTTGAAGATTGATCAATGTTGTCGAAACATTTTAATTTTCTTACATGCATGCTTGAAACCAACACAGAGAGAAGGTTTCCAAGCTTACCTTTGTAGCGTGCTTTCTGAGCCCTCCTTCACGCTCTTCGAAGCTTCTAGCTACAAGCTCCATGCCACTAGCCTCCTCTCCAAGCTCCAAGCTCTTGATATTCCTTGTATGTGTTCTCTTAGGTTCCAAGTTAGGAACCCTCTAACTTTTGACACATTTGGAAGACGAAGATGGTGGTGGATGAGATAAGAGAGACGTGAACTATTCTATTGGTCTCTTTTGAGGGGAGGGGACGACAAGGGTGGCGGTGGTGGTGGTGGTGGTTGTGGTGGTGTTTCAATTTTTCTTTTTGAGTTTTCTAAGCTCTCCTAGGCTTGAATGCATTCATCTCTTCAGAAAGATGAACACAACTCCCAATAGAAAGTTTCTTACATATTCTTAAACTCTAACATGCAAGTTTTGTTTTCTAAAGAGCAACTTCCCCACAAACTCATTGTGAAATGGTCATCTCCTTCTTAGAGAAGGATGAACCATGAGTGCATGCATCTTATAGACCATAAAGGTGTGTTGCAAAACCCAAACCTTAGCATCCATAACGCCAAAATCAGGAATGCCCCCCTTTTGGGCTCTTTTCACATTTTGTCAACTCTATGACTTAGGTTGGATCAAGTGGGCTTCGGCCCAATGGGCCTTATGAGTCCCAAAACTCCTTTTGAGGCCTACCTGTCTCTTGTTCATAGAGGTGACTGAGTCCTAAAATGATTAATTTGCATTATTTCAACTAAGAGTTTACTTGCTTGACATTCAAGATTGCACGCAAGTACTTGAGTTGATCACGGTCAGTGTACTCAATCTCTATTGAGCCCCAACACACTTGTCTAGTACTTTCTCTCGAATGGTCTTTGAGACTAGCCATACACCTCCCTATATGCAAACATAGTGTTTATCGATCTTTCTGAAATTTATCAATTCGTTGATCGGGAACAACTTTAGGGTAAATACATAAGAAGTCTAAATTTGTCAGGCAAACTTTCACCCACATTTTATCTTCTAAACAAATCAAATTTTCCCCCCATATTAAAAGGTTTGCCAGACGAAATATTGTGAAATTCGTTGAGCAAATCTATTTTCCCACTATTGTTTAGGATAAAAATTAAACTGGGTGAACATTTCGATGCAATCTTTGTCAGATAAATTGGTCATTTTGCTCGACGAAAAATCAAGTTCATAATATAAGTGTCACATTATTTTATGATTGCCCGATGAATATTTTAGGTTTGCTTGATGAATGGGTTCGTCGGGGAAAGGTCCTGAGATTTTATAACAGGATCGAGAGCCTTCTTCTTTCTTCCTTACACCTTTTCTCTCATATCTCTCTCTGAAATTCCCCTCCCCCTTTACAAACTCCCATCCCCTCTTAGCTCTCTGTCACTCGTCATCTTTGCTCTCTGTCTCTTTCACACCTTCTCACTCTCAAGCTCTCATAGAAGTATGATATAAAACTTTTTCATATGTAATTTGTTTGATATTATAAACTTTATAATACGAAATGCTTTGATTTACATGTGAAATGCTATGAATATTTGTGAATTTATGCGGGTGGGGTGAGTTGAGGTGGGTGCAGGGAAGAGGGTGGGGTGGGGTGGGTTTAAGGTTTAGGTAGGGGGAAGGGGTTGGGACTCAGGGAAGGGGACTGTGGGGTAGGGTGGATATGGGGGCGGGCTAAGCTCGGGTGGGTAGGATGGTTGGGCTCAGTGGGTGTGCTGGGGTTGGGTGGGCTCTGTTGTTGTTTTTTTTTTCTTTTTAATTTGTTATGAAATATTATATTTTTTAGGATTTTCAAAATATTAAAAATTTAAGAAATATAAGAAATATAAGAAAATTTTGAAATATTAGAAATTTGTAGGAAATATTAGATACATTAGAATTTTGAAGAAATACTTTAAATTTTTCGAAAATATTAGAAATATTAGAAATTTGTAGGATTTTTAGAAATTATTCATTTTCAAGAATATTAAGAATTTTAGGAATATTAGAAATTCTTAGGAAATTTTTTTAAACATAGAAAAATTTGAGAAAATATTAGATATATTAGAAATATTCATATGAAGTTTTGGAATATTAAAATTAAAAAAAAATATATTAGAACTTCATAGGAATCTTAAGAATTATTATTTATTTTTTTACTAATATCATGAATTTTATGAAATAAGAATTTTTGTAAATTATTGTTTCTTATTGTGCTTTTTTTCGTAGATGTCATCTCGAATGATCACCAATGGCCCCTGCTTTGCCTCTAGTTCGAGTTATAATGACTTTGTGGTGGAGATGGCTGATTTTCCATTGGTGGGGACTAGCTATACCTTGGCAGCTGAGCCCACTTGTAATACCCTAGAAAATTTAAAATATATGAAAATGTAGAAAAATTATCGGTAAGTGGAAAATGCCCCTCATTGATTAAATGTAATTTTACGAGGATGTATTTTATCCTCGTATATTTTATTGTATTTCTTGACATATATGGATAGAGTTTGATCCTATGAGCGCATAGGCGAAAATCGTTCGTGAAACGGAATTATAACGAAGAAGTTATAAACAATCAAAGTTAGGGATGAAATGGTCATTTAACCATTATTTGGATTTCTCCAGATAATTTTGAGGTGCCACATGGAGGGCTGTGGGGGAAGGAAGATGGGCACTGCTCAATCAGAAAGAAGGAAGGAGGGAAAGGAGAGAAGGGGGGAAGAAGGAAGGAGAACTGGGTTTCCTTTCGACCCGTACCTTCAACCCGTTCCTCCATGATTTCCGATGGTTTTTCATCGGATTTCCCATGAATTAGACCAAGCCACCACTCCCAAACATCATCTAGCCCGTTCCTCTACCTTTTCCACCCTCAATTTAGAAGAAAATTTGTTGTAAACAGGTGGAGAACCGTCGGTGTGTGCGACGGGTTGTGCGAAAAATCCTAAAATCCTGAAGTTATTTCCACCAATTACCACCACCATTAGACTCCCCATGAGGCCTAGAACAAAGCCCATTTACTTGTAGGGGCGGCGGAGCACCGGAGGTGGCGAATTGACAAACACCCATGCTTTCCTATAGGTGTGAGCGGGATTAGAGCTTTTCCTGGCCAAATTGGACTTGGCCATAGGTATAAAGTTTGCTCTACTATTTGAGATCTTTATCCCTGTAATTTTTGAGAATTTTTAAAATAGTTGAAATTTTCCGACTAGTCGGGACGGCCGATTGCCATGCGCAATGGCGCATGTAGCGGCGCGTGGCTAGTGAGCTGATGTTGTCTTTTAAAGAAAATTTCAATATTTTGAAACCATATTTGATATGCATTTGGTGTGATTCATGTGTTGAACCTAGTTAGTGATTGTTAGTCACTTAAATGATTTTCGGAAATGAGTTAGAAATTGAATTTGTGAACTATGAATGGCTTGATTCCTTCGTAGGGTACGTAGGTAGTCTAACGAGAAAGTTAGATGCAGCCATAATAAAATACCTGAGATTAATCTTTTAGTGAAATTTACTAAGAAAATGAATTTGGGGCTTATCTGATTAATTTACTTCCGAATTAGAAATTTTGGGTCGTTACACCACTGCATCAGCTTTATAGGTATGGGAGTGCAATCTGGTCAACGTATTCACACCTGGAAACAACTTGGCGTTGTGCCAGCCCCAGTCCCTGTTAATGCCCCACAGGCCGATACCAAATCGGTGACCATGCCCCGGGCCGAGACAAAAATCTTCTTTTTAGGGTGTGAAGAAGGTGAAAGTGAGAGGGATCGCTCAGATAATGCAAGTAATGATCGTGATCATGTATGACCCATAATATCGACGGGTGGATGTCAAAGTCAACAACATGTTGACCCATGACATGAGAGCAATCATCTGCACAAAGTGCGTTGTGAAAGCTCCTACATGGAAGAAGCTCGCCCCTCAAGTGAAAGAGGCGATGATGACAAAGATCTAGGTAAGTATGTTTTTTTTTTTTTTGGGACTTACGTGTTGCATAAGAAAGACAAGTACCTCGTCAACCTTTCCTAGCAATAACCGAACATGCCACTTGAGCAACTAACCACCTTATCCACATGTGTCTCTACAATTGCTGATGGAAGGGGTTTTGGCGACGGGAAGGCTGAGAGATCCGCGACCTAGGAGAGGGTCTGGTTTGGGACCTCAATTAGGGGATCTTCTTCATCTAGCTCTTAGCCTGCAAGCATGACATCTTTTGCACTGCAACAATTAGAGATAGAGTTAAAGGCCATGCGCCACTCCGAAAAAGTTGCACGTCAGTAAGAAGAAGTTCAAGAAAAAGCTGGGCACCTTCAGGAGGATGACTGTCAGCGTACATCTGAGATATGGTGCATGCAATGGCAGCCTCTGGCATTCATATCATCGATCCTCTGAGCGACCTTCAACCGCCATCCCAGCAGCTACTCTAGGAGTACTTAGTTTAGGATATTTCACATGAATTTCTATGAATATTTCAGTTTTAATATAACTAAATATTTTGATATTTTAATTTCTTTTGAGATTAACAGAATTAAAACTAATTTATTTATTTGAACATCGTCGGGCAAAGTAATTTTTTTTTCTTTTTTTAAATCCATGTTAGTATGGAACCCTTCCATTTTCTTAGCAGCCTAATAATTCTTTCAGTTGATTACTCTCTTTAAGAAAATATAGAAATTTTAAATCAAACATTCGAAATATAGATGAAATTTCAAAATTTCAAAGACCAAAATGGACAGTTTATCTTTCAAAATTGGATGCCACTTAAGTTGATATACATGCATCTTAATTCCATGTTTACAATGAATACTATTGACACGGTTTAGGAAAAATACTATATATCTTTTTGTGATACTAACGTTACTCAAGTAACATCTAATTTTCACTGTGCATGCATGAACCTCTAGTTAAATTTTTGAACTTATCTGCAAGCGTTTGATTAAATTTTTGAACTTATCAACTCACAACCTTGAAAGTTAAGACCTGTTCATATCTAATGTTATCTAAGCTGGATTTTCTGTGTAATACTAAAGCAGCAGCCTAGTCCCAGATTGTTTAGTAGTTCTTTTCCTATACTAATTGTAATTATATATATATATATATATATATATCAATGATAATTGGCTCACTCAATCATTGAGTTGAGATTCAGAAACAATATCTTTCATGGTATCAAGAGCCAGCGTATCACGACAAAGGTTCATAGTTTTTTTTTTTTTTTTCTCGATTCTTTTCAGTCATGGCGTCCTCCTCCTCCTCTTTTGCTACTGCTACTCCCTCTGTTACAAACTTTCTTACCATCAAACTAGACCACAACAACTATCCCCTCTGGCGTGCTCAGTTTCTCCCCTTGTTGCGCAGCCGCAAACTCCTCTCATTTGTTACCGGTGAAAATAAATGTCTGTCCGCCTTCCTTCTTGATGACAACGGCAAATTTACGGACAAGGTCAATCCTTTGTATGGTGAATGGATCCAAACTGATCAGATGATTCTCTCCTGGATTACTATGTAACCCTATATATATCAATGATAATTGGCTCACTCAATTATTGAGTTGAGATTCAGAAATAATATCTTTCACATTCAACATAAGACATCCTTTAACCGGAGGAGGAATGACTGTTGCTCTTTCCAACATTGTTCTTCTAAGGGATCTTCTAAGACCCCTAAGTGATTTCAATGATGCACTTGCTTTGTGCGATTATCTCAAATCATTCTACACATTGCGTAAGGTATATAGCCATTTGTAATTTTTCTCTTATCTAATGTGTTATGTTGTTACGTTAGGCATTAATTCTCAACCTAACAACATAACATGCCACAGAGAGAGAGAGAGAGAGAGAGAGAGAGAGAGAGAGAGAGAGATATATATTGGCAAGAGCCAAGCATTCAAAAATGTGTGATGGAATCGGTTAATTTTCTTTGCAGCCTGTGTCATCTACCATAAACACATTGGCCGGTGCCCTTTACAAGGTGTTCTGTGCATCATCTGACCCTGCAAGACAAGAAAGGCGTGAAGCTTGTTTTGATTATTTCAGCCTCGGAGGCATTTGTTCAAACAGACCAATATCTCTACTCTCCAGTCTTAACCCTCGTCCGATCAGCCTATTTCTCCATTTCTTTGTTGTGGCTATCTATGGAGTTAGTCGGTTAATGATTCTGTTCCCTACACCAAACGCGTGTGGTTGGGGGTTAGACTGATCTTGGTATGTTTACTCATGATCTTCCCAATTTTTCTCATCAGCAAGCTTGTTACTTTAAGACATTACAAACGATACAAACATGAATTGCTACTTAATGATACTAATCTTTTGGTTTTTCATTTTCCAGAGTGCATCAGGAATCGTATTCCTAATTATTAAAGTTGAAGGAGTTGGACAAATGTTCTTTCCTGCAACAATGCTAGCATATTACAGAGTTCCTCCTGTTCATAAAGAATTGAAACAAACACGAAGCATACACTACGATCAACTAATTTGTATTGAATCAGCAGTTGTCTCTCAAAAATTAAAAATCAAGATCAGGGTCATTGCTGAAATTAGGCGAGAAAACAGAGAAATTATGTTTCACAATTCTTTTAGCATTTGTTCGACCCCGAAAGGAATATCTTTTTAGCATTCGTTGTTCTGCAAGAAACTTGTATAAACTCTTGCAGTTCGTAGTTAATCTACACATAATTTTTTCAATTTTTGACTCAGTTTGTTATACACATGAAGGCTTCCAACTCTTTACAAGTTCTTTAACTTTCAACTACTTTTCTTTTGGGCAAAATCTTCGGTAAAATCTTTGAGGCATTATGTTTTGTTTGGAGTTCATTAGGGCTGTGTTCCAGCATGTTGTCCACTCATATTAAAATTAAAATTATCACACTTGTATTTTCTTTTAATTAATATACTATAAAAGTGAGACATATCAACTATGTCGTTCATTCATATTATAACACGTTTATGAATGGGAACTACTTATCTCATAGAGAGTTTCAACACTTGAAACTTCAAAATTTAATATCTAATCTAACATGCATGACAAGATATAACAATTAAATCAACATGCAAAGCTAGATATGGCAAGTGGAAGCAACTTTGTTAAGGCCTATGGAGGTATTCTACCAATGCCTCTCACCCAAAAGCTAGTGCTTGGAACCTCTGTGTTTAGATTCTGTTTTAATAAAAATTCTCTAAAGCTCCACACCTCCTAGTTTTTGAGATGAAGGATGAACCTAGAGGTGGAGTTAAAGCTACCTCACTCTTCTCCAATAGGAGGAGCTGGTTTTATGGTGAACGAGGACACAGAATTTCACTCTTTTTTAAGTTCAGGCTTGATGGAGCTTGAACTTCTCTATGAAAAATGGGTTAATGGGCTTTTTGGGTCATCTTTGTACTTTAAGTCACCTTTTAACTCAAATTAAACTCAATTGGTTGGGGCCCTATGTGCTCAGCTATTACAAAAACTATTTTGAGACCAACTTTAAACGTATAAATGTCAGTTTAATTAATTGAAATTATTTCAATTATTTTTTACATCTATCCAATTAATCAAATTAATTAATTGCTCTATCATTTTGTGTGTGCAAGATCCATTCTATTTTAATCGGCAAGGAAGCGAGTGATTTAAAATATACATTTAATTCACCACTTTAATATACGTTTAATTCATCCTTTCAGTGTACGTTTAATTCACCCTTTCAATGAGAACTATTCTAATTATTGTCAAGGGTCTCACAGATAGTGAATACGCCTAGATGCATATCATGGTTCCCAAGCTAATAAAGAATATATTAGAGAACCTATACAATTGTAATTGCAATTTAGTACTATCACAATACCCTTAAATTTAATCACATTATTAGGGTATGATAATTGGTATCGAACCCTAATATGGTTCGATTTAATTAATCAAGAAGATTTCTCCTGTACTTAATACTTCAGTCAAATATTTTCGAATCACACATCTTACAGTATTATACCTTCTCATATTGAATGTTTACATTCACATGACTTCATGAGTAGCCCAATGACCTAGACGATGCACTGAACAAGCCTCTTGGCCATGACGCATGTCCCAAAATCAAAGACATCCAAAAGACAATCTTGATCTCTTAAGTCTTACGGCTTATTCTGCATTATTTTGAGTTTCTTTATTGATATGTAGATAAAAATTTATGCAATAACTCTTGTTTGATTATGTCTTACTGTCAACTAAACAAATGGTTGAGACAAACCATCCTCCCAATTGAGCGTACTTAGAATGTACTGATCTATTGAATTATTAATATCCACTTAATAATCCCTTGATGGGAAAAGTTTAGGATAAATACATGCAAAAAGAAGCTCTCCTTAACTTAACATTTTTAGATTAATTCTTCTAAAATTATCATCTCATGATTGACTTTTAGGTCATACATCCAACCGTTTATGGTGTAACACCAATGTTGGGAGTTTAATGCCAATATCATTCGATAACCTCATCATCATTAGGTAATGTTGGATGATAAACTTTGACAGTTATAGTATAACTTTATTAAAATAAAGGGCACCTATACAAATTTAAAAGATAATGTAGAATTTCTCTACTTGGTGATGAGGTGCAACTTGAGTTGGGTCAACCTAAATTCGTCCATGCCCAAACCGATTTCATAACTGATCGGCTGGTTTAGAATGAAAGAAAAAACCTTCCTAAACCCAACTTAAGTCAACCCGATCTTTTATTGGGTTGAGTTAGGTTGATGTCTTGCACGCCTATGTCGACCCAAACTCAAACTGAATTTGAGCCCAAATTCTAATGCACATATTACTCATCTCACTTCATATTGCATAAGTTATGTATAAGTATAGGAATGACTATACTTGAAGTTATTGCTAGTTTTACTTTTACATTTCAGAATTTGAAAAATCAAATAAGGTGTTACAAGATTAAACTCAATAAATTTGTGCAAACAAGAACCCAACTTGAATAAGCCCGAACTCAATTAAAATTTAAACCCCACTAAACTCGTATGCATCCAAACCCAACCCAAATCCAAATTGTGAAGGAAGTATTTGGACTTAGAACGAAATTATCCACGATCAAATTGTTTTATCTAATCAAAATAACAATCACATGGACTAACAAAGAAATAAAAATATACATACGAATTAATCAAATTAATATAAAATAAAAAATAAAATAAAAAAGCCATAAACTATATGACATAATCATATCAAAACTATCATCTAATACGTATAAGACCAACTTTGAAATCTATTTGAATTTCAATATTGTAGTCAGGTGATGGTGGACATAGGTGGACCAGTGGTGGTAGGGTTTCGTTGGGTTAGGATTGAAATTTGAAAGGATAGATTTAGGGCTTTGCGTTAATTAATGAGGGTACTTGGGCCTCGGGTTTGTAAACAAAAGAGAGTTATTTTTTTTTTCTTTTTTCCATGAAATAGATCATTTTCGGATCTCTTTCATCAAAGTTACCGGATCAAGTGATCCAAACCTTTAAAATTTTATATAACAGCTCACTTGTTTTGATCCCTTAAAAGCTATAATAATTTTTGATCATTGGATGAAATTTCAAAGGCCCAGATCATTTGATCCGATGGTATTGATGGAAGAGATCTAGAGATGATTTCTTTCTTTTTTTACAAGGGTTAACGATTAAATTATGACAAAAGTGTTGCCACTCAGTACTACGGTCTAGTGGTATTCCTCTTTACTTATAAGTGAGATGTCTTAGGTTCGAATCTCGTGGATGGAAAATTTGATACCAAATTAAGTTGCTCATTGTATGACTTAGCCAAACTCTTCATCGCCTTAGTGTAAAAATATATTGTTGCACCAAAAAAAAATTATGACAAAAGTGTTGATAACTGTGCTCATTTTTCTTGGTGACAAATCATTTAGTTTGTAAATTTTGTCTACAAATTTAGTTTCCCTAATATTACTATTTTTTCAAATTGCCTAGCTCAAAGCAACACTGTTTTCACCAAGTTATTAAAAAAAAATTAGATCTTCTTCATCTTCTTTGGTAAACCTCTGCAATCCATGGAGTTCTACAACCACGAACTGTCCAAAACGTCGAGTGGTTCTCAAACGTCATCACAAGTGCTTCTTCGAGATTTTGGAGGGTTTTGGGACCACCGCGATCCATTGAAAGATCTGCACCTGTGTGTAGGCAAAATGGAGAAAGGTAAAAAATAAAAGAAAATTGAAATTATTTTTTTGAGCAAAAGATATTTAGTCTAGGACATAATCTGATACAGCGCTAAATATTTTACCATTCTTATCCTGTTTAGTCTAAGCAATTGAAATTTAAAATTAATCCAGTTTGAAATAATTCAATACAACAAATGCACATTTACAGTTGTTAATTCAGCCTATGCCTTACAACACATAATAATCCAAGGCTTACATGTGGCTATAAGACAAAACTCATCACCTAACCAGTTTTTTCATTTAAATGAAAACTAGTCATTAGACTTCTATGCTTTCTTGCTCACCAATCCAAGATCAAAGGCTGAGATTCATTTGGATCCAACAAGTTGAATTTCATTTTTCATATCAAAGCACCATTTGAATTCCCCCGTAAGGATTCTCTTTTTCTTTTTTTTTTTTTTTTTTTTTTTTTTTTTAACTTTAACAAAAAGCTCATGGTACTGTTCACTTTAACGAAAAACTACATTTTTACACTAAAAAGTCAATCATGGTACTATTCAGTTTACCCTTTATTTTGTTCTTATCATTAAAACTCAAAGTTTTCAAGCCATTTTCATTAGGTTTTTTTTTTTTTTTTTTCAAACCATTTTCATTAGTTTTTTTTTCATTACTTGAAATTTGTCTTATCATTACATTTTTGGATTAGTATTTTAAAACTTTAAGTACTAGAAAAAATAAGAGAAAAATCAATTTAGACATGCTAAGCTTTATGATGGCTGAACTCGGGTGAGCTTCACGTTCACCAATTGGCAAGCCTGGGAAGGAAATATTTAACTTATCTTCTGAAATAGATATAAAGTAACAAACCTCAGGAGACTAGGATTATCTATGTTCCTATTTCATCTTCTCCTCTCAACAAACGACGCCAAAAAGTCAAGACTTGCTTCCACCTTTATTTGTGTCGGTCATCAGTCTTTTATTGGACGAAGACTCAAAGAAAACACAAAGTCACATATGGCTGCTGCCATTTCCTTGTGGAATACACAAAGTGACACATGCAAACTTGCTGCCCACTCATAAGTATATGAGGCAAAAACAACATTGAATACTTTATAGCCGGCCCTAAAACTCTTCCATCTCATACTCATACTCCAATAATAGAACAAAAAAAAATACAAAAATATAAACAACTTATATGAGCCAAACACAACATACCATTCCTCATTTTCATAAGACTTTTCTATGTAATTTGTTTATATAGAAAAAAGACAAAAATATAACCAAATAAACTGCACCAATTTGCTGAATAAAAAGGAAGAAACTAAGACGAATTCGACTCGGGTAACTAAAGATATTTATCCAGTGGAATCCTGAAGCGGCACATCATGTTTTTTTTTATATTTTATGGTTGACAATCAATCAACTAAGTTGACAGTGATTGGGTATGACCTGTTTGTGTTGTGTGAGGAAGACAACAGATTTAATGACTTGTTTATTAATTCATAATCAAATTAAGAATTGAATTAATAAAGGATTATATTGTGGAGAAAACAGAATTAAATTCTTGTTAAAATGTTTACTAAACTAACGGGAATTGGAATGGTAATGTTTACTAAATTCTTCCCGATCTCCCTCGTAGGCTCTCATCCTGTCCAATCATTTTCCTTCCCCAACCTTCACAGTCCTCGACGCCTCCCCCTTTCACAGCCCTCTCACGCCTCCCTCTTTTCTATCCCAGCCCTTCCCACCGCCTCTCATATTCACAGGTCGTCCAAGAGCCCCCTTTCCCTTCATATCCTCTTCTTCCGCCAACCCCCACAATCTCCCATATTCAATCCTCCCACCGCCTCCCGTATTCACAGGTCCTCCTACCATCTCTGACGACCTCCCAACTGGTGGATTTGGAGAACACGAGAGGGCAATTTTGGAAGAAAAGTCTGATTCCTGGAGGACACCAGTTCAAGGAATCCAAATACCACCAATTGTTAGAGAATCTGATTCCGGGAAATTCCCCAGTGTGATTCCCGAATTCCGTTTCCGTTCATCCCATTCTCCTTTCGTAAAGAAAGGGTGACTGTTATCAAGGAGAAAAACAGAAAAAGATGGCTACAGAGATGAAGGTTGAAGTCATTTACAAGGAAACAATTAAACCATCCTCTCCAACTCCTCCACACCTCAAAACCACCCAGCTTTCTGTTTTCGATCAACTTGCTCCAGATGTTTTTGTCCCACTACTTCTCTTCTATCCCAGCAACATTAACAGTGATGCCGTTGATAGTATTGATCACCATTCTTCGGTTGCTGAAAGATCGAACATTCTGAAAGCATCCTTATCCGAAGCTCTTACTCATTTCTACCCCTTTGCAGGGACATTCCAATATAATGTTTCCATTTCTTGCGATGACCATGGGGTTGCATTTCTTCAGGCTCAAGTTAACTGTCCCATGTCGAAGATTTTGGTAAAACCAGATTTTGAGATCCTAAGACAACTGCTACCAGCCAGTCAAGGATCCTCACAAGCAGATACAGGCCATCTTCTGCTAATCCAGGCCAATTTCTTTGAATGTGGCGGGTTGGCGATTGCAGTCAGCAGTTCACATATCATCATTGATGGCTATACGCTCAGCACATTCATTCGAAGCTGGGCTGCAGTTGCCCTTGCCTCCAGTACTGTTAGTAGTGATCATGTTTTACTTACTCCTAAATTTGATGCTGCAGTTTCCCTTTTCCCACAACTAGATTTCTTGAACTCACCTCCTCCTGCCATGGAGCTCGTTGAAGAAAAGTGCATAAGCAAAAGATTTGTGTTTGAGGCCTCAAAGTTTGCTGCTCTTAAGTCCAAGGCTGTAAGTGCCTCCGTACCAAACCCAACGCGCCTTGAATCAGTGTCAGCCCTGATTTGGAAGTGTGCCACTGCAGCGTCGAGATCAAACTCAGGTGTTGTAAGGCAATCTGTGTGGTCTACCAATGCCAGCTTACGGAAAATAGTGCAGCGGCCCTTGGCAGAAAACTTAATGGGAAATCTTGTGGGGATGTTTGTAGTAAAAATTGAAGCAAGTGAAGTTGTCGATATTGATTATCCAAGCGTGGTTGCTAAACTGAGGAAAGGGATTGAGGAATTTAAAGAAAAATATGCGAATGGAGTAAGTGGGGAGGAAGCATGTGGATTCATGAAAGACTTTGGGGATCGCATTAAGAGGGTAGACAACTACCACTGCAGCAGTTGGTGCAGATTTCCGTTCTACGAAGCCAATTTCGGATGGGGAAAGCCGTTGTGGGTTTGTCAGACTATAACAATGAAGAATGTAGCTATGTTTACGGATACAAGAGATGGGGAAGGCATAGAAGCATTGGTGACTTTGACTGATGAAGACATGGCCAAATTTGATTGCGATAAGGAGCTGCTTGCATATGCTTCTGTGAATCCGACTGTCATGTAATATGTACCAAAACAAAAAGTGGGTGGTTTCCTTACAATTATTTGGTGTCTAACCACTTAACGCTTTTAGTTATTGACTTTTATCAACAGGACTGAGATGTTTTTCGAATAAAATATGTGTAGTTTGAACTACGGATGATAACAATGAAAATAAGTTGAAAAATATTGCCTTAACTAAGCATTAAAAGGCCCTAAGCTTTAAATCTTATATGAATCCATGTTTTCAAAACCATTCATACTCAAAGCAATCAAATCAATCATGCTTAAATCAATTCGGTTTAATATGTATGAAAGTCGTAATTCAATCATGAAGCAGTGATCGAAGGCTCCGTGTACTGTCATTATTTGTCTAAACTATGTGAATTAATCTGAAAACGAAACAAAATTAAGAACTTGATTGATTGAGTGATTAAGAAAAGATGGACTTGATTAACTTGATATATGAAAGCTGAATTCATTGACAGATGCTTCAAGTGCATCAAGAATTTAAATATTAGGAAAAAAGATATTCTCTAAGCCATAACATCCAGTCTAAAACATAAGCACTTAAAAGCAACTTCAATTTTATTAAATTTTGTCAAATGCAAGAAAAATTTAATCACCTATTATTTGCACCTAAAATATGCACAATTTTACTTATTTGTATTTAAAGCTAAATATGACATTTTGGAAGATTAGTGTGAAAATATACTAAAAACTGCACGGGGAATGTTTGTCCACAAAGTTTGAAACGGTGCCTTTATTGCAAGTAGGGATGATGGCAAACATGGGAGATAGAAAGAAGAAGGAAGGAAGCCAACTTGCTTCTTAAATATTAATTCATTGCAAGTGGGATTAACGGATGGGTGGTGGGATTCACTTTCTTTGATTTCCTCTGTCATCTACACTTCCAACAAACTGGCAATTTACGTGTTGTTATATTTCTCCACATGAATAAAGTCCTTATTAGGGATGGGTTCAAAAAACAAAAAACTGAACCGAAACCGAAAAAAAATCGAAACTGAACCGAATCAAAATCTTTTGGTTTAGTTTCGGTTTTGGTGGTTTGAAAAATCGAACGAAACTGATTTAAATATATGTTAATTTTATTTGCTTATTTAAGTTAGGTATTTATTTTCTCTACCCAATTCAAGTCAATCATCAGCTTAATTTTAGACCAAAATATGTTCTGTCTCAGGCCATCTCCAATTGAACGAGGGCCAGAGGGCTTAGCCCTCTGGCCCTCCAAGATGTTAATATTTTAATGAACAGTACAAGGCCACATTTGCCTCCATCTCCAACTAAGGATCAAATGGCCATACGGCTCGTTTTAACCCTGTCACAAAAAAGGGTCTCTAACCAAGGGCCAAACATAATTTATTATTTAAATTTAATGTTATTTAAGGGAACTTTAACGAAAAGCTCTCGGTACTGTTTACTTTAACGAAAAACCATATTTTTTCACTAAAAAATCAATCCTAGTACTATTCACTTTACCCTTTATTTTATCATTATCGTTAAAACTCAAAATTTTCAAGCTCTTTTCATTAGTTTTCGTATTATTTAATTTTGTTTCATGTTACTTAATTTAATTTGATGTTGTATAATGGCTTAGGAAGTTATAGAAAAAAATAGAATTTAAAAAAAAAAATTTAACTTTCGTTATATATATATATATATATAAAGGCCTACCATTCCTATCGGCTATAACCAACAGGAATAAGTACAATGTTATCGGATATAATCGACAGGAATAAGACCATCTCCAATCGAACAAGGGCTAGAGGGCTTGTTTTAGCCCTCTCGCCCTCCAAGATAGTAATATTTTAATGAACAGTACATGACCATATTTACCTCCATCTCCAACCAAAGGCCATAGGGCTCGTTTTAGCCCTACCATAAAAAACCGTCTCCAACCAAGAACTAAAGGGCCATAGGGCCAAACATAATTTATTATTTAAATTTAAAAACTACAACAACTTAAATTTGTAGAAAAGAAATGAGAATTTTTAAACATTTTTTTTTACAAATTTTGGCCCAAAAAAATTCAAATTCAAATCCAACGGCTAGTTGACGTCAGCTAGCCGTTGGATTTGAATTTTTTTTTGCTATAAATAGGTTGGATATTAGGCTATAATTTTTATGTTGTTAAATGTTTTTTTTATGTTGTATAATTTGAATGTTGGTTAATGTTATTTAATGTTGTTTCATATTGTTTAATGTTGTTTCATGTTACTTAATTTAATTTAATGTTGTATAATGGCTTAGGAAGTCTTAGGAAAAAAATAGAATTTAAAAAAATATATATGCAAAAATAGAAGTTATAGAAAAAAAAAAATAGAATTTAAAAAATGAAGTTATAGGGAAAAAAATTTGTAAAAAAAAAAAAAATTAAAAAATAACGGCTAGCTAACGTTAGTTAGCCGTTACATTTGAATTTTGGTCTAGAATTCCTGTCGGTTATATCCGACAGGATTGGTGAGTTTTCTGGCCCAGCCTGGGGCTAGTTGGCTGGCTCATTTGGGCCAGCCCTTTCAGATTCTATGGGACCTACAAACCCTCTGGCCTAACCCTCGATTGGAGACGGTTTTTGTCCGTTTTTCGGCCCTATGGACCCTTCGGTTGGAGATAGTCTAATGAAAATTCTGGCCAGCCCCAGGCTGGCTGGCTGGCTGAGTTGGGCCAGCTGGTTGACCTTTTGGCTCTCTTTTGTCCAATGGGGCCCACGAGTCCTTTGGCCTAGCCCTCAGTTGGAGATGATTTTCGGGCTATTCAAAGATAATTTCCAAATTGGCCCTATGAACCTCTGGACCCTTCGATTGGAGATGATTTCAACTTGGCTTTTTGGACTAGCTCTTTAGCTAGAATCATCCTTTAAACCAACAACCAATGTCATGATTTTTTTTTTTTTTTTTTAGTCAACATCCAGCCATCCCATTGTTTTCCAGAGTTTCTGCAATTGTGGCAATAGGCATTTACAAAGCAGAGAGCTCCAACTTGTGCTATTGCATACACCTCTGCAAATCAATGAAGCACCATACAAGCATATATATACACATGTATTCGTATATAGGCAGATAACTTTTAGAACTCTCAACTTTCCCTCAATCGCTGCTTGTGAATATTTAGATTTTTAAAAATAATTTTCAATTTTTTTTCATTTTTCTAAAAAAAAAAAAAAAAAAAAAACCAAAATTTAATCGAACCGAACCAAAATAGAATTGAATCGAATTTGAACCGAACCCAACCCTAGTCCTTATCATTAAGGCAAGGGAAGAACCTTAATTTGGGCCACTTCCACTTAACGTTACAATCTCTTGGTTAGAAGTCGAGGTACAATCTCAATCATTCAAATCCCGTCTACTAACGGCAACTAATAGTGGCATGCTCATAATCATTAATTTCTTGTTCAAGTAAATTCCCATGAGACCCATGGTGAATTTGGAGGGCGAACACCTACCTAAAAAATTTCTAGACCTTACAATCCACACAGAATTTCAATTGTAAAACAGTAAAATTCAATAAAAAACCAAAATCAAAAGGAGATTTGTACAACTTTGAATTGATTCTAGAGAGAAGGCTACAGAGAGAGAGAGAGAGAGAGAGAGAGAGAGAGAGAGAGAGTGGAGGAGCAACTGATCAACTACATGGAAGAAGGAGCTTCGATCTGAGACAGCGACCACACACGCGAGGTGGAGGAGCAAGTGGTAAATTACATGAGGTGATGCGGATTAAAAACAGAAACCCTGAAAAAGAAAAAAGAAGTTCTAAAAAGCAGAAAATTGTACAACCTAACTGTATTTGTGTATTCAAAAAGAAATATACCATACAATTTTGGATCTTTATGGAAATGCATCAACAGTCAACCCTGAAGCACAAAATTTTAATTATCAAACGTGGTGCATATGCATAAATAAAAGTGTGTGTGTGTGTATCATACTTATTGCTCAAGCATTGCCTTTTAAAAAAATTCAGCTTTTATGTGGCATAATCATAGGAACAAAGCCAGAAATTTAACTAAGAGGTAGCACTTTAGAAAATTTAAGCTCATTTTTTGGATAAAGATAGTATTTTTACAAATGCTGAAAACAAATAGCTACAAAATGCCTAATTTTATTACTCTATTGTCTATTTTTGTTTATTATATTGACAATCTAATGCTCATTCGTACTAATTAAACAATTATGAAACTCAACAAGGTTTAGACATTAGTATGAGGAGAAAAAAAAAGGAGGAGGGGCATTTAAAAACTAAAAGAGAAATTTTCACTATTTTAATATGATTAATGAAGTCATTTTTAGTGAAAAAAAAGGGTGAGGCTTGTGCCTCCTAGGCCTTAACTCCTTCCGTCCATGCATAGTAGCTTGTATTTAAGGTACTAAAGAGTCTTTCTCTTCAGAATTGTATTATTTGGATGACAAACAATTCTACTTAGTTTACTATAAATAAAGACACAAGATGTAAAAAGATTCCACAATTCATTCTTCATCTCTTAATGTTGTATCCTTTTTTTATTCTTTTAATAAAATAGGCTGCAACAGAATTAATAAAAAAAAATACAAATACAAATAACTAATTTATTTTCTGATAACTGTCTCAGCCTTCAATCAGCTCCTAGATTCTTCTCCCATCAAAAATTAAAAAAATGGTTTGTAATTTGAGAGTTTTTAAGAAAAGTCCACGGTACTGTTCACTTTAACAAAAAACCACATTTTTACACTAAAAATTCAATCCTAGTAGAATTCACTTGATCCTTTATTTTGTCCTTATCATTAAAACTCAAAGTTTTCAAACTTTTTTTTAGTTTTCATTTGTAATTTTTTATGTGTCGGGCATCTTAATGCCCTCATGCCAAACTTAGTCTCAATGGGAGTGCAAGCAAGCGGTCTCAGTGGCAATGCCACACTTTGACCCAGTCATCATGCTATGTCATTGTCATATGTTGCCTTTAATCCACTCATGTGTTATTTTAATAAGTTCGGAATTTCATGTATTTTAACGACCTAATTGTTTACTTTGTGTGTCTTCTTTCAAATATTATTTATATAAAAAATTATTTAAATTCAAAACGGTATGACCTTTAAATTAAATTGTAGTCATTTAATGTTTCATTGTAGGAAAGGGATTCGGATCCCTTCCTCCTAATCCACCAAGTCTGAAGGTCCGAGCTGTTGAAATTTGATCTCATAGGTACTAACAAGGGGTCACTTTAAAAGTTATAATAATTTTAGCAGTTAGATTAAATTTCAACATTTTGAATCCCCGAACTTGGTGGATTAGGAGGAAGAGATCCGGAGAGGATCCCTTTCCTTCATTGTATAATCGTATTCATTTATTTATTTTTACTATAAATAAGTGATGAATTGAAATATAGACAATCCGCATTTAAAAAATAAAAAATTACTAAATGAGAACTACAAGAAACAAAATATGTAACAAAACATGTGTAAACTCCTAATACAGACCTTATATATGTATATATATAATGATTATATAAACCTTGAACATGTAAATTGAAAAAGATTAGCCGTAATCAAACTGCAATCCGAATGCAATTTAATATAATATAAAGGCTAAATTTTTTATATAACATAATGCATGATTGAGTGTGACACCATTAAATTGTCCCAAAGTGACTATCATCGTCCTCTATCCCACAATATTTTCACATAATCCGCACACTAACAAAAATTCATTCAATAAAAGAAGCACTACAGTATCAAAAATACATTCAATAAAAAAACACCCGAAGCACCATAAATTCATTCAATAAAAAAAAGCACCCGAAACACCGCAGCAGGTGCCTACCAACTGCAGTATCCCATTCCTATATAATTGCCCTTCAGCGTCCAGCATAAGCATTAAGCACTTCACACTCACAAATCAAAATATTCACAACCAAATTCCAGCCGTAAAAAAAGCACTATACTGTAGAGATTAATAACTTAAATTAAGATGGTTTATGAGTATGTTCTTGCTGGCGTCTTGGTTTCTTTCTTGAGTTCTGTTTTCTTTGTCTTCATAAACACCACCCACGGCGACAAGAAGGACGATGACATCTCGAATGTTTCAGCAACCGGTGTTTTTCTGACGCCGGAGATTGAGAAAAGTACGGATGTTGTCATTGTCGGTGCTGGAGTTGCTGGTGCTGCTCTTGCTTACACTCTTGGGAAGGTGATCATTATTTCTCACTTTATGTATCTTCATAATCTTCATTTTCTAGTTTTTATTTATTTTTGTTTATTTTAAGACGATTGAATATTCTAAAAGAAATAATTATTTACTAGTTTTTCTTATTTGTTGTTGATTCATCTCATTATACAACGGAAAAAGAACAATTTAGTGAAACTTTCAGTAATACCAAAAAGTGTCCTTTTTTAAACATGTTGGAGAAGGCATAAGAATTAAAGGGTAAAATAATAAATTAATACATTTAATGAAATCTTAAAAGTAACACAAATGTTGAAATGTTTTTGTGAGTCTTCTTGATCACCGGAAGAGGTGGATTAACGTGACTTGCCATCAGTTGTCTCCCCTTTAAAAAAAAAAAAAAAAAGTAACACAACTCCTACTTTGGGTAGTTATTGTAATTTTAAATTAATTTTTCATTCTTTTAAATTATACAAATTATTTTTGAGAAAAAATTATACAAATTTTAATTAATATTTTTAAGTAAAATAATTACAAAAGAGTTAATTGCCGCATGCGTAAACTTGTGGCTACAAGTTAGTTTTTTCCTTAATTAGAACTTAATTTCAGAGTTAAAATTACTTGAAGCATCATTTTCAACGGGGGAAAAAAATTAATAAATCTGACTATTAGCCCTAAACTCGCTTTTAAATGATTCTCACCAACATTTGTCCAAGAGAGTAAAACTAATTAGCATTTTAAATAAACTACATAAATGAGGATTTTAGATGATTTTGTCAAAGCCAATTTATTTATTTTTTGTCTTTTTGATTTGGCTCTAATATGGCGAGCTAATTCCAATAGTGCAGTCAATATTAATCTTGTTCACACTGATAAACTTCGGTTTTGGGGCAGTTTGTATTTGTCATTAGTTTGGCTAATTAAGCATTCGGATCTTGTTGTCCTGGTGGAGCTCAAAGTTGTAATTATGTGGCCTTTTAAGTTGATCAGGAGTTTTGCTTCTTGATAAATATGTAGGAAGGACGGCGGGTACATGTGATCGAAAGAGACTTGAGCGAACCGGACAGAATTGTTGGTGAACTCTTGCAGCCTGGAGGCTATCTCAAGTTGATTGAATTAGGTCTTGAGGATTGTGCTAATGACTCCATTGATGCTCAGAAAGTGTTTGGCTATGCCCTTTACAAAAATGGCAATGACACAAAACTGTCATATCCCTTGGAAACATATAGTTCAGAGATAGCAGGGAGAAGTTTTCATAATGGGCGTTTCATCCAAAGAATGCGCGAAAGGGCTGCAGCTCTTCCAAAGTACGTAATTTCCATTTTCCTTTAGAATATAATGATGCGAAGATCATTTCCATGTTTCTTGGTTTTGATTGTTTTGATGTAATCTGTTTTGTACCTCTTACTTATCACAATGTTTTCTCTACAGTGTGAAACTGGAACAAGGAACAGTTACTACACTTCTTGAAGAAAAGGGCACCATCCAAGGAGTGATGTACAAGAACAAGGCAGGAGAGGAGATGAGAACATATGCTCCCCTAACAATAGTATGCGATGGCTGCTTTTCAAATCTGCGCCGCTCTATCTCTTCTCCAAATGTAATTTATTCGGTCTTTAGAAACTCGAGTATTTCCTTCAAGTTTTAGCATGGATTTGTTTGCTCTTTCATGAGACCAAGACTAAATTGTCTAAATACTGCAGATTGAAAATCCATCCTGCTTTGTCGGGTTGATCTTGGAGAACTGTGAGATTCCTCATGCAAACCATGGACATGTGATCTTGGGAGACCCTTCACCTATCCTGTTTTATCCTATTAGTAGCACCGAGGTTCGTTGTTTGGTAGATGTACCCGGCACAAAAGTACCTTCAGTAGCTAATGGCGAAATGGCTCAGTATTTGAAAACTGTCGTGGCTCCTCAGGTATCTATTATTTTACATGACTTAATTAAGTTCCTATTTCCAGTCAATTCGAATAAAAGGTACTAATCTGAGGAATTTCTTATTTCAGGTTCCCCATCAGCTCTTAAAGGCTTTTCTAGCAGCGGTTGATAAAGGAATCATCAGAACAATGCAAAATAAAAGCATGCCTGCTGCTCCTCAACCCACACCTGGTGCAATTTTATTGGGGGATGCATTCAACATGAGACATCCTTTAACCGGAGGAGGAATGACTGTCGCTCTTTCCGACATTGTTCTTCTAAGGGATCTCCTAAGACCGCTAAGTGATTTCAATGATGCACCTGCTTTGTGCGATTATCTCGAATCATTCTACACATTGCGTAAGGTATATAACCATAGTTGCAATATGAAATTAAATTTTTCTCTTATGAGACAGTCTGACATGTTATCAAGCATTTAAAAATGTGTCTGATGGAATTGATTAATTTCATTGCAGCCTGTGTCGTCTACCATAAACACATTGGCCGGTGCCCTTTACAAGGTGTTTTGTACGTCGCTTGACCCTGCAAGACAAGAAATGCGTGAAGCTTGTTTTGATTATTTGAGCCTTGGAGGCGTCTGTTCAAACGGCCCAATATCTCTACTCTCCGGTCTTAATCCTCGTCCAATCAGCCTGTTTCTCCATTTCTTTGCTGTTGCTGTGTATGGAGTCGGCCGCTTAATGATTCCATTCCCTACGCCAAAACGCCTGTGGTTGGGGGCTCGATTGATTTTGGTATGTTTACTGATGATCTTCCCAGTATTGTCTCATCAGCAAGCTTGTTACTTAAGACATATTACAAATGACACAAATATGAATTTCTACTTAATGAAACTAATGTTTCGGTTTTCATTTTCCAGAGTGCATCAGGAATCATATTCCCAATTATTAAAGCTGAAGGACTTAGACAAATGTTCTTTCCTGCAACAATGCCAGCATATTACAGAGTTCCACCCGTTCGTACAAAAATCGAAACAAGCACGAAGTATACACTACGATCAACTAATTTATATCGAATCAGCAGTTGTCCTCACAAAAATTAAAAATCAAGACGAGGGTCATTGCTGAAATTAGGAGAGAAAGCAGAGAAATTATGTTCCTCAATCCTTTTTAGCATTCATTGTTCTGCAAGAAACTTGTATCAAACTCTTGCAGTTCGTAGTTAATCTACACACAATTTTATCTATTTTTGACTTAATTTGTTATACATATGAAGGCTTCCAACTCTTGCAAGTTTCTTCAACTTTCAACTACTTTTCTTATGGACAAAATCTTGGGTAAAATCTTGGAGGCATTATGTTTTGTTTGGAATTCATTAGGGCGGTGTTCAACTATGTTGTCCACTCATATTATAATTAAAGTATCACACTTGTATTTGCTTTTTATTAATCTACTATAGAAGTGAGACATATCAATTATGTCATTCATTCATATTATAACAAGTTCATGAATGAGAATTACTGTGTTTCATAGGGAGTTTCAATGCTTGAAACTTCAAAATTTAACATGTAACATGCATGACAAAATCTAACAATTAAATCAACGTGCAATGCTAGATATGGCAAGTGGAAGCAACTTTGTTTAAGGCCTATGTAGGTGTTCTACCAATGCTTCTCACCCAAAAGCTAGTACTTGGTTTCAATTTGTTTAGATTGTCCTTTAAAAAATTTATCAAAAGTCTCCACACCTCCTAGTGTTTGAGATGAAAGATGAACCCAATGGTGGAGTTAAAGCGAGTTCACTCTTTCTTTGATAGGAGGAACGAGGAGTTGGAATTTTACTCTTTTGAGTTCAAGCTTGATGGAGCTTGAACTTCTCTGTAGAAAAACTCTTTTTGGTAAAATGGGTTAGTAAGCCTTTTGGGTCATTTTGTACTTAGTCATCTTATAACTCAAATTAAACACCATGGGTTAGTGCCCTATGTGCTCAGCCAATACAAAAACTATTCTGAGACCTATTTTAAAGGGACGTTTTGAATTAGATGTCTCGTTTTTAAATGTTATAGACTAAGCATCTATTCCTTTTGCAAATTTGATTAAACATTTTCTCTACAATTTTGGTTCTTTAATTTTATTTCATTAGAAGTCTATTTGTCACATCCCGGCCTGGGCCCCCACCAGATCTCGGGCTCGACTCCACTGTAGCACAATATTGTACGCTTTGGGCCCCGACCATTCCCTCACGGTTTTGTTTCTAGGAACTCACACTAGAATTTTCCAAAAACAAGTACAATGTTGTCGAATATAACCAACATGAATAAGACCATCTCCAACTGAACGAGTATTAATATTTTAATGAACAGTACATAGTCAAATTTGCCTCCATCTCCAACCAAGGGCCAATGGGCCATAGGGCTCGTTTTAGCCTTGCCACAAAAAACCGTCTTCAACCAAGGGCCAAAGGACCATAGGGTAAAACATAATTTATTATTTAAATTTAAAAACTACAACAACTTAAATTTAAAAACTAAAAACTTATGTTTAAAAATACAACTTAAATTTAAAAACTACAACAACTTAAATTTGTAGGAAAAAATGAGAATTTTTGTACAAATTTTGGCCCAAAAAAATTCAAATTCAAATCCAACAGCTAATTAATGTTAGCATAACGTTAGCTAGCCATTGGTAGTTGATGTCATGCTGACGTCAGCTAACCGTTGGATTTGAATTTGGATTTGAATTTTTTTTTGCTATAAATAGGTTGGATATTGGGCTATAATTTTTATGTTGTTAAATGTTTTTTTTATGTTGTATAAATTTTTTGTTGGTTAATGTCATTTAATGTTGTTTCATATTGTATAATGTTGTTTCATGTTACTTAAGTTAATTTAATGTTGTATAATGACTCAAGAAGTTATAGGAAAAAAATAGAATTTAAAAAAAATATGAAATAAATTTTGTTAAATAGAAGTTATAGGAAAAAAATAGAATTTAAAAAAAATATGAAACAAATGTTGTGAAATAGAAGTTATGGGAAGTTATAGAAAAAAAATAGAATTTAAAAAATGAAGTTATAGGAAAAAAAATTTGTAAAAAAAAAAACATTAAAAAAAACTGTAAATAAAAAAAATTAAAAAATAATGGCTAGTTGACGTCAGTTAGCCGTTGCATTTGAATTTTGGCCTAGAATTCTTGTCGAATATAATCAACAGGATTGGTGAGTTTTCTGGCCCAACCATGGTCTGGCTAGCTTATTTGGGCTAGCCTTATGGGCCTTTAGCCTTTTTAGATTTCGTGAGGCCCACGAGCCCTCTGGCCTAGCCCTAGGTTGGAGACGATTTTTGGGTGTTTTTCGAACTTCTAGACCTTTCGATTGGAGATAGTCTAATGAAAATTCTAGCCAGCCCCAGGCTAGCTAGCTGGCTAAGTTGGGCCAGTCGGTTGGCCTTTTGGCCCTTTTTTGTCCAATGGGGCCCACGAGCCCTTTGGCCTAGCCCTTAGTTGGAGACGATTTTCGACTATTTAGAGATGATTTCAAAATTGGCCCTTTGGACCTCTGGTGTCACATCCCGGCCCAAGCCCCCCCACATCCCAGGCTTGACTCCACTGTAGCACGATATTGTCTGTTTTGGGCCCCTACCACGCCCTCATGGTTTTATTTCTAGGAACTCACATGAGAACTTCCTCGTGGGTCACCCATCATGGGAGTGCTCTAGCGCGCTACTCGCTTAACTTCGAAGTTCTCATGGAACCCGAAGCCAGTGATCTTCCAAAAAGCCTCGTGCTAAGTAGAGATGGGAATATACATATAAGGCATAGAGGATCCACTCCCTTAGACGATGTGGGATGTTACATCTGGACCCTTCGGTTGGAGATGATTTCAACTTGGCTTTTTGGACTAACTCTCTAGCTAGAATCATCCTTTAAACCAACAACCAATGTCGTCATTTTTTTAATTTTTTATTTTTGTCAACAGCCAGCCATCCCATTGTTTTCCAGAGTTTCTGCAATTGTGGCAATAGGCATTTGCAAGGCAAAAAGCTCCACCTTGTGCTATTGCATACACCTCTGCAAATCAATAAAGCGCCATACAAGCATACACACACACACACATATATTCGTATATAGGTAGAGAACTTTGGGAACTCTCAACTTTCCCTCAGCCGCTGCTTGTGAATATTTAGATTTTTAAAAATAATTTTCAATTTTCAATTTTTTTTCATTTTTCTAAAAAAAAAATCCGAAATTTAACCAAACCGAACTGAAATAAAACCGAATCGCAAAAAAAATGAATCAAACCGATTTGAACCGAACCCAGCCCTAGTCCTTATCATTAAGGCAAGGGAAGAACCTTAATTTGGGCTACTTCCACTTAACGTTACAATCTCTTGGTTAGAAGTCAAGGTGCAATCTCAATCATTCAAATCCCGTCTACTAACGGCAACTAATAGTGGCACGCTCACAATCATTAATTTTTTGTTCAAGTAAATTTCCACAAGACCCATGACGAATTTGGAAGGCGAACACCTACCTAAAAAAATTCTAAACTTTACAATCCACACAAAATTTCAATTGTAAAACAGTAAAATTCAATAAAAACCCAAAATCAAAAGGAGATTTGTACAACTTTGAATTGATTCTAGAGAGAAGGCTAGAGAGAGAGAGAGAGAGAGAGAGAGAAAGGGGGAGAGAGTGGAGGAGCGACTGGTCAACTACCTGGAGTAAGAGCTTCGATCTGAGACTGCGACCACACACGCGAGGTGGAGGAGCGAATGGTAAATTACCTGAGCTGATGCGGATTAAAAACAGAAACCCTGAAAAATAAAAAAGAAGTTCTAAAAAGCAGAAAATTGTACAACCTAACTGTATTTGTGCATTCAAAAAGAAATATACCACAAAATTTTGGATCTTTATGGAAATGCATCAACAGTCAACCCTGAAGTACAAAATTTTAAATTATCGAACGTAGTGCATATGCATAAATAAAAGTGTGCGTGTGTGTGTATCATACTTATTGCTCAAGCATTGCCTTCTTAAAAAAATTCATCTTTTCTGTGGCATATTACTAGGAACAAAGCCAGAAATTTAATTAAAAGGGAACACTTTAAA
Source organism: Pyrus communis (assembly GCF_041283825.1). Lineage (NCBI taxonomy): Eukaryota > Viridiplantae > Streptophyta > Magnoliopsida > Rosales > Rosaceae > Pyrus > Pyrus communis. Next base: position 3,348,182 of record NC_142566.1, read on the forward strand.
AAATTTAAGCTCATTTTTTGGATAAAGATAGTATTTTTACAAATGCTGAAAAATATAGCTATAAAATGCCTAATTATATTACTCTATTTTCTATTTTTGTTTATTATTTTGATAATATAATGCTCATTCGTACTAATTAACCAATTATGCAACTCAACAAAGTTTAGACATTAGTACGAGAGAAAAAAAAAAGAAGAAGGGGCATTTAAAAACTAAAAGAGAAATTTTCACTATTTTAATATGATTAATGAAGTAATTTTTAATGAAAAAAAATGGGTGAGGCATGTGCCCCCTAGGCCTTAACTCCTTCCGTCCATGCATAGTAGCTTGTATTTAAGGTACTAGAAGAGTCATTCTCTACAGAATTGTATTATTTGGATGACAAACAATTCTACTTAGTTTACTATAAATAAAGACGCAAGATTTAAAAAATCAATCCTAATACAATTCACTTTACCCTTTATTTTGTCCTTATCATTAAAACTCAAAGTTTTTAAGTTCTTTTCATTAGTTTTCCTTTGTAATTTTTTATGCGTCGGACATCTTAATGCCCTCATACCAAACTTAGTCTCAATGGGAGTGCAAGCAAGCGGTCTCAGTGGCAATGCCACACTCTTTGACCCAGTCATCATGCTATGTCATTGTCATATGTTACCTTTAATCCACTCATGTGTTATTTTAATAAGTTCGGAACATTTTCATGTATTTTAACGACTTAATTGTTTACTTTGTGTGTCTTCTTTCAAATATTATTTATATAAAAATTTACTTAAATTCAAAACGATATGATCGTTAAATTAAATTGTAGTCATTTAATGTTTCATTGTAGGAAAGGGATCCGGATCCCTTCCTCCTAATCCACCAAGTCTGAAGGTTCGGGTCGTTGAAATTTGATCCAACAGGTACAAATAGGAGGTCACTTTAAAAGTCATAATAATTTTAGAAGTTGGATTAAATTTCAACGGTTCGAATCCCCGAACTTGGTGGATTAGGAGGAAGGGATCCAAAGAGGATCCCTTTCCTTCATTGTATAATCGTATTCATTTATTTTTTTTCACTATAAATAAGTGATGAATTGAAATATAGACAATTCAAATTTAAAAAATAAAAAATTACTAAATGAGTACTACAAGAAACAAAATATGTAACAAAACATGTGTAAACTCCTAATACAGACCTTATATATGTATATATATAATGATTATATAAAACTTGAACATGTAAATTCAAAAAGATTAGCCGTAATCAAAATGCAAACCGAATGCAATTTAATATAATATAAAGGCTAAATTTTTTATATAAAATAATGCATGATTGAGTGTGACACCATTAAATTGTCCCAAAGTGACTATCATTGTCCTCTATCCCACAATATTTTCACATAATCCGCACACTACCAAAAATTCATTCAATAAAAGAAGCACTACAATACCAAAAATACATTCAATAAAAGAACACCCGAAGCACCAAAAATTCATTCAATAAAAAAAAGCACCCGAAACACCGCAGCAGTTGCCTACCAGCTGCAGTATCCCATTCCTATATAATTGCCCTTCAGCGCCCATCATAAGCATTAAGCACTTCACATTCACAAATCAAAATATTCACAACCAAATTCCAGACGTAAAAAAAACACTATATCGTAGAGATTAATTACTTAAATTAAGATGGTTTATGAGTATGTTCTTGCTGGCGTCTTGGTTTCTTTGTTGAGTTCTGTTTTCTTCGTCTTCATAAACACCACCTACGGCGACAAGAAGGACAATGACATCGCGAATGTTTCAGCAACCGGTGTTTTTCTGACGCCGGAGATTGAGAAAAGTACGGATGTTGTCATTGTCGGCGCCGGAGTTGCTGGTGCTGCTCTTGCTTACACTCTTGGGAAGGTGATCATTATTTCTCACTTTCTTTATCTTCATAATCTTCATTTTCTAATTTTTTTTTATTTTTTTTTTATTTTAAGACGATTGAATATTCTATAAGAAATAATTTTTTACTAGTTTTTCTTATTTCTTGTTGATTCATCTCAATATAGGAAGAAGACCAATTTAGGGAAACTTTCAGTAATACCAAAAAGTGTCCCTCTTTTTTATACATGTTGGAGAAGACATAAGAATTAAAGGGTAAAATAATAAATTAATACATTTTAATGAAATCTTAAAAGTAACACAAGGGTTGAAATGCTTTTATGAGTCTTCTCAATCCCCGTAAGAGGTGGATTAACGTGACTTGCCACCAGTTGTCTCCCTTTTTTTTTTTTTGAAAAAAAAAAAAATATCACAACTCCTACTTTGGGTAGTTATTGTAATTTTAAATTTAATTTTTCATTCTTTTAAATTATAAAAAAAATTTTTTGAGAAAAAATTATACAAATTTTAATTAATGTTTTTAAGTAAAATAATTACAAAAGAGTTAATTGCCTCATGCAGGTTAGTTTTTTCCTTAATTAAAACTTAATTTCAGAGTTAAAATTACTTGAAGCATCATTTTCAACCATGGAAAAAATAAATAAATCTTACTATTAACCCTAAACTCGCTTTTAAATGATTCTCACTAACATTTGTCCAAGAGAGTAAAACTAATTAGCATTTTAAATAAACCACACAAATGAGGATTCAGTCAATAGATGATTTTGTCAAAGCCAATTTATTTGTTTTTTGTCTTTTTGATTTGGCTCTAATATGGCGAGCTAATTCCAATAGTGCAGTCAATATTAATCTTGTTCACACTGATAAACTCTGGTTTTGGGGCAGTTTGTATTTGTCATTAGTTTGGCTAATTAATCATTCGGATCTTGTTGTCCTGGTGGAGCTCAAAGTTGTAATTATGTGGCCTTTTAAGTTAATCAGGAGTTTTGCTTCTTGATAAATATGTAGGAAGGACGGCGGGTACATGTGATCGAAAGAGACTTGAGCGAGCCGAACAGAATTGTTGGTGAACTCTTGCAGCCTGGAGGCTATCTCAAGTTGATTGAATTAGGTCTTGAGGATTGTGCTAATGACTCCATTGATGCTCAGAAAGTGTTTGGCTATGCCCTTTACAAAAATGGCAATAACACAAAACTGTCATATCCCTTGGAAACATATAGTTCAGAGATAGCAGGGAGAAGTTTTCACAACGGGCGTTTCATCCAAAGAATGCGCGAAAGGGCCGCAGCCCTTCCAAAGTACGTAATTTCCATTTTCCTTCAGAATATAATGATGTGAAGATCATTTCCATGTTTCTTGGTTTTGATTGTTTTGATGTAATCTGTTTTGTACCTCTTACTTATCACAATGTTTTCTCTACAATGTGAAACTGGAACAAGGAACAGTTACCACACTTCTTGAAGAAAATGGCACCATCCAAGGAGTGATGTACAAGAACAAGGCAGGAGAGGAGATGAGAACATATGCTCCCCTAACAATAGTATGCGATGGCTGCTTTTCAAATCTGCGCCGCGCTATCTCTTCTCCAAATGTAATTTATTCGGTCTTTAGAAACTCAAGCATTTCCTTAAAGTTTTAGCATGGATTTATTTGCTCTTTCATGAGATCAAGACTAAATTGTCTGAATACTGCAGATTGAAAATCCGTCCTGCTTTGTCGGGCTGATCTTGGAGAACTATGAGCTTCCTCATGCAAACCATGGACATGTGATCTTGGGAGACCCTTCACCTATCCTGTTTTATCCTATTAGTACCACTGAGGTTCGTTGTTTGGTAGATGTACCCGGCACAAAAGTACCTTCAGTAGCTAACGGCGAAATGGCTCACTATTTGAAAACTGTCGTAGCTCCTCAGGTATCTATTATTTTACATGACTCAATTATGTTCCTATTTCCAGTCATTTCGATCAAAAGGGACTGAACTGAGGAATTCGTTGTTTCAGGTTCCCCATCAACTCTTAAAGGCTTTTCTAGCAGCGGTTGATAAAGGAATCATCAGAACAATGCAAAACAAAAGCATGCCTGCTGCTCCTCAACCCACACCTGGTGCAATTTTATTGGGGGATGCATTCAACATGAGACATCCTTTAACTGGAGGAGGAATGACTGTCGCTCTTTCCGACATTGTTCTTCTAAGGGATCTTCTGAGACCGCTAAGTGATTTCAATGATGCACCTGCTTTGTGCGATTATCTCGAATCATTCTACACACTGCGTAAGGTATATAGCCATATTTGCAATATGAAAATTAAAATTTCTCTTATATGACAGTCTGACATGTTATGTTGTTATATTAGGCATCGATTCTCAATCTAACAATATAACATGTCAGATATATATATCTAGGCAAGAGCTTGTTATCAAGCATTCAAAAATGTGGCTGATGGAATTGGTTAATTTTCATTGCAGCCTGTGTCATCTACCATAAACACATTGGCCGGTGCTCTTTACAAGGTGTTTTGTACGTCGCCTGACCCCGCAAGACAAGAAATGCGTGAAGCTTGTTTTGATTATTTGAGCCTTGGAGGGGTCTGTTCAAACGGCCCAATATCTCTACTCTCCGGTCTTAATCCTCGTCCAATCAGCCTGTTTCTCCATTTCTTTGCTGTTGCTGTGTATGGAGTCGGCCGCTTAATGATTCCATTCCCTACACCAAAACGCCTGTGGTTGGGGGCTAGATTGATCTTGGTATGTTTACTGATGATCTTCCCATTACTGTCTCATCAGCAAGCTTGTTACTTAAGACATATTACAAATAATACAAATATGAATTGCTACTTAATGAAACTAACGTTTTGGTTTTCATTTTCCAGAGTGCATCAGGAATCATATTCCCAATTATTAAAGCCGAAGGAGTTAGACAAATGTTCTTTCCTGCAACAATGCTAGCATATTACAGAGTTCCACCCGTTCGTACAAAAATCGAAACAAGCACGAAGTATACACTACGATCAACTAATTTATATCGAATCAACAGTTGTCCTCACAAAAATTAAAAATCAGGACGAGGGTCATTGCTGAAATTGGGAGAGAGAGCAGAGAAATTATGTTCCTCAATCCTTTTTAGCATTCATTGTTCTGCAAGAAACTTGTATCAAACTCTTGCAGTTCGTAGTTAATCTACACATAATTTTATCTATTTTTGACTTAATTTGTTATACATATGAAGGCTTCAAACTCTTGCAAGTTTCTTCAACTTTCAACTATGTCCAAAATCTTGGAGGCATTATGTTTTGTTTGGAATTCATTAGGGCGGTGTTCAACTATGTTGTCCACTCATATTATAATTAAAGTATCACACTTGTATTTACTTTTTATTAATATACTATAAAAGTGAGACATATCAATTATGCCGTTCATTCAAATTATAAGACGCTCATAAATGAGAATTACTGTGTCTCATAGGGAGTTTCAATGCTTGAGACTTCAAAATTTAACATGTAACATGCATGACAAAATCTAACAATTAAATCAACGTGCAATGCTAGATATGGCAAGTGGAAGCAACTTTGTATAGGTAGGTGTTCTACCAATGCCTCTCACCCAAAAGCTAGTACTTGGTTTCAATTTGTTTAGATTCTCCCTTAAAAAATTTATCTAAAGTTTCCACACCTCCTAGTGTTTGAGATGAAAGATAAACCCAATGGTGGAGTTAAAGCGAGTTCGCTCTTTCTTTGATAGCAGGAACGAGGACTTCGACTTTTACTCTTTTGAGTTCAAGCTTGACGGAGCTTGAACTTCTCTCCAGAAAACTCTTTTTGGTAAAATGGGTTAGTGGGCCTTTTGGGTCGTTTTGTACTTAGTCATCTTATAACTCAAATTAAACACCATGGGTTAGGGCCCTATGTGCTCAGCCAATACAAAAACTATTCTGAGACCTATTTTAAACGTGTAAATGTCAAATTAATTAATTGAAATTGTTTCAATTAATTTCTACATCTATCCAATTAATCAAATTAATTATTGCTCTATCATTTTTTGTGTGCAATCCATTATGTTTTTATCCGCGAGGAAGTGAATGATTTAAAACATATTTTTAATTCACCCTTTCACTGACAACTATTCTAATTATTGTCGAGGGCCTCACTGATCATGAGTTTGCCTAGATGCATATAAGATAGAATATATTGGAAAACCTATACAGTTGTAATTCCAATTTAATACGACCATTCTCATCCACAGTATAGATAATTGGTATCGAACCCCTAATGTGATTCAACTAACCTAAGTGATTCGTTTTAATTAATCAAACTTTGACAGTTATAATATAACTTTATTAAAATAAAAGGTACCTGTACAAATTTTTTAAAAGATAATGTGTTCTCTACTCAGTGATAGAGGTGCAACTTGGGTTTGATCAATCTAAATTTGTCCATACCCAACCTGATTTGAAATCCAATTGGGCGGTTTAAAATGAAAGAAAAATCCTGCCTAAATCCAACTTGAACCTACCCAATCATTTACTGGGTTTGGTTAGGTTGATGCCTTGGCCGCCCATGTCAACCTAAACCCAATCCGATCTTGAGCCCAAATTCCCTCATGCACATATTACCCATCTCACTTCATTACATAAGTTATGTATAAGTTTAGGAATGACTATACTTGGAGCTATAATTGGTTTTCATATGGATAATGAATGATAGTGTTACTTTTGCATTTCTTTTGGTTGAAGCTTTGGCATACATCTTGTAAATTTGCATGGTTGAAACATTAGAAATAGTCACCAAGTAGTTTGCTTTAACTTTTGTGCGGATGATGATGTGTAAATGAAATTTTAACTAATATTGACGTTGTTTGGTTTAGAATTTGAAAAATCAAAATAAGATGTTATAAGATTGAACTCGATAAATTTGTGCGGACCAGAATCCAACTTGAATAAGCCCGAACCGCTAAACTCGTATGCATCCAAACCCAAACCAAACTCGAATTGTGAAGGTTGGGGCAGGGTTGGATTGACCATCCAATCCGTCCAACCTGCTCAAGTTGCACCCCTACTTGGTGGATGTCATGTCCATTTTTTAAATTAGAATAGTTTAGAATATTACCTTAAACAAATTTGACCGAGTGGTCGTAACGCTCTTAGTAGATGTGTAATGAAACCTAACAGAACAGATGCATAATGCTCTTAGTACATGTGCATGTACCCAATTCGAAAAGATGTATATCTGCGCCATTGATGTTCTTACCATTACTCAGTCATTTAAAAATAATTTACATGGAACCTTGACAGACTGGTTAATGTTCTTAAAAAATGTGCAATGAAACAGAATAGACAAGTAACGCTCATACGAGATGTGAAATATACAACCAAAAAAGATGCTTAACGTTATTTAGAAACGCAAAACAACGTCTGACAGAAAAGATGCGAAACGTTCTTAGGACATGTGCAATGTACTTAAAAAAAAGAACAAATAAGGGAAAATGTCCAATATGTGACCCAACTTCCATATTTGAACGGTATCCACACTTGGCGGGGATTTATATTTAATGACCTTGACCGATGACCGGTGACAAATCTACACGTACACTAATTCCTTGCTTGTCAAGCTTACCAACCTACGCACGTATACAGCCTCTAATATATGAGAAGCACACACTCGTACACTTCACACAGCGGCGGGAAAGGAAAGAATCTTTTGAGCACACAGTCGATGATCAGTCGCCCTTTCCTCTGCCGCGAGTCCTCCGCAAAACCCTTTTCTGATTAAAAAGGTATAAAATCTTTCTATAGATTTTTAATTCTGTATTTTTTTTTTTTTTTTTTGAACTTTTTATTTGGGTACCTGCGGCTGGCTATGGGGATTTCGTTTGTCTCTGTTAATTTGGTGAATTTTTCTGGGATTTTCTGGGTGATGATTCTATGAATTGGTTATGTGTATATTGAAAATATGTATTCGATTGGTTGAATTTGGGTTTTTCTTTTTGGGATTTTTACTGCTCTTGTTTTGAGGTTTTATTGGGATGCTATGTTTCCGTTCGTGTTAATGCTGCTATCAGTCTAGTTAAATTGATTTTTTTGTTTTTTTGGGTAAGAGTTGTTGTTGTTGAAAGTTTTTCCTGCGATGTTGTCCTGCAATTAGAAAAATCACTTAAGTTAATGTACCTTTAGACCTTAGGCAGCATGCTTATATAACAGAAGTATGAAACGTATCAAGATGTCGTTTGGCAACTTGTCCAGTTTTTAGAGTTTTTTTATTTGTTTTGGTTTTCAAAATCAGAAAACTGTTGGGGTTTTGGAGAAGGGGAAATCCAAAGCCACAACCCGTTTGCCAATTATTTATTTATTAATTCAACAACAGAAAGCGGAGAGGAAGAAGAAGAGCTTGAGGGAGTGCAATCCAGATGCAGGGTTGAGGGTCTCTACGTTTTAAAAAGAAAAAACAAAATGAAACTCAAAATAGGGTAAAATGCATTTTAGAAAAAGCTCCCGTTTGGAGGTTTAGTGGTGGTTGCTTACCTATGGCCTTAGACTCAGGAGACTGTAATCCAGATGCGGGGGTCGAGGGTCTATACGATTTAAAAAGAAAAAACAAAGTGAAACTCAAAATAGGGTAAAATGCATTTTGGAAAAAGCTCCCTTTGGAGGTTTAGTGTTGGTTGCTCATCTATGGCCTTAGACTAAATTGGGATGATGGTAATATGATATAGTTGGAAAGCCATTCACCAATGCTTCTCTTAATAGAATTTAAACGACAAAACTCTTGCTGCTTGTATGAATTAGATTACTTTTGTTACAAGTCGAAGAAAGAGCTAGTAATACAGTAGAGGATGTTTATTGTGGACTGGCAGATTGGTTGTCAGGTATTCATGCCATATTGGTTGTGCAGGTGTCTTCTTTTTAGTGGGTATTCACTAACTAACAAGTTGTTAAGTTGTTGCTAACATACTTGTTAGTTAGTGACGCCGATGTAATAGTTCGTTGTTGAAATATATTGATTGATTGATTATTCTGCTATTGAGTAGATGAGTCAAGGTTGAATGTTAGGATTCTATCATTGGTAATACATTGCAGAATCTGAGACACTTCTGCAGAATTGTTTTGGTTTTAATGTAGTGCAGCACTGCAGCTTCAAGTTCGTTTTAAAAAACTGCTAAAAAATTTTCCTATGATCTTTCATATTTCCCCTTAGTTGTTTGTAGTAATGCTTTATTTTGTCATAACTCCATCCTGAACCTAAAATGCACTGTGGTTCCATGAGACAAAGTATGTAATAGTGTTAGAAACTTACCAGTTAACCATATAATAATCTAATGCGATCCTGAAATGATGTAGTCGTGGACAAAAGTAAAATTTCATCACAAAAAACATAAACATAGGATGCGATCTTGTAAGACCTACTATCTTAATTTTTTTTTTTAAAATGAAGAATTACTATCTGCCTTCTATAATTAGAGAAGATAAAAACCAGTTGCTTCTAAGTTTTGGTCTCCCATTGTATAGGGAGATAAATTTGGCTCCTGTCTTTCCTAAGCATGGTCTTTTATAATTATCATTTGATTGAGGGAGGTGCAAATGATTTTATTTAATTCTAGTCAATGGAGATGCTTCCTATAAATTTGCTTTGTAGATGGCTTTAATTACCTGAAACCGATAAAAATGTTTAACAGAGACAAAGGCATGTATTTATTGTGCTATAAATAACTTGTAGTTTGTCATTTGGGAGGGTTTTTTATTTAAAGTTTATTTAGCTCTCCTTAGTGTTTGCATTTCTGTATGTGCTATTTGTTCTTTTAAATGTTATTGCTTGTGAAGTCCTTTACATAGCTTTATAACTAACTCAATGTCTGTTGTTTATGGATACTCATTATTAAGGGCACGCTCAAGCTGAACTCAATATGGATCCAGTCAATTGGAGAACTAAATTTCCTGCAGAGTCTCGAGAAAAAGTTGTGAATAAAGTGTAAGTTGAATTTCATTATTTCATATAAAGCATCATTTGAATTCCCCCGTTAGGATTGTCCTTTTTTTTTTTTATTACTTTGATTTTGTCTTATTATTACATTTTTGGATTAGTACTTTAAAATTTGTTTTAGTACTTAAAAAAATGAGAGAAAATTCAATTTAGACATGCTACACTTTATGAAGGCTGAACTTGGGAGAGCTTCAGGATGACCAATTGGCAAGCCTGGAAAGCAAATATTTAACTTATCTTCTGATAGGCTGGATATGTATTACCACTGTTGTTTCAGTTCTAATTGGTTTACAAATAAAATTCCCAAATTAATTGATCAGGCATGGCCAATACATTCTGACTCTAGAACAATTTCTCATGCAGTTTAAATACCTTAATGAAGCGTGTTCCATTTTCTGAGCACGAGAAACATATGTCTGATTACAAGAGGATTTCTGTAAATTTCGAGGAAAAGGTTTATATGGTTTCCAGAGACCAGGTACCTTAAGTTATCAGTGCCTTCTTCTCAAGCTTATATTTCTATTCTTTTCTTCACAGTATTGCCCTTCTTGAACCTAAGAACCTCTCTTTAATTTAGAAATAAACCTAGAAGTCATCTTTGCAGTTCACTGACGTCTTTTTTTATTTTCATAGTTGAGTAATTTTTTTTTTATCAGTCTGAAATAAACATTTCTTGTTTAATTTAGCAAGAATATATACTGCGGATCAAATCAAAGTTGGAAGAATTGGAATCTTCGTCAAAAAACTTGAATCCAGGTATGACATTATTTTGGAAACTAAATTATTGAGCTTAGCAATATCATCTTCTTCAACTTTTTGCTTCTAAATTGACTGTTTAAGTGCATTATATTTTTCTCTTAAACCTGGAATGGTGTTAACATGTAGTGTGATGTTAGCTTGTTCTGTCGTTTTATATATCTTCGTTGGATATACATATACATGATATCATCTTCCTTATCTGCATAATCAACTTTTTAAAATCATAAAACAGAAGATTACTTATGGGTTTTTGTAGGGAAAATCTAAGAACTGTTTTTTTTTTATCTTTGGTGGCTACAAAATCCTTTCTATGAACATTTTCGTTTGGTCTATGCTTGCACTATACACACACACACACACACACATTCCCATCATTTGCTTTCCACGTTTGTTATACTATTTTCCAGTAGTGACAGATACATATTGATGAATTTGTTGGTCATCATATTCTCAGAAGCTTATGCTTTCCGACACGAGACAATAATTATTTTATATTCTAATACTTGTCGCATGTGTGCTTCAACCCACCATTATAATGCCTAACATCAGGAATCGAACTTACAATGGAAAGTTGTAACTACTAGGATTCCGTTTCAGGATCTTTTACATATATTTCTTGTACTCTTCACCTAATTTCAATTAATTCGTCTTGATATTTTGATCCTTATTTTATAATAACATCTTATGGTATTCATCCCCAAGGTGGTGCGCAAGGCCAATCAATTTCTGTTCAATCCACAGCTCCGTCTCAAGCACATGAACAACATTCACTGCCTAGTGTTCGAGATAACATTGCATCTGGTGGAGGTTTTACTAACTTAGCATCTGCACAGCCCACTGTCAGTGTTACGCCTCAGGTTCCTTTGCCAAATAATGCTAGTGAAAATTCCAATTCGCAGAATGTCTTTGGTAATTCACAGAGGTCTATACTAAATTTATCAGGGCGTGGGCAACCTTATAATATTACTGCCAATAATATGAGACAGGAGCAAGGGAGACAAAATTCACCCCAGATTGTTACTCAGCAGAACCATGAGCAGCAAAATCCTCATCTTTGTAAGCAGGTCTGGCAGGAAAATATCTCACCCTCATATGTAACCCAGCAAAAGCAACTACAGCCGCAACACCACTACCAACAGAAACTCTTAAACCCTACTCAGCAGCAGACCTCTCAACAATCTATGTTGCAAACTCCTGTCATGTGCCCTTCTGAGACATGTGTTTCTCCACTTTCTGATATTTGGCAGGATCCGATGTCTTCTTTCCATCAGAAAATACAGTCGAGGATTAAGAATCAGTCACAGATAGCCTTTAGGCAAACAAACCAATCACAAGTGATTCCGGATATTCATCAAAATGTATCATCAAGTTCACAGAACCCATTAATGCAATCACAAATGCAAGCACATTTGATAGAGAGAAAGTTGACTGCTACTAATACACAACAGAGTCACTTAGATGGGCAACCAAATGGCGTCCTTAACTTGCAGCAGCAACAGTCCAGGTCACCATGCCAACAGAATAATGTACAACAATGGTTTCAGGTACAGAAAACAAATCTTTCAAGTGCACATCACGAGCAATTGGGCAAAAGAAACAATATTTCTGTGCTACAACAAAGCTCACGGCTACCAAATAAAGATCAAGAACCACAACCACACTCTCTTGAGAGACGACTGAACACTCAAACACAGCCAGAGAAGTTGAAACAATTGCCAAATCCATCAGCACAAGATCAGCAGCAAGCATATCAAACATCAGGTAAAATTACTGTGAAACTGAATCATGTTTCAGTAGAAAAAAAGTAGATTTATTAAATAAGAAAATAAGTAGAAACACCTTCCTAGATACATCATTGATATATTATTGAGTTGCTAGTTTCTATGATCCTATTCCGGATGTGTGATGAACTTCTAACTGGTACAGGCTAGTTCTAATCAAGCTGATTATCAAAATTACCTCACAAACATATGTAGTTCGTTGTTAAAATTAGTTCTAACTTTGTTGTAACATTTGGGATAGATACTTGAAAATTATGTTCTGACTGCCTTTTTTCTTATTATTTTGTTGATTGGTTTTGTTATCTATTGATTGACATGACTCTCTCTTCGGTATGAGCCCTGGTTGGTTCATTTGTCTTGCAGTTTTTCTGGATTCTCATATCTTTTAGCAGCGCAATAATACATCTTCATGTGATTATGCGTTTGTAGTTGCAATATTATTATGAAATTTTTGAATGATCTATTAACAAACCATAAAATATGTCCAACTATATTAGCTGGCTTCTAGGAAATATATTTATCTGCAATAAAGATATGTTACAAGCTCGGTCTTTCTAAACTCATTGCCAATTTCTGGAATTCTGTGGATTTTGGAAATCATCCTTGATTGTTAGTTAAAACGAAGAAGGGCTCACTTCTTGGGATGTCTATATATCTTTCTGTATGGATATTTATCTGCAAACCCTTTGTAGAATTACATCCCATCATCACCTTATTTCCGCTTTCATCCTGTCAGATCTACTCTCAGTTGACTTGCTCGCCATTTTTATATACTCGTTTGACAGGAACGCTAACTTCTACATCTGAGGGAAGGGTTTCATGTACAGATAACGGGCAAGAGGAAGCCTATCAGATGGTAATCTCTCTCTCTCTCTCTCTTCCTGATTTTGTCAGTAAAATTACTATCTGCCCATTGTTGTGTAGGGCAGTTAATCAAAGAGTTAAAGCTGTGACTGAATAATTTTCTGAAATGTAACTTTGCAGCTTCAAAGTCTAAAAAGCAAGTATTTAATACCTCTGGCTGATATGTATAAGACAATAACATGTAGGCTCCAGCAGGTAAATTATCCTTCACTTCAAATTTTCTGCTTTAGGTATCCAACATGAGATCAATCGCTTTGTTCTTTTACATTAAAATTCCATAGATGACAAATTTCTATGATTATTTTTTTAAAGTTCTCTTAATTTTCCAGCTCAACTCTGTCTCTCAACAGACAGAAACAGTCAGTATTGAGAAACTTAATGCATTGAGGAATAGGGTGAAGTCAATCATTTCTAATCTAAATTTGCCTAAAAGCAAAGTTGTACCTTCGTCCAAGGAGAACCTGGGTGTATATGAGAAGTTCATTACTTCTATTCTTAGCGTACGTGGAAGGGGAAATTCTGGTCCCTCACAGCAGCATGCACAATGTTCTTCTGATGTGAACTCTACCGGTCAATTTGTGCAACTTCATTCTCAAACTCCTCCAGTTCAGACACAGCAAGACAAAAAGAAGCCAACATTTCAGTCAGCGAACTCACAGGATTCTGCAACAACAATGCAGCGGAGCAATGCAACAAACTGGGTTAACGATTCTAATTCTGTATCTGAGTGCCCAACCCTGCAGCCGACTGAGACATATTCAGGAAAGATAGACTCATTTAACGTAGTGCAGCAGGTCTCCTCAGGAACCTTAAATATTCCTAGAACCAATCTCCAACAAGCAAATGTTAAGACCTTGTTGTCACATAGCTCGGTGCATGGACCACAGTCAAATGTGAATGCTTTTGAGTCAAGTTGTAATACACTCCAAGAGATGCACCTGAAACAACCTAAAGAGGAGCGGGATGTGCAGACTCAGACCCTGAAGCAAGAACCTCAAGATTGGCATGAGATGCTGCAGCAGTCAGTACAAAAGCAAATTGAGCAACATCATAGCGGGCTGCTAAAGTTTCAATCCAGAGCTTCATTTCCTACTGCTTCGCCCAAAACTCATGGTTCTTCCTGTTCACAAGTTCCTAGGTTTTCTACTATTGACAAGAAAAATATTCTGGTGCCTCTTACAGAAGCTAGAACCACTTTCTATCCCATAAACACACCCTCTACTAAAACTTCTTGTTTGGTTCCCTTGCCTTCATCGTCTGTCCCAGGAGATTTTGAGATACCTATGTCTGATACTTCATCCCTATTGAATGCTAGAACTATTGGAGATCATGTAATAGATGGTGCACCAAAATCCACATCACCCGTTGCCATCAGCACTCCTGGGATATCTGCTTCACTCTTACTTGAAGAATCCAGTAACGACATTCATTGTAATACATCTACAATAATGTCTGATGAGTTAAGTGCTTCTAAGCAGCCTATTCAGCGCTTAATTGAAGTGGTTAGTTTGAACTGTTGCAAGTTCCTCTTTGATTGTTTTAGTCTTTTAGAAAGTGTTGGATTTACTGCATAACATCAAAATTGGGATTATAAGATGAAATGTTATTTTCTTTTCCATTTCAGGTGAACATGATGTCATCTAAAGCACTAAGTGCTGCTATTTTGGACATTGGCTCTGTAGTTTGTACAACTGATAGGATATCAGGATCAGCAACACTTACGGGATCTAGAGGTTTGGTTGGTGAGGATTTTGTGGGCATGACTAATTCTCGTTTGCAGAAGAGTTATTTGGCATGGCAAGATAAGACCTTTGGAACAAAAAATATGAAACGCTGCAGAAGTACGTCACCAATTAATGTTGATGCCTCAGCAACTGGAAGTATCTATGGTAGTTCAAGGCTGAGTGATACGGAGATATTTGACTTGGAATCAACTGCAATATCTTATATCAAAAGGCCTAAGATTGAGGTATGATGCTACTCTGAGAGTTTTCTTTTTCTTTTCTAAATCCTATGAAGCTTATAATTTTATCTAATAGTAATGCCATCTCATGGATGCTGTTTCAACAGAACATCAATTTAGTTGAGAAACTATCATCAGAGTTATCCTTTTGGTTTTTAGGGTTCGGTCATTATTATTGCCTTCACCCTCTGATAAAAAAAAAAAAGTCATCTCCCTCTTTGTCTTCTACTCAAGGACCCAAATACTTTTGTCTTCTATTTTCTTTCTTTCATTTTCAATAACTGTCTGACTTCTATGACAGGAAACCTCTCGTCGTATCTCACATTTCCTTTAGGTTTGTTTTTATTATAGCAACCCATAGCTTAACCTAATTTCATAAAAGTATTAAAGTTCATATATACATTTTATGTGTTCTGTTATAGTTCTTAAGCTTAGATTCTAACAATCGCTCTCTTATCCATGTATGTTTGAAATGTAGATTAGAGATTCTTTTTCCCGGTCATCTTTGTAAAATATGTATCGGTTCTCAACATTATTGGCATATTATATTTTCTCCATATTCAAGCCAGGAAAGTTGCATTTTGTGATAGGTTTCTCAGCATATCAATTGGTATAATGTTTTGAAATTGATTCATAATTGTTGAGGCAGAGAGAGTTGATTACTTTGTGCAACTCATGAAGTATGACTCCCGGTAGGGTTACTGGGGCAAGTCTTAGTTTTGAATTTATTAGTCGGTAAACAAATCAAATGATCCTTACAGTTACAGTATATTACATGTTTCAGGTGAATCAAACCCTGTTTGAAGAAATTACAGCAATTAACCACCAACTAATAGACACTGTATTAGATGTCAGTGACGAAGATACCCCTCCAACAGTAGTCTCAGCTCAATTTAGAGGTGGTCAAGGAACCATTGTCCGGTGCTCCTTCATTCCCGTGACCATCAATCCCAATCTGAGGTCACAGCACCCTTCAGCTCAAATGGTATGCTTTACTTTTACACACTAGTCTAGATGTGAATGAGAAACCATACATGTGATTTTTCTATTCCTGTATTGATTTTGCTGTTAATGTCTATGCAGCTTCCAATCCAGCCTTTACGATTGCTTGTTCCTGCAAATTATCCATTGTGCTCTCCCATATTTCTAGACAAATTGAGAGTGGAAGTCGGGTGAGACATCAGGACTTTTTCTTTGTATTTGTTCTGTTTATTATAAGTATCATTCTACATCCCGAACCAACTATCATCCTCCATGTATACAGCGACGAACCAACTATCATCCTCCATGTATACAGCGCACAGTTATTAGAATGAGAACCTACCGCTAATTATTTGCCATGTTTTTTCGGTTCTTGTTGTTCACAATAACATTGCCATGTTTCTTCAGTTCTTGTAGTACTTAGAGAAGGTACAGTTTCCATTTGTCCTTTTGATTTAATCCATTGTTGGTCTGGCAGTGATGAGCTAGAAGATCTTTCAGCAAAGGTAAAATCAAAGCTGAATATGTCGCTCCGGAGGCTGACGGAACCCTTGTCACTTGGGGAGATAGCAAGGACGTGGGACATGTGTGTGCGAGCGGTTGTCGCAGAATATGCAGAGCAGAATGGGGGAGGAAACTTGAGTTCCAAGTATGGAGGGTGGGAAGACTGTATGAGTGCTGCTTGATCAATTAATTTTGTGCCTGTTCAGATTCTGGGCCAAGTGTGCAGATTCTGGATGTTTGTAATCTATTTATTTGTGTTCTTGATGAGGATTCCTTTCTTTTTTTCATGTGTTTTCGACATTTTACCTTTTGGTAATTTAAATTAAGTGTTGCTGATTCTGTCACATTATAAATCTTTGACCATCCAAGTATGTTTACAAATTGTAAAAACTTGTTTGAAGAGAAATATGTGGATGCAAAAATCACTTTTCATAAAAAGGACAACAAAAACATGATAATCTAAACTCAAAGTGTCATTCTGGCTTGAATCCAATTCCGACGCAATCCGTTTCATGGCTTCCAACTTCAACCCTAAATAGAGGATGATAATTGGATCCAAACCTTGTGTTTACTGTGTGCGTGGGCCAAAAGACGATGACTATCATGGCAACTACATTGTTTCATGGAGATAATTCTACACCGAAGTAAATGGAAGGGGAGAGGGAAGAGACTAAGAATGATTTCAAAATAATTGCTTCCGACTCCAAAGCCAAAGTGGGAGCCGGTAGCAGAGAATTTTTCTTTGGTTTTTGCTCTAGACAGCTGGGGATTTTTCCCTTATGCTATGTTTAGACGAGCGTTTTCTAAGTTTCAAGGGATCTAGCTTAACTGTTGAATCCCTTCAAATTACACATCTCAAACCTTTGACATGTTTGTAATGAGAAATGCTAGCAACCTTTTCACTTACCTTTTCATTTCAGCCTTCTCAATTCTTTTCATGCCGCTTGTACTCTACTAGCACTCAAAATTTAAATTTTAATTACATAAAAATCTCATTATTTTTCTTCCTTTGTTAGTAAATTCACGATACCACTTTTTCCTACGTCTAATTTATCCAACTGTTTTCACATCGCTTTCTCCTTCTGCACTCCTCAGCTTGTTTTGTTCCTTGATTTTCCTTTGATCATATTCAACCTTAACGCTAGAAGAGAAATATGAGAGTTCAAAAATCATTTTTTCACTAGCTAAGGATGCATGTGTTACATCATTGTCTACAAAAAAATTGCTTCTAACCAGAGACTGCTTATCCTTAGGAGGGGAACACCAGATAGGGCTGTAAATGTACTACATATTAACAAGAGATTATACTAAGCTCGATAGGCCACTTCTTGATGGCGAAAATGATGGAGCAACATTTGTCTTCTCTACAGATGTAGTAGCAAATTCATACCACGGCACATAGCTCAGTAACCCTCGCCTTCTATTTGCTCTAGTTTTACTTCTGCGGCAAGGCGTTGAGAGTATGGCTGCTGGGTGGAGTGCAAATCAGACGAGGGGATCTGCTTCCTAGGTCTTTTTGCATCAATGACGTTTAGTATCTGCTTCTCATATAAGCCCCATTTGTCTTTCAAACCAGGTGTAATGTAATTTTTGGAAATCTGTAGGGTTGATATGAGGCGCTCGATCATGGTCTTGAACATTTTTAGCTTATCACTCCGTTCTGAATATTCTGGAACAGAAACGAGCTGCCAAACAGAGAGAACAGACACGAGTAAGCAAAAGAACAGCAATATAAGAAGTAACAAGACTTTGTAGCAAATAATGTTTTCAGCATTGATGGTGTGGTGACAATGCCATATACAGTCTAAATTGGGACGATACTTAAAAAGGAGATCCAACCGAAGGGATCTATCACAGATTCACAAAGCATTGCCATGATAGCCTTGAATGGAAAGCTACTAATTAATGGGAAAAGTAGAGAAACAAATGATGAGGAAAAACGATAAAGTAATTGCATACCTGCTGAAGTTTAGTAATAATTTTCTGATGAATTCCAGTTAGCTCGGGCAAGTACATTTCCTTCATGACTTTGATCTGCATGTCAAATTCAGCAAGTCAAAGATGATTAGAAACATTGTTGCAGCTGCATGCTTGGTGACAGCATAATAATATCACAACATTTTTGGGTTTCTTAGTCGCTCACTCCTGCATCAATCTAAGTTTTTCTGTTTAATGCATCAACAAGAGTGCCCGGAGAAGCGAGCTTTAGTTAAATTCCCAGCCGATGATAGGCAACTTAATAAGACTAGAATGAAAATCACTATTCAAGGCAATTTTGCATCAGTATAGTTGTATGGACAACAAGCGAAACGTCTTACTTTCTGAAAGACCTCCTCTTGCCAATCACCCACAGTTGCATTCCCAGTCTGGACCCTGCAATCTAGAGATGTCCATATAAATTGCAGAAATATACGTCAATGTTTGCACACAAGATTGTACAAAAACTTCATAATGAGCATTAGTCTGGGAGAAAATGTATGGAAAACTGTCATGCCGGAATTTAAAAATGTACTTTTGTAAATAAAAGATATGAGCAGTATGCAGACAAACTAGAAACTGCACAGGCCAAAGCAGAACAGGACTAAAAATTCACTAGATTGTCAATGTTATGGTCATGGGAAACTACATTAGTAAATGGCCACCAAACGCTTGATCAAAACGGCCTAATAATAAGCCTCCTTTAGGAATGCTTTATCTATAAAACAACCATATTTCACGCTATCAAAAGGAATGAAAGATATTCGGTTCACCAAGCCAAATTCAGGTCAATGTTGTTTAATATCAGAAGTCCAATTATGAGAAGATAACATTCAAACTTTGATTATTTTCCAGACGGTTTACAGCCATATGTACATGAGGCAGGCATAAGAAATAAAGTAGCCTGTTCAACTGACACAACCAGATAAATTCATATAACAATGACAACGTTAACCATAATGTAATATGATAAAACAGGCCCAAATTGAAAAGTAATATAAAAGCAAAATAAAATTACAAAACACTCATACATGATAATCTGAATAACGTGAAAGCAGATGCATAAAAAGGACAACACGAGCTGCATAACTGTAAAAAAGTAAAAAATTAGAAAGAAAAAGAACAAATACATACTTGATGGCGTCTCAGGAAGGGCTCCTTGTGATTGATGCAGTTGCTTTTGTTGATCCCTTGAATTTTGTTGTTGAAGTGTGGTTCCTGATACCTGACATGATGCTTCAAGACATTCTTCCCTGTCTCGTTTTATGCCCACAGTCAACATGTTCTTCTGTGCCCTTGAAACCCCAGCTACAGAAGACACAGAATTTTGCTGCAACCTAGTCATGTTGTTCTGCAGCAATGGGTTCATTTGATTTTCAAGATGGACTTGAGTAGTGTGAAATTGTGACGGCTGCATGTCGTGTATTTGAGGTGAGAAGAGCTGCCCTTGCTGCAGAGATAAAACTGGCTTCCTTGGTCTGTTTGTATTAATAAAGTTTATAATTTGCTTCTCATATAAGCACAACTTGTCCTTCAAACTAGGTGAAATGCTACTTTTGGAAACCTGCAAGACTAATATAACACGCTCCAACATCGTCTTGAACATTTTTAGCTTCTCAAGCTCCTCTGATTTTGGTTGCGTTGAAAGACAATATTCGTGCTGGTATGGTAACAAGACTTTCAGAAAATAATGCAATGCGAAATAAGAAAGAATACAAGACATAAGTAAGCAAAAGAAAAGCAATATAAGAAGTAACAAGGCATTTTTGGTATGTTAAAAAAATTTCATGTAGCCATTCCACACTGCAGCAACAGTTAAAAAGGAGAGCAGTCATTACAAGGCATCTACCATAACCACCACGACGATAACCTTGAAGGGAAAGACTATTTAAGGGTAAAACTACAAAAGTAAAGCAACAAATTATGAGGGAGTGATTACATACCTGCTGAATTTTATTAGCAATCTTCTGATACATTTCACTCAGTTCGGGTAAGTACATCTCCTTCATGTCTTTGATCTTCAAATCAGATACAGCAAGCCAATATGATTAGAAACAGATACATGTTTCCAAACACCATAGCAGCACTAAGATTCTTTGTTTCTTACTAGCTCATCATTTACCGCATCTATTAAAGCTTTTACTTGATTTAAAATAAAAAATAAAAAAAATAAAAAATAAAAAATAAAAAACCAACCCAATATCAAGAGCTTGTGCATGCCACCATGCGTCCAGAAAGCATGAATTCACATATAACTTATGTAACACAGTTAAGCTTCACGTGATGATCGGTAGCCAGGGCTTTCAAACTTATTTTCGATTACTAATAAAGTTCATAGTAAATTCCTAGTTTACTACCAATTGCCTGTTCTTTAAGCAATATAGAACACACCAATGCGAACTTATGAAAATAATAGAATTCTTTCATCTTCAACCATTGAATAATGTATTCCTACGGTATTAGCACCATGTCGTCTGGTTCAAGCTGTAGTCACCATTCCTGATAAAGCAGGATGAATCCTGAAAAGGCTGTTTCTAGTTTCCTTTTTAATCCTTCATCACATATGAACACCAGTATATAATCCCCACCCGAGAGGAAGGCCAAAATAGCATCTTCTACATATCCTAGCCATTTAGGGGCATGTCAAAGCAGCTTACCTTTTGATAGACATCCCCCTGCCAAACAGCCTCATTTGCATGTCTTGTCAGTGCTGGGGAATCTAGAATCGGTAAAAAGTTATACAAAAATATTGTAGGTCATATGAAAAAATTTCAGAACAGCTTTACCTTCGGAACATTGGTCAAGAAAAATGCGAACCAAATGTATCAATAATGATCCTGCAAAAACATGCAATGTAATGTTTTAAAGAATCAATCTAACTCACATGAAAATTTTGAGCGCACACTGGGTGCCCAAGTGCTTAAGAAACCAGGATCATGCATGGACATTTCAGATAAGATTTTTCTTCCAGTTTCTTTAGATTTAGCGTACGTTTGGTGAGGGACTTCCAAATTCCACGGAATTTAGGCAAAGTGAAGAAGTTATAGGTCACAAAAAGTTTAGATATGAGGAATTAGTAATGCATCACATAAGCATTACAAAAATCATGTGAGAGGATTTGCAAATGACTACTTGAAAAGAGTTATTTATAAATCTCTCTTACATACATTCGTAATCCTCATGCGGTACATTTCTAATACCTGCTATCTAACTGTCTGTGATCCATATTTCTTATTCACTTTGTCTAAATCTCTTGGAATTTGAAAATCCGTCACCCAAACATACCATAATTAATTGATGAGAGAGAGTTTCAGAGGAAAAGAACTATGAAGAAAGTTGAGCAGCAAGAGAGGAACCTACGATTTAAAGAAGAGACAGAGTGTCTGTTTCTGTAAGTTGTGCACTTATGTTACCTTCGTCGTAACAACATGAATGTTTAATTATAGTTCTAATGATTCAATCGCTACGGTTAATATGTGTTCAATCTCAAGGCTGAAAATGTGTATCAAAAATGTGTCTTTCGACCTTAACCCATTATTTACAAAGATAACAGTACCTCCATGTCAAAAAGCATGCAAGCAGGAAGACAAAGGGGGTGGTTTCGATTACCAGAAGAGTTAGCTTGTAAAGAAGTGTCCAATATTGTGTTCGGAGACTTGGCCTCCACAGTAAACATCTTTGTAGAAATCTTCTGTAGATAATCCCACTGAAAAATGAAATCCATGATAAGTAGGACCCCGAGATTTATACCATGAAGAAGTAACCCGGAGATTTACACAAGTACCTGGCTTGTGGCAGAAGTATAAACATTTTCCTCAAAGACTGCAGCAATTTTCATGAGTTCTGGTAATTCCTCTTGGCCAGATGAGGAAAGATGCGTCTTCAATGTATCGAATCTTTACATGCAACAGATTCGAATTAAAGTACAGTTGTATGAACGTATATTCACGTTCACGGAATTCATGTAAGTAAACGAATATTACTTAGTAGAATATTATCTATCGAATTACAATCTCAACTCCATAAACAAACAAACAAAAAAAAACAACTTACATCTTGATGGCAATTTCTTGTCGTGAACACGGCAGAGATTGACTCCTCCAATCGCCCTGGCCTGCTCTGAATCCATCACCTTGAGGAGGCCGAGGCCGCGGCGTCCCGTTATCTGAATCCATCAGCTCTGTTCTAAGCAGCAACCGTAAAATACATACCTTCAGACAAAATTATAAAAGTTTTGAATTGCAAAAACAGATGTTGAAATTTAAAATCAAACCTGGAAACTTGTAGAAACTGGGTTTGAGTGAGTTGCGTGCGTATCAAGCAATGAATCAAATGCGGACGGGGTGAGGCGATTGATCGTCTTGAGATCAGGTAAACGGAGACTTGTTTTGTTTTGCAGGAGGAGGAAAGTTTCCTTCCTTTATCCAAGAAATTGAAGGGAAGGTTCGAAGGTTTCCCTCTCCTCGTTTAGTGCCAACAGCGCGTTTTTTTTTTTTTTTTTTTTTTTTTTTTTTTTAATAGGTTGCTTTCCAAATTCAAATTTAATTTTTTTTTTTTAAATATGTTATTTTAAAATACATTGAATTCAACGGTTAAGATTGAATATAATCAAATCTAACAGTAAAAAAAAAAGATCTAACGACCCAAATTTAAATCCAACGGCTAAAATAATTAAAAAAAATTATTTAACTCAAAATTCTTCAAAAAACTCTATAAATATCTATATATTTGTTCAAACATCCACACAAAACTCAATTTTCTCCTACAATTCTTCCAAATTATCTTTCTACCATTTCCAAATTGTTCAATATGGCAAAAGAGCATATTAGAGGTTGTAATTTGACCTGTAAGGAAGATGTTACTTTATATTTGGCATGAGTTTCTGTTAGCGAAGATGGTGGCTGGCACAAATCAAAATAAGAAAGTTTTGTGGGATAAAATCATTGCAAAGTTTCAAGAAAATTGCAATGGCGGCGGAACGGTTGGTGAATTGAAAGTTGAAGGCTTGCTTTGTGAAAATTTAGTGATTTTTCAATATTTATCGGAATTTAAATATTTTTAGATTAAAATGTTCATAAAATTAATTTACGATAGTCTACATATGTATTTTTTTTTTTAAATTAATTTAAGGAAAAAAAGAGCCTAAGTTCATTCTTTAATAATCCCGGGCTAAAATTTTAGACTAGAACGGTTGGAACAAAAAAATTATTTCTGGACTAAAAATTTTAGCTTTTAGCCTAACCATTAGAGATGGTCTAAGGAAAGGAGACTCCAATCCATGACTATTCACACAGAGAAAAAGCCGTACTTATTTTTTACACCAGTACCACTAAACGTAAGTGCATATTCAAACAAAAAAAAAGTAAGTGCATATACTTTGAGAAAGACAACAAACTGAAAAAAATCGTTGGTGATACAGGCCTCAGTAAAATAACTTTCTCCAAGAAGACCAATAGAAGCAAAACTTCGAGATAAGAAAAAAAAAAGAAAAAAAAAAAACCCTAATACATGCTTGAAATTTAACAAAAACTAACATTTGCAATAGTCTTCCATGCCTTCAATGCCGTCGCAATAATAAGACCAAAACCACAACATCATCAAAGATGACTATGCAAGTGACATTTTATCATAGTGGTGAAAATGTATTGAGTTTTTATATGACGGCGTAGGTTTAAACTTTGTTTGTGACTAATCTAATATCTAGTCTAACAAAATCTATCGTTTGATAAAAAATAAAAATAAAAAATAAAAACTCCTCGACCCGTTTCCTGAGTGACCCGACCCGACTGCAACTATAGATTCTGATGCCAACATCGGCGTTTCTCCTGTGATTCACAGTGAAAAAACACCTGGGGACAACTCCATAGCCTTCCCTCTTCCATTTTAATAAAAAATCTGATACAAATTGGTCCTATTTCATGAGAATTGAAGCCAAGGGCTTTGTAGGGTGCACGGCGGCGATCCGCCGTTTATGAAAGGTATTTCGATGACTACCACCACCAAAATGCTTCCCTTGAACCCATGAGCAAACCCCAAACAAGTATGGGCGTGGCAGAGTTGCAAATTTGACGAATCGAAGCTCACCATTTCTAGGGTTTTTGCCGAATTAAGGCGTTTTCAGGCTACTTCACATATGATTTTCATCATTTCTGTGAAAACGCTCTAACGGTTGTCGATTGTTATAATTATTCCTGCTTGGTATATTCGTGATAGGGGACCATATGTATTTCAGGGGTGATCATGCTTGGTATATCCGCGATGGGTGATCATTGCCTCCACGATTAAATTATTCCTATGTTTCTACTTGGTATATCTGTAATGGGGGACCATACCCATTTTAGGAGTGATGAGGATTAGTTGTACTTGGTACATTTCGATAAGCGACCATATTTTAGTTAAATTCAGTTAAGTGGTTCGGAATCCCTACTCTTGCTCATTTCCATAAGGTTAGTCCAGCTGACATGCCCCAACCTTGATGTCTTAGGGACATCAAGATGGTCACGTGTTGGCCGACACCCGAAGGGTGATGAAGCCAATTAAAGTACACAAATGCTGAGAAATAAACTAAAACATGCAATAGGTGCTAATTACACAAAATAAAAGTTCAACTACCAAGTATTAAAATTAGGAAAATACATGACATGTCCAGAGCATAGGTCTATTACAGAGTACAAGCATAAATTAAGATAGAGAAGTGCTATTACAATATGTTGAAGCAGAGAGAATATAGCACAAAATCACTGGTAGGGAAATGCCTCGTAGCTCATATCAAATTCCTTGTTCATAGGTCCTGAAGGGGGCGCAAAACAAACATGAGTGGACCAAGTTGATATATATATATAACAAAACAGTTATTAACGTACTAACCCCCAAGTTTTATGAAACACATATATAATGATAAACATAGGTTTTCCGAAACCTAGCATGTCGTGCAATGTCTCAAATCATAACTTGTATATATAATAATCACTAGTGAATGTTCGATAACACCCCAGGCCTCATGCCGGCTCCCCGTCTCTGAGCAAACAGTCAGAGGAAAATACACTTTAGGCCCCACGCCGACTCCCCGTCCATGTGCTAAATAGCCAGAGGTAACACACTTCAGGCCCTATGCCAACACCAAATCGTCGCCCTGGATGGATAGGCTCTATCCCTACGTCCCGTAGAGGAAGGGACCACTAGGTAAGTACAAAACCAGTGAACATACATATTGAAAAGCAACTTCATAGTATAAAGTCATCCATCATCTATACTATAAAGAGGTGTTCTAAACATATTCTAAATATCATATCATCATCCATCGGATATTCTATAAGAACACAGGTTATAGGAAAAATAGTAATAATTCAAACCAGCCTCAGTAAGCATGTTATCTCATAAAACGTTTCATAAAACATAGTCATCAAAGCATGCTTTTCATGTATGCATTTCTACTATCAAAATATTCATTTTTAGAAGGGGTCCACTCACCGTACACTGTTGGTGCAAAGCCGAACCAAAAAGGAATAACGGAATCACTACTATTACTTGCACCTACTCACACAAAGGATGCCTTCAATCAAACTCTACTCAAACGATTGAATTTGGGAAAACAGACTTCAAAAACGGGTCCAGAATGTCGAAATTAGCCTAGAAGAAGTCCCGCAAAAAAACCCAAAAAGTCAACCTGAAGGTCAAAGTCAACGATCAAGTCAATGTTGACCGTTGACAGATCAAAGTCAACGTTGACGGGTCAAAGTTAAGGTCAACGCTGACCATTGATCGAGTCAACGGTGACCATTGACCGAGTCAACGGTCAAAGTCAGCGGGTCATGAGTCAACCCGTCAGAGTCAACCCGGGTCAACCCAATTTAGGGTTTGGGTATTAGGTCCGGTTTAGGCCCTAGGGTTTGGGTATTGGAAATGGGTTAGTAACTCTCTGGGCTCGGCCCAGACCCACACGACCCGAGGGCCTACTTAGAAAGGGTTTTGGGTTTACTGATATAGCCCTAAGGCCTTTGGGTTTTAAGGTTTTTAAAATAAAATGAAAAAGGAAATGGGTTAAGGTTTTGGGCTGAAACAAAACGGGCTTAAGGCCCGTGGGTTTTGGAAACGGCCTGAAGGGCCTGGTGTGAACCGGAGGAGAACGTCGGAGCTTCTGCAGCTCCGGTCAACTGCAAACGTGTACTCTAAACCCCGATCTAGGTACCAAAAGGAAGCACAAGGTGAGATGAGTGTTTTTATACCTTTAATTCGCCGTGAAACGGCCGGTGGTGGTCGGAAATCCCCTCGACAACAACGGGCTCACCGGAGATGGGTGTGCCTTCACCCGAGCCGATCTTTCTCTAAAACCTTGGAAATAACGAGATACAACTTAGTAAATCCCATCCAGACAACAATCTAATACGAATAGAGAGAGAATCCCATCCAGACAACAATCTAATACGGATAAAGAGAGAATTGAGGCTTACCCAACCGGAAAAATAAAGGAAACTTGTAGGAGAGTTCTCGGGTTCCTTTGTCCTCACTGCAACGAGAGAAAGGGAGAGAAAGACGAGGTTTTGATGGCGATGATGGTGATGATTTCCTCGAGTAGGTGCAACTATGGGTGTGTGCGTGGTCACAGTGTAAGAGAGAAGAGAGAAAAATGAGAGTTTTCGAGAAAGAGAGAAGAAAGAGTGCAAAGACAAAAAGAGAAAAAGGAAAAGAAAAAGAAGAAGTCACGAGTAGGGGACAGAAAGAGAAAAGAGAGGTGAGTTGGGGTGCTGCCACGTGGCAGTTTGAGGATGACAACAAATCTCTTTTCCAGATCCTAATTGGGTGAAGGAATAAGGACTAAATTGAAAATTCTATAAATTTTTTGGGGAGAATTACAGAATTACTTTTATACGCAGGGGCGGGTGTAACACCAGCCCTAGATTCGAGTGAATAGGAATTGCTCACAGTAGACATTGTGTTTATAAATTAGATTTATCATGTTATTACTTGGAATCAGGTAGGGAATTATGTAGATTTCCTTTATTAAATTTTGTGAATTGATATGTGATCTTATTGATTGATTAACGTAGTTAAATGTTAATATCGTGCATCTTTGATTCTTGGGATTGATTAATTGGAGTGATTGTGGAATGATGTTGGATATGACTTTTATTACTATTATCAGATTCGTTGACCAATGTGGCTAGAGAATAATATTGTGCTTCATTGGTTGTTTTTTTTGAGATGTTGCATGCTATAAATTGCGGTATTATGTTGAAACATAGTGATTTATATGATGGATGAAATTGAAATCTTGATTGCCATTTGGGTTTGTTATGTAGCCCACTATCTAGTAATTCATGCTTGTCAAGTCCCAATAATTGATTGAGGAATACTATGCCTTCCTGTTAAAACGCACTGGGATAAATGTCTGAGTTTAGTGAATGTTGAACTACGAATGGCTTGATCCCTTCTCAGGGTATGTAGGCAATCTAACCCTAAGGTTAGATGCAACCATGAAATAAAAGAAAATGAATGTGTGGTTAAATCATTGGTTGTGCTTTGGTCTTGTCTTAGAGGCGAGACATGATAGATAAACAAGAATGTAGTGACGTCACGTGTCGATCTTGGTCGTATGTCAGGATCAGGGTGTGACACGCGGGGACAAGAGACAAAGATGAGGGTCAGGAGGTCAAAGGAGAATCGTACGAAATGGGTGGAGGGGGTGACGTTGAGGTGCAGTGGAGGGGGGGAGGGTGAGGAAGGACGGTGGAATCGGCCAGTTAAGCCATTGATGGCGAAATCTGGAGATTAAAGAGGGTGAATCAATTACCTGCAAAAAAAAAAAAAAAAAAAAAAAAAAATTATGGGTTTTTTTGGTTTTTGGGAAAAGAGGAGAAGAATGGGGGAGTGGGATGGGTGGTCGGGGAGGGTGGGGGAATGTTGGCGTGGGTAGGATCTGTGTTTTTGGTTGTGAAGGAATGAGAGAGGTGGAGGGGGGACGGAAGGATTTTTTTTTTGGGGGGGGGGGGGGGGGGGGAGTGAAGGTGATTTAATTAATATTAATTAATTTTTTAATTTGAATAGGTGAGGATGTGAGTCCCGCACTTACCATTTCATCATTTAAATGTCAAATTTAATAGAAAATTTAATAGAAGTCTGACATTGAAATAAATTCATAAGACGATGTATGATATTGCAATATTTAAAAGATGAGATTGTCGTGGATTCATAATTAAGATAGTTTTGTGTAATTTATCCTATAAAAAAAATTCAAAAGTAAAAAAAATAAATGTGTTAATTAACGGAATATAAAATTATAAAAATAAATAAATGTGTTAATCTCTATTAATTAATAAAACCTTTTTTTGCCAACCAAAAGATGGTGAAAATACTACTTAATCTTTTATCACACAAAAAAAATAATGGGCAATAATGTAATTTTACAGGTTCAAATTTTACTGTTTTTTATTGAAGCATCACTTACAACTGATGTTAAAATACCTTTAATATTAAAAATTTTAAAAAGAAAAAAAAACCTCCCACTACTTCCCCACGTTCTCACTCTCTCCCTCTCTCCTCATTTTCTAAACAAATGTGTTCATACATATAAAGTGTGTAGGCAAATGCTAGTTTCTGTTTAAATAAACATTCATTAATCATGTTACCACCAGGGAACACAAGTATTATCTTTTATTAATTAATACGTCCCGCCCAAAGTTATCTACTCGTGTGTTTTCACAGTTGAAGGGAGCAGCGGATATGGCGAGCACGAGTGCGAGTGTAAACATCATACGGCCTTTGTTTTCTCCTGGCCTTCAAATCCCACCACCACCGTTACCACCACCACCTCAGTGGCGGCGACCCCACCGCCTCGGCCTTCGTTGCTTGTCTCGTGCAATTTCTATTGACAAAACCTTGGCGGAGATTGAGAATTCTGGTGTCATCGCCTGCCTTCGCGCCAACAGGTGACTCACTCTCCTCATAAACAAGATAATAACGTTCAAAATATCTCTACAACTAGTTTCAAATTACGGCATAAACTCCAAACAAGTAAGATTTTGCATAAAGATCGAAATAACGAAGGCTTCTGTTACGGTTTTGACGGGATATTCTCCCTAGTTTCCCCAGAGAAGTTAATAATTTCGATCACAGCGCAGCCTGTGTTGCTATGTAGTTTTATGCATGCTCAATTGGGTCTCATATGGGATTTTTAAAGTCAGGAGTGATTTAGAAATACCATTTTCCGGAAATTCAAACACTAGCAAATCTAATCGGATTATAAATTTTCGGCAATCCAAACAAGGCAACCTTCCTCCGAAACTGCAGCATATGACTTCTTTGCACTGGAAAGACTAAGAAACAAATGGGGGCGGCTCTTTTTAATGTGTATTATATAGTAGCAAGAGTCAAATATTTGTGAGGTTTAGGGGTGCGCAGCTGACGTTTTAGCTTGTGATTCGCTTGTTTTTGAGTTTCTGTTATGCTTCTTGCGCACGGAAAGCTGCTACTGGATTTACTATGCAACCTTTCCTGCTTGTTCTGCATTGTGAATGATATTTCTTATTTATCTAAAGGGATAATAGTATTCGATTTGACTTCTTTTGGTGTACTTTTTCTCTAGTCGAAAAGGAGTGAATTTTATAACAGATTTTCAGACTTACTCTTTGTTTTTCGCCTTGTGTAGTGCAGAACTGGCATTTGAAGCTGCTACTGCTGCATTTCGTGGTGGCATTTCAGTTGTGAGTTCTCTGTTCGTAACTTTTCTATTTTTGCCTTAAATTTCTTAGATGAAGTTGAAACTGGTTTCCGTCCAAGATCTTCTCCTAAATATGTTAGGGAAAAACTCAAGCTTTTAAGAAACGTTAAAATTCAAAAATAGCTGACTTAATGTTTTAGTCTATGAGTTAGAGATATAATATTCTCATATTTGTGTAGTAATCGAATCAGTTGCATCAGTTTCAAATGTCTGAAAGATATTACTAGCTCACAGTGGAATATCTGCCAAGTACTTGTATCAGGTGGTTAAAGCTCCCTGGTCGTGGTTTTTTTAAATTCTTTACAATCCTTCAAGTACCTTGCATTTAGGGAACTATTGCCAACTTCATATGGTCGGAAGAAATACCTGTCGTATTCCCCTTTTTTCACCAGTGTTACGTCTCTCATATAGTAATAACGATAGTTTTCTTATTCTGCATAAATATGCTTTTGTTAGATAATGGTTGTTTTCTTATGCTAGGGAGACAAAGCATTTTCTATCAACCCCCTCTTCTCTTTCTTTTGCTCACTTGACATTAAGCATGACATTTACCGAAAAAGCACCAAGGGAGCGCAACACCCTTGTACGAAAAATATCTGCTGCATGTTTGCATTGTTTATAAGACTACAGTATAGTTATTTTTTTTTTTATATAACCACCAATGATGGGTTGCTGATAGTTTATTATCTTTTCATATGCAGCTGGAGATTGTGATGTCGACCCCAGGTGTCTTTGAGGTTGTTTAAAGTTTTGAACTTTCTTTTTTCCTCATTAAAATGGTTGCTTAGCTCTGGTGCTCATGCCTTTTTTTTTTCACCCTTCCTGCACAGGTTCTACAGCAGCTAGTACTTGACCATCCTACAAGATTCCTGGGGGTAATCATCTTCTTCCTCCTCGATATCTTGACATTTCATTTTCAATTGCTTGTGCACTCTATGTCATGGTGTTTGACACAATAGATCACCAAAACTTTAAAAACAAAATTACGCACTTATTCCCTTGTCCGCATCATCTAACACAAATATTGGTTCATGTGGGTGAGTCTGAGTCATACATTATCCTTTTCTTGGATGTAATCTGAAATGTGACTTGTGTAGCATATATGCTCTAGATGGGAAATTTGGATTTTAACCCTTGATAGCTTCTCTTTCTAAATTCCAGTCACATCTTCTGCTAAGCATTCGAAATGCAAATTCTGTATTTTTCTAGAAATGACAATATCAAATTGTATCCCATAATAGAAACTGTAATTGGAACCATCATAAATTAGTTTCTCTGAAGTTGCCAAGGGGCCTGCAGGTAGGAACTGTACTCAATGTTGATGATGCCAAAAGGGCAATGCTAGCTGGAGCTAACTTTCTTATGAGTCCTGCTATGGTGAAGGTAAGCATTTAGAAGTTTCTGTACGCTTTTTCTTTACTTAATATTGAACTTCATAGGTATTAACCACCAAGTGTATCTCTCAACTTGCCTTATCTTCATCTAATCTAACTTCTAATTTGGAATGAGGGTAACCGGACCCATAACAATGAAGAACCTTTTATCTTCACATTAGAGCTTATCTACTAAGTTCTTGGAAATAAATGTTCCACATTGGATTCTTAACAAGCCTTGCAAGGGCTTATAGGACGTTGTCTCACAGATGTACATAGGAGTAACTTATTGTTGTGCGAGACTACCAACTTATCTTTGTAGACATGTCCATTCCTTTTGGCATAGCATACATATACTGATATACTTGGCCAAGAAAAGCCTCCTTCACTTTTCTCTGTTCTTCTCCAATCACTCTGCTTTCCTTACCATCGTATAACTTGTAACTATTTCCATTTATTATCAGTTATATTCCATGTTCATGTCTTCAAATATCTATCTCATATTGGTTTTTGCCAAAATAGAGTTAATTTCTTGATGTATTCATCTCCCAATTGGAGGATTTATATAGGAATACAAGCAATGATGATCAGGTATGAAACCAGTACAAGAAGTCATAAAAACACTACTGCCTATACCTAACTTTACTGTTTACAACTACTTTATTAATTACAATGGAACTCATGTCTAATTTCCTAATTCTTAAGTCTACAATGGCTGGCTGCTATGGCTGCTTAAGTCCACAATGGCTGGCTGCTTCAGTTAACACTCCCCCTCAAGTTGGTGCATAAATATCTCGAATGCCCAACTTGCTGAGTGCAAGATGGAAAATCCTACTTGACACTGCCTTTGTTAACATATCTGCTAGCTGGTCATCACTCTTCACATAAGGCAAGTTAATGCTACCATCAACCAACCTTTCCTTAATAAAGTGCCTATCCACTTCAACATGTTTAGTACGATCATGTTGAACTGGATTATGAGCAATGCTAATGGCGGCTTTGTTATCACAATAAAGATTTGATGGCTTTGTAGAATTGAAACCCAATTCTCTCAACAACATATTGAGCCATAACAATTCTTGCACGCCGTGTGCCATACCTCTAAATTCAGCTTCAGCACTGGATCTAGCCACTACATGTTGCTTCTTACTGCGCCAAGTAACTAGATTTCCTCCAACAAATGTAAAGTATCCAGAAGTCGATCTGCGATCAGTTACTGACCCAGCCCAATCTGCATCAGTGTATCCTTCAACTTCTTGATGTCCATGATTGGAAAACATCAAGCCTTTTCCAGGAGCAGACTTCAAATACCTGAGAATGCGTTGTACAGCATCCATGTGGGCTTCACTTGGCCTATGCATAAATTGACTCACCACACTTACAGCATAGGCTATGTCAGGTCGTGTATGAGACAAATAAATCAACCTCCCAACTAATCTTTGGTATCTTTCCTTGTTAGCCGAAACTTGATCAGGATAGTCTCCTAATCTATGATTTTGCTCAATTGGTGTGTCTGCAGGTTTACAAGCTAACATCCCAGTCTCAGTTAATAAGTCTATAACATATTTCTTTTGAGAAAGAAAAATGCCATGCTTTGATCTTGCAACTTCAATACCCAAGAAATATTTCAAAGTACCCAAGTCCTTCATTTCAAATTCCTTGGCTAGATACATTTGAAGTTTTTGAATTCCCTCGACGTCATTACCTGTAACCACCATATCATCCACATAAACAATTAAGGCTGTAAGTTTACCTTTATCATGCTTAAGAAATAAGGTATGGTCAGCCTGAGTTTGCTTGAACCCATAACTTCTCATGGATTGAGTGAACCTGCCAAACCATGCCCTTGGTGATTGCTTCAATCCATACAAGGACTTTCTCAACCTGCATACTTTGCCAATATCACAAGTGGTAGTGAATCCAGGAGGAAGATCCATGTATACCTCTTCATCCAAGTCTCCATGTAGAAATGCGTTTTTCACATCAAACTGTCGTAGAGGCCACCCCAGATTTGCTGCCAATGACATAAGAACCCTAATAGTGTTGATCTTTGCTACTGGCGCAAATGTCTCTTGATAATCAATGCCATAGGTTTGAGTATAACCTTTGGCTACCAATCTGGCCTTGTACCTCTCCACTGAACCATCAGCTTTATGCTTTACTGTGAACACCCATCTACACCCAACAGATTTCTTGCCTTCAGGAAGTTTAACCAGTTCCCAAGTGGAGTTTTTTCGAAGAGCTTCCATCTCTTCAATCATAGCTTTTTTCCATTTTGGATTTTTAAGAGCATCCTGTAACTTATTAGGAATTGAGACTGATGACAATTGGTTTGCAAAAGCTATATAAGAGTCTGACAAGCGATGAGATGAAACAAAATTAGATATAGGATATTGAATACCCTTTGTGGAAGAATAACCATAACGAACAGGGGGTATCCCTCGATTTTCTCGAATAGGATAACGAGAACCAGACTCATGATGTGGTTCATTTGGATCAGCACTTAATGAAATCTCATGATTGGACTCATCAAATATAGTAGGCTGAAGAGAAGGAGAATGAGTGGTTACCTCAGGATAATTCGTATGAGTAGCAGCTGATTGGTCAGAGAGTTGGTCAATGAGGGGATCTATATGTGGGTGGTCTATCTCATCAGCCACTTTTTCTTTTTCTTTTCCTTTATCTCCCCTTTTTCTTGTCCTCTCATATACCTTCAATATTTTTCCACTCTTTGCCTCATCATTAGGCAAATTTGGACCATCACCGGCATCAGACAAGTGTTCATCCGAAAAATGCATACCACCAATGTCAAGTGGCCACTGCTCTTCCTCCTTACTCCCCATCTCCCCCTGAAGAGAAGTGACCGAATCTCCGTCTGAAAAATAAGCCTCTTGTTCCTGAAAGGTAACATCCATAGAGACAAAAAATTTCCCATTGGGAGGATAGTAACATCGATACCCTTTCTGAGTAGCAGAATAGCCAATAAACATACATTTGATGGCTCGAGGATCCAACTTATCACGATTTTGCATGTGGACATGAACATAGCAGACACAACCAAACACTTTTGGAGGAATATGAAGGAGTGAAGGAAGAGAATGATACTGGGAAAGGGTTTGGATAGGTGTTTGAAATTGGAGAACACGTGATGGCATGCGATTGATAAGAAAAACAGCTGTGTGAATGGCATCACCCCAAAAACGTTTAGGAACATGCATAGCAAAACATAAAGATCTAGCCACATCCAAGAGGTGACGATTTTTACGTTCTGCTATACCGTTCTGTTGAGGAGTATGTGGACAAGATGTTTGATGAATGATACCTTCTTGTTGAAAAAATGTTCCAAGTCCATAATTCAAATACTCTTTCCCATTGTCAGATCGAACAACTTGAATTTTAGCATTAAATTGGGTTTGAATCATTTGATGAAATATTGGAAAAACAGACATAACCTCACTCTTATTTTTTAGTAAGTATACCCAAGAAACTCGAGTGCAGTCATCAATGAAAGAGACAAAGTATTTAGCACCAGTATGAGTAGGAATATGAAATGGTCCCCAAACATCAGAATGAATAAGAGAGAAAGGAACATCACTTTTATTGGAGCTTAAAGGAAATGAGACACGATGATTTTTAGAAAAGATGCAAGTTTCACAATGGAAATTAGAAACCTTGACTTTAGAAAATAAAGAAGGGAATAGATATTGCAGGTACTGAAAGGAAGGATGTCCCAATCTTTTGTGCCATAACCAAATTTTTTCAGAAGCTTCAAATTGTTTAGCTTCCACTTGACAACTGTAACTTGTCTTCTCACAATCTGGTGGTAAGTCCAAGTAGTATAGACCTCCCCTCTCTCTACCATGACCAATCAACGCTTTCGTTCGAATATCCTGAAACCAACAATGAGTAGGAGAAAAGATGGCAAGACAGTTTAGTTGATTTGTGAGTTTACCAATAGAAAGCAAATTGTGAGAAAGATTAGGAACATGTAAAACAGATGAGAGAGATAGGCATGGTGTTAATGAGATGGAGCCTGCTCCAAGCACTGGAGTGGAAATACCATTAGCAACTTTAACGGTATTTAAAGGTGGAGTAGTGTGAGAAGCAAACCATGAAGAGTTATTGGTCATATGGTCAGAAGCCCCCGAATCAATGATCCAAGGTTTATTTGGAGCACCAAATGTGGTGTTCAAGGCAAAACCAAAGTTACCTGCGTCGACTAAGGAAGTGGAAGCAGTAGTAGGAGAAACTGAGTGAGCAGATTGATCTACTCGAGGCACGGAAGGCGTTGGTGTAGACAGGTGTGCTTGTGATCCAACAATGCTTTTCTTTTGATTTTCCTTCTTTTGAACCCACCAATCAGGATATCCATGCAACTTAAAACAAGTGTCTCTAGTATGCTTATCCTTGTCACAATAAGTACACTTCCTTGTATCAGTAACTTTAGATCCACCTGATCGAGAATTCGAGACTCCACGGGGAAATCGAGACGGAGCAGCTACCATGGCTGATCCTTCCACTTGTGGGCCAACCAACATAATGGTTTGCCTACTTGCTTCAGCATTCACAAGAGCATAAGCAGCACGAACAGATGGCAAAGGTGTTTGAGTCAAAACTTGACTGCGAACATGATCTAAATGAGGATCAAGGCCAGCCAGAAAATCATACAATCTTTCTTCTGAAATTTCTATCTCTCGAGCAGCAACATCATCAGCACATTTCAATTTTCCAGGACGTAAGAAATCTATTTCTTGCCATGTTTGCTGGAGTTTACCATAATATGCAGATAAAGGCTCACCATTCTGGCGAGTCGCCAGTGCTTGACGGCGAAGTTCATATAATTTTGATGCATCTTTTTCAATTGAGTAAGTTTGGGTAACAGCATCCCAAACATCTTTTGCAGTAGAGAGTCGGAGAAAAATGGCCCGCAAATCTCTAGTCATGGAGTTGAGAAGCCAAGATTGAACCATGGCATTCTCTTCCTCCCATATAGCATACGATGCATCGGCTTCTGCTGGTGCCTTCTTTTTTCCACTGACATAAGACCATTTGCCTCTGCCAGTGATGTAGATGCGGACACTTTGGGACCACGAGGAATAGTTGGACCCATCCAACTTGTCTGGGGTGATATGCAGAGACATATCATTTTGTGTAACAGCGGCTGAAACAGTGGTCTTGGAGTCACCCATTACTACTGCAACGAATTCTCTTTATTGAAACAATAGAGAGTCAGTCTCACTGAGAGAGATGCAGGAACAAAATGCAAGGAGGAAGAGGCAATGGCACGGGTTTGTTGGGTGATTCCAACGGGTATGGTTTATAGGGTATGGGGTAGTATTTAGGTAGAGATGCAGCGGAATATATATGGTTAACAAGCTCAATATGGGTAGTGATGTTGGCAGATATGGCCAAAGAGAGATCGGATTCGTATGAAAGTAGAAGGCCTGCTATTCTGCAGGTCTTATGGGGTAGATGGCAGTAGTGCCAGTAGGTTAATCAGAATAGAAACTCCTTTTGGATCAGAATGGCTCTGATACCATGCCAAAATAGAGTTAATTTCTTGATGTATTCATCTCCCAATTGGAGGATTTATATAGGAATACAAGCAATGATGATCAGGTATGAAACCAGTACAAGAAGTCATAAAAACACTACTGCCTATACCTAACTTTACTGTTTACAACTACTTTATTAATTACAATGGAACTCATGTCTAATTTCCTAATTCTTAAGTCTACAATGGCTGGCTGCTATGGCTGCTTAAGTCCACAATGGCTGGCTGCTTCAGTTAACAGTTTTAATAACTCAAAAAATTTGCATCAGGATATTGTGGATGATTTACGGTATAGTGAAGTTTTATACATACCTGGTGTTATGACCCCAACAGAGGTAAAGCCATTTCTTATACTTAAAACTGTAACTTGCTTCAATCTCTGAAGCTTCATGGATTTACAGTTGAACCTGTTTGACCTATTTTAATTTTTAAAATCTTTACTCTTGTAATTATACCGGAAAATCTAAATGCATTTTACATATCATGGTATTGTGATGGACGTTGCAAAGACTGATCAACTTTTCCTTAACCAATTTGCTACTTGCAGATATTGTCTGCATATAACATTGGTGCCAAGATTGTCAAGGTAATTCTTTGCATTCATCTTTCTCACATGGAAGTTGCTTCACGACAGACATCTTTATCATAGACTATCGGTTTGGAGTCCTCAGACAAAAACTAGGAATATGAGAACCAAATATTAGTGAATAATCATTATAAAACACGGTATAAAGACTCAGCAAAAAAGATGTCCACCAACATTCTGGTACAACTTTAATAAAAAAAACAAAACCAAATTAAACATCCGAGGTCATAAGTTAATTATAAGCATCTTTTAGTAGCTTCACTGAGCTTAGTGAACAAAATGTTTCTTTTCAGTTGAAAAATGAATTGTAGAGTGTAGTGAACTTTTCATGGCAAATTGTGTATTGCACTGCCCCATAAAGTTCAATTTCTTATGCATGCTTGTTCAGCTCTGTATAAGACTTGTGGAATCAACTGTCTTATATTGGTGAGCAGGTATATCCTGTTTCTGCATTAGGTGGCACACAATATATATCAGCCATTAAAAAGCCTTTTCCTCACATCTCAATGGTTGCTTCTCAAGGCATAAAGATAGGTTGGTAATTTGACTCTCCTGTTTCTTTGAAAGCTTCAGTGCGGCCATCACGTCCTGTTAGTACTCGGAAAATCTTTAGCTTATGTCATATGAAAGAAACATAAGGTCCTAAAAGCTATCTGATCAATGCAAATTCAGTAGTTCCAGCACTCTGGCTGGTAGCTTTTTTCTTTTATGTGAAAAGCATACGTTCCTAGGAGATGACAAGAAGGCCTTTCATCATGTTAGCTGTTTTTTGGGTATACGTTAGTTAAAACTTATAACTTAAAGAGATCGAAATCTTTCAGGATTATATTTAGCTGAATTTAGTTCCAGTTATGAAATTATTACTCATATTTCAGGTGTTGTTCAACATCCTCCGGAAGTAAATGATTGGATTTGAGAAAGGACACCTGGCTTATTATTCTGATACTTTGTTCTTCTGATTGATACAGATGTAGTTGGGGAGTACATTGCTGAGGGAGCATCATCAGTTGTTTTATCAGATGCCATATTTGATAAAGAGGCCATGGATCGAAAAAATTTCAACAGAATATATCAACTTGCGAAGGCCGCAGCTTTGCATGGAAAAGAAGCTGTAGACCGGTTAGATTCTGTACTCTGTTTCATAGTCATTATGTCAAGCCTTTAACAAATCAGTAATCATTATCATTTTAATCCTGTTATATGTATTTGACATCTGAATGGTCCTCTTTTTCAACTTATCAAAATCCCTAGTTATCTGATCTAACTTTCCTACCAGATCACAGAGCTTCGTTTTGCTTATGCTTTTATCCCTTATTCTCATGTTACATCGATCTTTAGATTATAGTCCAACATTTAATTGAATATA
Organism: Pyrus communis; assembly: GCF_041283825.1. Classification (NCBI taxonomy): domain Eukaryota; kingdom Viridiplantae; phylum Streptophyta; class Magnoliopsida; order Rosales; family Rosaceae; genus Pyrus; species Pyrus communis. Next base: position 3,387,444 of record NC_142566.1, read on the forward strand.
AAGTAAAGAATTAAAAGGTCGGACATCTATACAGGAGTCAGCAGTATACAACAAATGATCTATATATCTCCGGATTTCACTATTTTTATTGGCCTCCAACTGCTTGTATTGTCACGCAGGAAGAAAAAGCTCATGCTGAAGCGTTCGCAGTTGGCGTTCTAAACAGCTTATTCCACAACAAACGAAGCGTGAAAAATGTTTTGACTGTGCTGGACATGTACTAGCATACTGGTAAAGTCAGCATGTACTTTCCGGTTCCATAGTAATCATGTATTTGAAGTATTTCGCTCACTACCTTGGAAGTTTAAGCATCATGAACCTTTGCATGCATTCATTAGTACTGACATTATAACTGTTAATCCAATATTCTCTTGCACTTGATTCTTCCTCAGTCTGCCGGGAAACTGAAAAGAGTTGAGATCAAAGGCAGGTATGTTCCATTTGTATAGCTTAGAGGAAGAAGAAAGTGAGCCCCGTGCAATCCCTTATTCGGTCAGTTCTTTTTATTCTTAACGAGGAAAATAAAATTGCAGTGAATCTATTTGCTCTTTTGTACTTGATATCAGTTAATATTGTTGCATTGCTCCTCTTTGGCAGGATGAACAGTATGTTGTTGAAATGCTTTAAAGTTTAAAGTTTCAAACCCGGACTGAGAAACCAGTAATTGGCCACCTCAGAATCATTTGACAAGGAAGAAAATCGAAAGTAAGTTTGTTTCGACGGTATAGTAATATACGAGTCTTAGTGCATTCGAGGCAGGCTTAGAATCGCATGGTATCACCAGTACACAAGGAGTATGGTTCTTAGTTCTATAAAAGAGAATTTTGTTGTTCCAGAAATTTGATTAAGGCCATTCGTAACTGTTTGATTAAAGTTTGACGAGAAAACTGCCGTAGACTGTACAGAAGTTGGTTCGAAGGATTTGTTAGTAATTTAAAAGAGAAGTGATTTTCACACGCTTTTTTTATCCATACTCACTCAACGGCTTTGACACCGGCTCCTTTTTCTTTTGGTGTGTTCATTCGGGATGGCTTTGACACCGGCTCCTTTTTCCTTTGGTGAGTTCATTCGGGGTGGTGCCAAAAGAGTTCACATTCGAAACACTAACATTTTGATCTTGAGAGATTCAAGATCTATGGTGCGCTCCGCCAACTCCTCCCCACCAAATAGCCATTAATTTGCAGTTACACAAGTTTTTTCATACTTCATCTTTCCCCATTTTCATCAAATTTTTTCACTTTGCTATGCATCTTGCATTCTCATCTATTCATCTTGGGGAAGTAAATGGTCTTAACTTTTAAGAACACCCAATTGCAAAAGGACTACTTAATAACTTTTTTGATAAACTCTTTCAAAAAAAACATTTATGATAAGGGTGATCTCAAGCCAACAAGGCTGTCTTCTTTGCGAGGGTCAGGGAATGTCTATCGTACACAGTCTTATCTTTATTTTGCAAAGAGACTGTTTTCACGACTTAAACTCGTGATCTTTCAGTCACAAAGGAGCAACTTATGTGTTACGCTAAGACTCGCCCTCTTAAAAACATATAGGATGCAAAAGCCAATTCTTTAGAAATGTCCTACAACACAAGTTTATTGTGAAAATATTAGTTTACTACCGTCTTGGGTTTATTAAATTTAATGAATCTACGAAAAATTTACCTCCAACTCAAGATTCTTAAATTTAACGAATCTAATTTGGATTAGGTTTATTGAAATTTTTGGATCTACAACACATGCTTATTAAACATACCCCAATATATGAATATACTCGAGATTTTCACATAAAACAAAGTTTCAGATGCTCTGATAATTGCTCGGAATAGAGGCTTTCAAAATATTTGCGTGGAGGGAGATTCTAAACAGGTCATTAATGTGGTTGAAGGGAGATTCAAAATACCATGGAGAATCCGATCTATCATTATGTACATTAGAAGCTTGATGTCTTCCTTCCAAAACATTACGTGGAGTCACAACTTTCGGGAGGACAATTTTCTTGCAGATGTCACTAATGTAGAAATGGGTACCTCCAATTCTTATTTTTGGGGTTGCACTATTCCCTGCTTTAGAGTCTTTTTTTTTTTAACAAACGATATTATTTACGCTAAGAAGGAGGGGGTGGACTTAGTGTTACAATGTGTTAACAATAATATGATTCAAACTCGTCTCTAATAAAAATCAAACATAAATCCTCTTCACTTAACTACTGGTTGTATTTGTAGTTTTTTCTTTAATGCATTTATATTTCTCATGAAAAATATCATTCTGACCTTAACTAAATCTTCCTGTATACGTGGCACTTCATGATAAGTCCTTCCTGCAAATCTACAAACTCTTACGTAAGCGTTTGGCTTTCGAGAAAGTGTCAATACTCGGGAAAATTTTTCCCAACTTTTCTCGAGAAAAATAAAACCAAAATTACAAACAGAAAACCCTAATTTCCCAAATGAAGTGTGGTAGCGGTCCTCATTCCTCATCCTAACGCCGTCTCTGCATCTCCCGGCGATCATATGCAGTGGGAATTGGCAATCTGACCGGCGAGAGAGCTCCACCACTTCAGAGACCGCTACTTCCTCTCTCCATTGACCAGGGTATCTCTCCCTTTCTCTCTCTGTATGTATAGATGTATATTTGTATATATGCATACAGTATATCACTGTGTGCGAGTGTATAATATAGCTTGTTATTCTAATTGCTTGCAGTTAGGAGCTTGTTTAGATAATATGCAAATTTTCATATGAATAGGTAATGAATTTTTTCCAGTGAAAAGATTGAAGTCACCACCAATCTATATGAATATGCACTTTACTTTCGTTTTCGCAGAATGGAAACACGCAATTGTGACCAATTTTGAGTTACAACCTGCAATTCTCCTGTAAGGAAATCAAACTCTTACTTGCTTTTCTCAATGTAGTCTGTGTAGTTTGAAGAATTGTTATTTTATACTGGACGTAGACGAAAGACTAGGACTTTGTAAAATGTAGTTGATTATTTAGGTCTCCCCATCCCTTTTCTTCTTTTCATTGACCAGTGCTTTTTTTTTTTAGGGGGAGGTGGGAGGGTGGGAGGGTGGGAGGCTAGAAATATCTGTACATTTACAATTCCTTTGTCCCTTGACCTCCGTTTTATCTGTACATTTATCTTCATTCTTCAGTTCCAAAAAAGTGCATTCTTTCTCTTTTATTTTGTCTTTGATAGTAAATACTTGGTTTCTGTGGTACAAGATGTTAGATGAAGTTTACCATTGCGTATGAGTTCCTATGAGATGTTTGATGGAAGTTTACCATTGTGTATGAATCCCTGGGACACCTCCACATTTGTTAATTGGCCCCTATCTTTTTTTTTCTTTTTTTTTTTTTCCCCTTGATCTCGAGTGAAAGTATCATTACCTGTGAGATTAATCTAATAGGAGTATGGGTAGGAGCAGTAAGTAGTAGTTATCATCATTGTATGCTGAGCGTAATTTTATTATTTGTTGTATGATTTCATATCTCATTAATAAATAAATACACTTTCAATAGTAGGAGATATATGTGATTTAGAAGTAAAAGTTTGATTCATAGCACAATTATTTCCCGATACAATGGATTAGGGAACATAGTTCAGTATCATTTCCGGTCTCCTACATGGAATTGTTAATTCGTACGTGGATTTTTAGTGGTTAGAGTTATCAAAATCTAGAGTCTATTTGCTGAACATATAACCCTTTGACTGACCATCATGACCTCTGGCAGACGTGTGATTGAAAATCTTACATATTTTGGTCGTTTTCTTGTGAATTAAATATATATTATAGTTGTTATATCTTATACTAGGGTCATCATGATGGCCAGTTCGGGAGATTATAAAGGTGGGTGAAAAACTGCAAGTAGTAGTTGATCTCGAAAACCAATATGCATTGTTTTTCTTTCTTTCTTGTGTTGATATGCTTGAGTTCCTCAGGATTTCATATAATTACTTTCCACCTGCAAGTTTATGTTCACCGTATTTTTTTCATACAGTACCATACTAGTTATTGGTTTATTTATTTGTTATCAATTTCTTTTAGGAGTTAAAGATGGATCACTACGACCTGCATAGACAGAGAAGGGATTTGAAGCACAAAGGAAGAAATGTTGGAAGAAACGTTGTATGGTCACTTGCAATGGATAAGTGTTTAATTGATTGCCTTGCTATTCAAGCTAGACATGGAAACAAAATTGACAAGAGCTTTAATGAACATGCTTACACTGCTGCTTGTATTGCTGTGAACTCTCGTTTCAACTTGAATTTAAACAATCAAAAAGTCATTAATCGTCTTAAGACCATAAAGAAGAGGTATAAGGCAATGAAGGATATCCTGAGTCAAGATGGGTTCAGGTGGAATCCCACTACAAAGATGATCGAGTGTGACAATGAAGAACTTTGGAAGAGATACATTGCAGTGAGCGGATTTCTTCTTTATTCTTTCATTGTTCATGCTTATATTTATTGTCTGCATATTGGTGATATTGTTAATTCCATAAATAGGCACATCCTGATGCAAAAGGGTTTCGAGGAAAGCCGATAGAGATGTTTGATGAACTCAAAATTGTTTGTGGAAACTATCAAGTCCCTAGTCGCTGGGCTAAGATGAAGGATGGAGGCCATCCAAGTGAGATGAAGAATTTTGAAGATGATTCTGCCTCATTTCTTTCTCCAAGCTCAGATGACCTAAGTGAGACAGACGGAACCGAGTCATATAGTGGACCAGAAGAAGAATTTACCAAGTTGCCAGATGGTAGTCAAGACCCCCCTCTGGTCCAGCCACTTAGACAACTTCCAAAACGCCCTCGCGACTCAGAAGCCCTTCAGGATGCACTGATGACTGTGGCATCAAGCATTCGTTGCTTGGCTGATGCAATGGAGCAAAGCAAATACCCTATTGATGCCTCTCAACTACTACAGGCTGTGATGGAGATTGATGGTTTGGAAGAGGCTAAACAGATGTATGCATTTGAGTATTTGAATGCTGACCCTGTCAAAGCTCGAGCTTTCATGACATACGATGCTCGGATGAGAAAAATATACTTGTTTAGACAGTTCTGGTGGTGGAAGTAACTGTCAATCCCAATTTTAGGGTCCGTAGGGTGTATAGTTCTCAAGCTTACAAGAAGACTCATGTTTGGCGGGTTTCTGGAGGTGCATGTACAGATACAAGATATCTGCAGGTTCAATATCATGTAGTGTTTGCAAGAGTCACGTTGTTTGCTGCATCTTTTGAAAGTTAAAGATTGCAGTCACCGTTTATCTGATGCGTCTTGTAAACCCGAAATAGCGGTTGTAGTTTTTCCACCCGTTTTTCCCTTTTTCAGCTCTGCCATGTGTTCATTGCGTCCGCCAATACAGTCCCCTTCCTTCTCTAAAATCTGTATATTTGTCATTTGCATTTTGTTGATTTGGGTGGTGAAGTGAGAAAAGCTAGTTGTATTTGTTGGTGTTTAATTTGTTAATCTTTGTTCATGTTGAACACTACTTTTATGTTCTGGGACGGAAGAGTTTGGGAAATGCTTTACTATACCACTTATGCTAATGCAAAAATAGGGCAAGCGAGGGCATTCCTCCTTATCAACGGATGGCCGTCATTGCCACCAAAGGCAATGCCATTTCTACGGCAAGTCCGACTTAAGAGAGGTTAATATCAGTCATCGCTCCTCCAAAGTCGAGCATTCAAAAGATCCTTTTTACGAGGGAGACGAGACGAGACGTCTCTTCATCAAGAGTTTCAAAGACGGCACATTGTACAAGCAATACTTGTTAGATCGGGCCTCAGGTATCCCTCTTTCTAGGGGACCATACAAGCAATACTTGGGGAGGCGGGAATCGGATTAGGGACCTCGACTGCAGGTGTATGCTGTCGTGCAAATGTACTGACTTAAACAGAACGAAGAGGTATTAGTGGTAGCTATTTTCATTATTCGACCTAAATATAACGCACAAATAGCTCATAAAACTAACAATGTATTTGAAATGTGAGAAGAAACAAATGAATGTATAACCAATGTAGGGCATGTAAACCAAGACCCCTTCCTTTAAATCTTTTCATCCAAATAAAACCCTGCCCTCGGTTGGTCGATGTCATGAGATTTCATGTAATAAATTGAAATCTGCTGAGGAAACATGATCTGCATTTAAATATGGAAAAGAATACACCAAAAACTGATATAAATGATCTTTTTTGCCCTATTCTTCCTCGACATTTCGAGTTTGGTCGTTGTCTGGTCGTTTCTATAACTTAATGCGAATCATGTTCGCGGTTATTGAAGTGGCGGACGGCAGACCGTCTTTATTCCTCTGAAACCTTGAAAAATGTATAGGACAAAATTATGTTATTGATGCCATCCATTCTCGGATCTGTTTCGAACTCAGGGTCGATATAAAAGAACACCTGCAAAATGTAACGTGTCTTTCAGTACATCAATTTTGCTTCTAAGCAATTAGTATTTTAAGGCACACTACTTACAGGCATGTCAATCTGCTCCCCTGGAAGAAGTCGCTGCTCCTCGAAGCAAAAGCACTGTATTTTATTGAAGTAAACTGCAGCCTGGGAAAAGGGAACATTACGTTATCAGAACCCAGACATTCTAATGTGAAGTGCATGAAACTCCTAGAAGCTGGCTTTTAAGTTGTCAGATCGGAAAGGTTATTGAAAAATGTAATACCAAAACAATAGGCATGATTTTGGAACCGAAATAAAGTGAACATATGTTTACACTAGACGACTCCTAAATCACATTGTACCAGCAAATTTGCCACAATCTTATACAAACTTATAACCAAGCTGATGGACTGCTAAGATGGGGTTTCTCCGGAATCAAACAAATACAACTGATATTACTGTAAGCATTAACAATCCCGAAAAGAAATCCCGGCAAAGAGTCGAGAAATCACCCTTGAACACATCCCAACAATCTTGGAAAACTGTCATGGGAAAACCATCTGGACCAGGTTCTCACTAGCCCCTACCAGGATCAAGTGCAACCCAACTAATTTCTTCCTCATGATTTCAAAAGCTGCATATTCGATGGAAACTGGCACAAACCCATGATCCCTTGGCTTGTCATAAGTGCTCTTGATTTCACGAGATGCTTCTCATGACTAGTCATTTTCCCCACACAAATCTGCTTTCAATTCTAAGGCCACATTGACACATATTATCAATTGATACAGCAACAATTTGTCAAGGCATCTTTCAAATGTTTTGTTAGGCTGGCATTGATTTCATACAGTGTTTCTATTTGTTCCTTCACTATCCTCGGACCACTCTCTATGTCAAGAAATTACATCAATATAATAAACTATCTTCTGAAAGCCAAGAAAATGGAAACTTTCAATGCATTGTATAGAGCTATCTCAAGCTCATCCAAAAAAACCATTTTTTGTGTTACCACCTGTCTCTGGTTGCAAACTGTTGTAATTTTCAAGAAATCCTAAAACAACAGCACACTTCAACCTTCAGGTACCCTCTTATGACAGCATATTTCAACAGCTTAATTACCCCAAAGGTGCCATCTAAATTTAGTCAAGAAGCTTAGACCATCAAACCTCTCAAGATAATCAACATCAGAAGTAAAAATAAGTGAAAACTTCATTTCCATAAGATCTAGATAATCAAGGTTTATGGAACCCAATAAGAATAATAAATTGAGACACTGTTCATACTAGAGTCTAGAAATCCAATTCAAACAAGCATGACAAAGCACTAAAAGATAGATTATCAAGCAGTACCTTCATAGGGGTAACATTATATGTGGAGACACCAACTACTGGAGTTGAACTTCGATTTTCAGCAGTATAGAAAGCAAGTGCACTTTCTCCAGGTTTGACCCTTACCTTCCAGAAATAAAGCAAGAAGGTTACGGTAAAGCAACAAAATTGTAAAGTGAGCCTTTTCGTTGAAAAAAATGTTATGAAGATTAATAATGCATATACGAATAAATAAATATATTGTGAAAGGAAAAACCTCTCTTTGTGTAGGAATAAACTTCCATTGCATTCCATCAGCCACATCAGCATTGAACTGCACCACAATCTCCCTGCAAAAGGATGTCATATAGAAATCTAAATGCTGGCAAATTTATTCAACATAAGTCACAAAATTACACATCTTTGAGAACAACATCATTCCAAAGATGAATCCACTAATGAAATTCCGACTCATGATTCTAGAATAAGAAACAAAGGTTTTCATAATTATTTTTTTGAAAGTGAGTGAAACTCGTGTGTAATTGGGATACGGGTAGTGACCGAAAGAATTCATTTATGAATACTTAAGGCTTTGCAGGAGGGTAAAAAGCAACAACAAAATGAAACTTAAGGATTTACTAATTTCATAAAAATAAGAAGAGGACAAAGCTCAGTTACTTTAGAAGCAGAACGCGGACCTATTTGTGACTGTGCCATCCTTAGCATGCCGAGCAATCTTCTGTTCAACACTCTAAAGAAAGCAAAGGAGCAAACCACTGTTAAATCAAACAAATTCGGAATGAAAGAAACCCATATTACAGCCCGAAAAATCGAAAAGAATCAGACCTCACGGCGTTGGATAGTGCCTCCATACCCTGTAGCTTGGCAGAATCTTCTGTAGAGAGGAACAGCTGCATAACTGGCAGCCACCATTGCAAAAACCAAACCCGTCAAGTAGTAAAGCATCTTGCGTGATTTTCGTTGCGTGGCAGCCAGAGAAGAATAGGGTCTCTGGATCCTTCTCAACAGAGACTGAGATGCAAATGGTGAGAGTTGACTGCCACACTGGTTGAACGAGCTTAATTCAAAGCGCTGCCACATATTCTTACCACCATGGCTGAAATGCCTCTGATATGCACTAATGCTACTTCCACCTCCACTAAAATTACAATTGGGTATGCATCTGGATCATCAAATCAATGAAACAGCAAAAGATTCAAACTTGATACATGGCATTCACACAAGTTATCTTCACCAACTGCAATTTTAATCCCGGAAGCGATTTCCGCACTTTTTTTTTCCCGGATTCTGCATACTGCTATTTAATCCTTGCCATTTAATTGAATAATCCAATCGAGAATCAAGGGACAGAAATAAACAGGGTCTTGCGGAACGAGAAAAATGGTGTGCGGAAATCATGTCCTTTTAAGCAACGGAGATATTTACCTGAAGTGGAGAGTGAAAAGGTGTGAGCTGTTGAGGTAGGGTGAGAGGGGAAGAGCTCTCTTACAAACCCTAGACCATGACATGGTTGACGAGAGCGGATTTCAATTGATATTTAACACTGGCAGCATCTCTCCAACCAACAGACAGTAAGAAGATGATGATTCTGCAAAACCCTAATTTTGAAATTGGGGTTTGAAATTGGAGTTTTGCTTCAGCTCCCAGCAAAAATCGGAGCAAAAAAATTGAAAAAATAGAAGAAAAATGGCAGACCTGAAAATTGCCCAGAACCTGAACCGCCATTGAAATAGAAAGTTAATAAAAAAGAAATATTTTACACGTGTCGGGATATAACTGGTGTTTGGAAAGAAGGAATGTAGGCCTTTGGAACATTCACTTTCAAGGCCACACAACTCTTCCTCCTCCAACTCTCTCTCTCTCCGTCTCTTGCTGCGCCCCCGCCGCTGCAGCCCAGACGTGACAACTCCACCAACCTCCTCCGCCTTGCTATTTTCTAGACGTTCAAGCCCTATTTAGCTTCTCTTTGTCTGTGTGTTAGAGACGAAGATGAACGATCCAGCTCATGATTTTCATGAAGAAGAAGATGACCAGGGGGACATATTTCTTGATGAAGATGACATAATCCGCGAATCCGCTGTTGATGACGAAGGTCCTCATCCCCGTCTCTCTCTTTCTATATATAATATATATGTAAATGTATGTATGCATGCATTAATATATTTTGTGTAAAGAATAATATGTGAAATTTTTGTTAATTTGTGGTGGGTTGCAGATCTTCCTGATGCAGATGATCAAAGTGCTGGTATGCTTACTTCTCTAGAACCGATATTGTCTCCGACACTAATGATTTGTGTGAAATGGGTTTGGTTTTGTTTTTCCTCGTGGGTTAATTCCATTGATTTGGTATGGTATGTATGAATGTTTTATGGTGGTTTCAGATGAGCCTGATGACGATGACTCCGTTCACACGTTTACTGGCCATACGGGTAAGTGTCTCAGTTGTTGTGCTTCTTTCGGCGTTTCAGCTGCTACAGACATTATGGGTGTGTTTGAAAGTGCTTATGAGACCAATCTTTAGTAAAAATGCAAGTGAATCTTGGAAAAACACTTGAAGTGCTTCTTGCAAGAAGCATATAAATTGTACGCCTTTCAAAAAGCACTTCGAGTGAAACTCAACCGCGATAGCGGCAAATAGTTAGAGCCTTAGGCAGAAATGTTTTATATTTTTGCATTTTTATAACTTACTATTGTGGAGGGATGTCAGAATCTTCTATTGAAGGGATTTTCTTAAGGTGATTGTTGTAGACATCACTGAGATGAGATGCAAGGGTTAACATTTATTTCACTCTCTAGCCGCATTGATTTTGGGACTGTAGATTATTCTGCCCCTCGATGGAGTTATTGACAGTTGCTTTCTTGTGCTAGGAATAGGAAATAAAATATATATGATATGTTGCTGTTTATTTTATCTGCACATGAGTTGGTTAGGAAATAAATGTTGAGAATGAATTCCACATTGATGAGAGGAGGGACGTTGCATGTGCTTATAAGTAGTCGAGCTACTCCCCATATTGCCAATTGGTTTTATGGTAGAACCTCAACTTTTTCATGGTATTAGAACAGGTTGTCCCCCGTGTGAAGCCCAATGGCCACACATGCTCAATGTCACCCAAGTTGCGTTGTCCACGTCACCCTAGTTTGCATTGTCCACGTGTTAGGCTTGAAAATTCGCCACACTTGCGTGGGCGTGTTGAGAATGAATCCCACATTGATGAGAAGATTGACCTTGCTTGTGCTTATAGTTGGGCTACTCCCATTATTGCCTATTGGTTTTATGGTGGAACCTCAACTTCTTCAATAAAATCTGTATTAGATTTGGATCTAGCTTGATGCTTTTCCACTTAGGTCGGGCAATTCTATTTCTTGGATTACTTGAAGGTTTAGGGTTTCAACTATTTTCCTTTCCTTTCTGGGACAGGTGAGCTTTACACAGTTGTGTGCAGCCCAACAGATCCTGCTTTTGTTGCAACCGGGGGTGGAGATGACAGAGGGTTTCTTTGGAGAATTGGAGTAGGAGATTTTGCTTTTGAGCTCCAAGGTAGGTGTACAAGAGAATGTCTGCATACTTTACGTGCTCTTATGCTTTTGTCTGAACCCAATTTTATACTAGAAACCTAGCTCAAAAGTACCAAACTATGTACTCATTGGATCTTATGCCGTAGTTTAACTTCATCTACGCTACTCTGCAGGTCATAAGGATTCTGTTTCTAGTTTATCATTTAGTACTGATGGGAAGTTGCTTGCATCCGGAAGCTTGGATGGAACTATTCAAATTTGGGATGTAGCTTACGGAGTTGGAAAAAGAACTCTTGAAGGTCCTGGAGGGGGCATCGAGGTAAAACTTTTAGGCTCTATTTCTTACTGTGATTATACTTTACTTTATTAAAATTTAATATGAACTTTGTGATTCACAGTGGGTCAGGTGGCATCCTAGAGGGCATCTGGTCCTCGCTGGTTCGGAGGACTGCACGGTCTGGATGTGGAATGCTGACAGTGGTTCCTATCTTAATATGTTTTCAGGCCATGGTAGTAACGTGAGTTGTGGTGATTTTACCCCTGATGGTAACTATTCTTCATCATTGTACTTCTATCTGTCTGCTTCTCTCTCACTCCCTTGCTCTATTTTTTGTAAACTATTCTCATGCATTTAATTTATTTAACTGATTCAAAAAGCATTTCGACGTTGTTTAAACTGTCACTATTGTCTTTTGCCGCTTGCTTAAGGTAAAACAATATGCACTGGTTCTGCTGATGCAACTTTGAGAATATGGAATCCAAAAAGTGGCGAAAACATTCATGTCATACAAGGTAGTTATCTGATAACCTTCCTATGTTGTTCCTCTTACAAGTTAGTTGAAGTTTTGGAGCAAAACAATATAGAAAATGGGTAGTATGAACCCTTGATTGTTTTAACTTTTGAAAACACCTAGGAAGATATGAATGTGCTTGATCTGTTTGCTTACTCTACCTGTGACCAATTGATGTTGCAATGTTCCAACTTCATTAAGAAGCTACCAGTTCGTAACCATAATATGAGAGCAGAGAACCCCTAAACCAAACAATGATAAGGATGATACTCAGATGTTTTGTTGTATTATATCTGAGAAGAATGACATTCACATACAAGGTCTGAATTTCGGCCAATATACATGTTTTATCGGCGGAAATTTGAGTTATATTGGCCAAAATTTGAGTTTTCATTAGGTGTCACTGTCAACACAGAAACTTGGGTTGAAGCTCTGTCTTTTCATTCTTTCACCAAATTTGATTACCTTCATCTTCGTTTAGTTCTATCAGCTAACTTAAGTACCTTTTCTATCATGGTGCTAGCGTCTATCATCCTTATGTATCACGAGTTAGTTCCTGTGCAGCTCGGCATGCTAGTCCTGAGTTTTCAGCTTCTTTGCATAAACTGTGCAGACTAAATCTGTCATCTTATGCTGGTCTCAATATCTCGTTTTTATCTGACGCTAGTGAGTAGTGCCATATTTATCTTGCTAAAAGCTGGTAACGTTAACAGGAAATGAAAGACTGAACTGTTTTTTTTTCTGATATTCAGCAGTTTTGTCTATTTGAAACTTGTCGCAAAAACGGTATTTGTTTGTCCTCTTGTTGTAAACTTTTGACCTTTTCTGTCTTCTAGGTCACCCATACCATACTGCTGGTTTAACATGTTTGGCAATAAGCTCTGATTCAACTCTAGCTTATACTGGTGCTGAAGATGGTTCTATCCGTATCGTCAACATAACTACCGGAAAGGTATGATGTAATTTTGTTACACTACGATTCCTTAGTTGGTTAGTTCCTTGGTTTCACATCTAGAATTATCAGGCTTTTAATAGAATTCCTTTTTTCCCCATCAACAGGTTGTTAATTCCCTGGCTTCACATTCAGATTCTGTCGAATGCATCGGGCTTGCACCAAGGTACATCCAAGCCTCTCGGACAGTCAGATTGAACTGCAATTAATTATGATAGACTGCTGCAATTTTGGATTGATAAAAAGCTATTACTTGTTGACTTCTCACCTCCATCATTTCCCTCCTTCGTCCTAAATTACAAGGAAACTTTGTGTTGTATATATCTTTGCAGTTGCAATCAATGTGACTCTAAAGCATGTAGTAATCTTTCACTATACTCATAAATTAAATTGGGTATGGCAGTTCCCCTTGGGCTGCAACAGGAGGCATGGATAAGAAGCTTGTTATCTGGGACTTGCCTTCTTCATCGGCCCGTGCTACATGTGAACATGAGGTCTGTTGGAGTTTCTTCTTGTATAATATGTACCTTTCCGGTTCGTTCTAACATTCCGAGTTGTTACAAGCATGTTAGCTTCCAGCCAGTATCATTGTAGATTTTAAATTGCTGCAACTGTCTAATGGAAAAATCTTATTTGTTGGCAGGATGGAGTGACATGCTTGACATGGCTTGGTCAATCAAATTACCTAGCAACAGGTTGTGGGGATGGAAAGGTTCGAGTCTGGGACGGTCGCTCTGGGGATTGTGTTAGAACCTTCAGCGGCCACACCGAAACTATACAGTCTCTTTCCGTTTCTGCCAACCAAGAGTTTCTTGTTTCAGTATCTACTGATGGAACTGCCCGAGTTTTTGAGATTGCAGAATACAAGTGAGCAAAATATCCTACATAGTTTTGTAACAAGTACGGTCTTAGAGTTGTGCATTACTTAGAGAGTCTAGGCGCCCAATCTTAATCTTCCCAATGCCTAGTGATTTATCGAGGCGGTGGCTAGCCGCATAGTGCTTAGGCGGGGATTTTTAGAACAGTAGTTTTAGCCGTTCAATTCAATTTCAACAACTTTTAGATATTTTATTTTCATCTTAGATATTCATCTCGTATCATTCACTACTTCGCACTATTGAAGAATTTTCTCATTTTGTTATCGTTTCCTTTATAATTTGTTTTTCAATTCCATGGCTTGAAAATCTCTCACCCAAACATACTATGTCATAGATTGTTTGTGGCATGATCGGTTTTTTACTAACAATTCCCACGACAGTTAGTATTACAGACCAGAGATATTTCTTTTCACTTATAAGTTGAAAATATTAAATTCAAATCTTGTAAAATTGTGTGTTTGAAAAACAAAAAATAAAATGAAAATGAAAAACAATTTTCCACCGAAAAGAGAAGTCAGTCTAGTAGAAGCAAGCAATAATATTAACCTTGATGCACTCCCGCGCATTGGCTCTTTCTTCCTATACCAATTTCCACGAGTCCTATCAGTCGTTGATTCTTTCTTCCTGTACTAATTTCCACAAGTCCTGTCAGTTTCGTGGAAAAGTGAGCAATAATGTTGACCCTGATGCACTCCCACAAATTGGTTCTTGCTTCCCATACCAAATTTCCACAAGTCTTGTCAACGATAAATCTCCCAATTCAACGAAATTCCTATTTACACCGAAAGAAACAAGAAAACAAAAAACACGGTTTTGAGTAATTATATCACTGATCATGCCTGCCTTTTTGAGTCTTGACTTTTGCGGAAGCAGCACATGAAATATTTATGCTAAAGGCTAAGGCATATACATATAACAATTTTAAAGACAAAAAATCACTGTCATTTAGTACTACAGTCTAGGGTTAGGCTAGTGTAGATAATATCGTTTATTAAAAAAAATAGAAAGACAAAAAATCACTAAGTCAAGTTAATACATTTCCATTTGTTGGAAATATTGATTTTGTTCGTCACTTGTTGCCTCAACTGGTAATTTACGTGACTGTGAACATTTCTTTGTAACATAATTGAGACGAAATGATAAACGAAATGAAAAAACATAACTCATATTCAATCGAAACAAAAACAGTGAAAACGCGTCAAATACAAGTATGCAAGTCATAGTATATTACATTTTGATTTGGTTTATTATTTAACCAAACACATTACCAAGCTTTATTCACAGCCAACATACATTATTCTTACAAACTGTCGGGGGTTTTTCCATACCACACTGAGTCCTAACCATTTGAACCACCCTAGCTGAACTAAGATGGAGGGTGACAGAATCAGGTGCTTGAACAAACTCCTTCGTGCTTTAATTCTGGGGCTAACTTTACTACAATGTGTCAACCCTTCCCTTTCCCTTGGATTCAAAAATATTTCTTCAGGAGGAGTGATGAGGTGCATTGAGAGGGAAAGAGAAGCACTCCTTGCCTTCAAACAGGGCCTCGTGGATCACTACAATCTCCTCTCTTCATGGGGAAGAGAAGTCCACAAGCAAGATTGTTGCACATGGGCAGGCGTCCACTGCAGCAACCGAACCAACCATGTTACTCAACTTAATCTTGGATGGTCTTCTTCGCCTGAAGCTTACTCACAGTCACTTCAACAGAAAAGACACCCGCAGTATATCACTTATGCTTTTCAAGGTAAGATGATGAGTCCTAAACTGATTGAGTTGCATCATTTGAAATATTTGGACCTTTCGTGGATTAACTTCAATGGGACCCGACATCCAGATTTCATTGGTTCTCTTTCCAATTTAAGACACCTCGATCTCTCTTTTGCCTCTTTTGGTGGTCGATTTCCAAGTCAAGTTGGAAACCTTACCCACTTGCAATATCTTGATCTCAGCTTCAATTACTTTGCTAACGCAGAAAATCTCAATTCATGGCTACCTCATCTTTCTTCTTTAACATATCTGGACCTGAGTTGGAACAATCTCAGTAATGTTCCTGACTGGCTGGAAATAGTTAGCAAGCTCCCAAAACTTACAAACTTGACATTATATCAATGTGGTCTTCCTTCTCCTGCAATTCATTCCACTACTCTTTTTAACATGAATTCTTCAAAATATCTTACTCATGTTGATCTCCGTTTCAACCAACTCACATCTTCCATATTTGTATGGTTATCCAAAACCAATGCCAGCCTTGTTCATCTTGATCTCTCTTCTAACCAAATTGAAGGAGGGATTCCACAATCTTTTTCCAAGTTATGTAATCTGCAAATATTGGACCTCTCTGGCAACAATCTGAGTGGACAGCTTTCCTGGTTGGTTCAAATATTAATGTCTACATGTCCTGATCAAAACTCATTGGAGATTCTAAGCCTTTCAAGCAATCATCTTTCTGGATCAATTCCTAATCTCACAAAATATTCATCATTGAAAGAATTACTTCTCTGG
Source organism: Pyrus communis (assembly GCF_041283825.1). Lineage (NCBI taxonomy): Eukaryota > Viridiplantae > Streptophyta > Magnoliopsida > Rosales > Rosaceae > Pyrus > Pyrus communis. The sequence continues at coordinate 3,403,816 of NC_142566.1, forward strand.
TACAATCAATTAAGTGGAACAATACCTGAAAGCATTGGGCAAATGCCTAATCTGGAGCGTATAGACCTGAGTATGAATGCTCTGGAAGGTGTGGTTTCAGAAATTCATTTCTCTAAACTCTCCAGATTAAGGTATTTGGCTTTGTCCTCTAACTTGCTAGCTTTAAACTTCCATTCCGATTGGATTCCTCCTTTTCAGTTGGTCCATATATGTTTGAGGTCTTGCAAAATGGGTCCATATTTTCCAAAATGGCTTCGAACTCAGAACGAGTATGCATACCTCGATATTTCTGACGCTGAAATTGTGGATATCCTTCCAAGCTGGTTTTGGGGTATGACTCGTAACGTGACATATATCAATCTATCCAATAACCAGATTGGAGAAATGTTTGCAAATTTGACAGTGGATTTCGTATATCACCCCAAAGTACAGCTGAGTTCGAACCAAATTGAAGGTCCAATTCCCCCAACTCTAGCACGTGCGTCATGTTTGGATCTCTCTAATAATAAAATTTCAGGGTCGATTTCTATCTTGTGTGAAGCATACAATGGATTATTGTTTCTTAATCTCTCAAGCAACAATCTCTCTGGAGAACTTCCAGAATGCTTGACACATTTGGACAATCTAGTCATGCTTGATTTGAGTTACAATGCTTTTTCCGGGAAAATTCCATCCACAGTAGGCTCACTATATCAAATGAAAACGTTGAAATTAAGAAGCAACAGATTTGTTGGAGAGTTTCCTTCATCCTTCAAGAACTGCACCAGTTTACAGGTTATTGATGTTGGATACAATAAATTATCAGGACACGTACCAAAATGGTTAGGGGTTAGCCTTCAGAACTTGGTTATCCTGATGCTTTCCTCTAATAACTTCAACGGAAGCATGCCGTCTGAACTATGCCGTCTAACAAACATTCAAAACTTGGATGTGTCTAACAACAACATCTCTGGAACAATACCAAAATGCCTCAACGATTTGACTGTTCTGGCACAAAAAGGAAATTCATCTCCGATCCTTCAACATTTGTACCAAAGAGATGATTTTTTTGATGGCGTTGGTTATATGGATGATGCAACATTCGTATGGAAGGGAAGAATGCACTCGTATAGAAACACTTTGGGACTTGTGAAGAGAATTGATTTCTCGAGCAATAGATTAACGGGGGAGATTCCAAGTGAAATCACGGATCTTGTTGGGTTAGTTTCTTTAAACTTATCGAGAAACGGATTGACAGGTGAGTTACCTGCAAAGATTGGAAAGTTGCAATCATTGGATGCACTTGATTTGTCAAGAAACCTGATACATGGCAGAATTCCAACAAGCCTTGCTCAGATATATGGTCTTAGTGTCTTGGACTTGTCATGCAACAACTTTATTGGCAAAATTCCAACAGGCACTCAGCTCCAAAGTTTTGATCCCTCTGATTATGCTGGAAATCCCCAGCTGTGCGGACCTCCACTTCCAAAGATGTGTGGTGATCAACAGGAAACTCCAATCTCAAGCAACGAAGAAGAAAAGGATGAGCTTATAACATGGGGATTTTACGTCAACATGGCGCTTGGCTTTATTGTTGGATTTTGGGGAGTTTGTGGCAGTCTGATTTTTATCAGGCCATGGAGATACTCGTACTTCAGGTTCTTGAATACCTTGAATGATTGGTTTTATGTGAGGGTGATTTTGATCAAGCGGCACTTCAATTAAGCAATGGTACGTAAATGTGATTTATTTATTTTTCTTAAATTAAGTGATATGCATGCATGTCTTCATAAGGTCTTTCTGATTAATTTGGTTGTGTTCTTCAAAACTTAATTATGCATGCTTTTTTATTTTTATTTTCAGCGCCTTCTGAGACAACACAAAAGGGTTCACTTCACTGGAAGAGCTTCACGGGCCTTATCTGTTTTAAGTTTTCAAGTATTGAGTTGTCATAATAAGGAACTTTACTTCTAAATGTCCTTGGCAGATGATTTGTTAGTATAAATTGTTTGTACGAAGTTTATGTTTACGTTTACTTTATCAAGACCTTTCTGCAGTATATGTTTTGAATCATGATATTTACTAAAGAAATTCAGTTAATTCTGGATTGCATATGATTGTTTTGTTTGCCGTAAATTTTAGTTCAAGGGATTGGTTGCAGTCTTGGGCATATGTCTATCAATGATCAGACGACGATCAACAAACTAATTATTATTTTTTTCATCAGAAATAATACACCAGGAACCCTATATGCTTTCTGTACACAAATTACAAGCTTTTGAATGACATCCTTCCTACCAACGTTTTTTACGACTTTCTATTTTTCCTTTCCATTTTGTCAAAGAAATTTATATGCTCGAATCATTTGACGCATGGGAAATCAATTCAAATAAAACAATTCAAATACAATATTTACTGCTGGTAAATGACAAAATCTAAACCGTGGAAATGATGAAGCTTTGGCTCCAGTGGTTTTAAACCGTATGATCGATCGAAGGATACATAAGCTGAGAGCCAAACCGAGAGAAGTGGCAAACTAGGCACCTGGTCGAGCGGCCTAGATTTTCACTTCTGTCCAGCTGCTGTGCTCCTTTTGGATTCAAGCATAGTACCTCCTTAAGTGCAGCTTACGCTTCAATGTCCATTCCAAGGGCCGAAAGGGCAACAGCCTAAGATAACATGCAATGGGCCAAACTGGGGAAACTACTAGTGCTTGCATTGCATCGTTTGTAGCTTCCTGAGGCTTTGTCACTCATGAGATAAGACAAACTATGGCGGGCAAAAATTGTTGGAGAAACCATCGTTCCAACACCAATGAACTGAAAGCGAAATAGAACCGTCAGCAACGATAAAACATGCAGAGAAAGCAGCAATTAAGGATTTACTAATTTTTCTTTTCTTTCAGTTTTGTTGTTTTTATTGGTCATGCAAGTAGAGTTACTAAGTTCAGATACTCTAAGATACCTTAAACTACCGATTTTGTTTCTTCAATTCTTCCAATCATGAATTAGAAGATAAAATGTAACGATCGTATTCTAACTGGAAATCTAACGCCAAACAAAATTCCGTACGAAGCTGCGTTTAGTAATTTATTTTAACAGGTCAGGTAAAGAACATCCTATTGAAGGCCAAATTCGGATATCGGTAGGAACATGAAAGCAACTCTTATCAAACCTCTACTCAGAATTTCCCACAAGTATCATAATAAGAACCTAACCTGTGAATAACACTCAATTGTGGTTCTGAAGTCCTAGTGCTTAAAAGCAGAATCCCCACATTTCTTTGAATCTAATGATTCCTGCATTTGGTCAGTTCACATTTGGAACGAGAGCTGCAGTGGAACGTAACTATTGAGAAGGCTAAATATATATACAACACAACTTATTAGATACTTCTCCATTAATTAAACAAAAATACGACCTCATTTGTCAATCCATCGTCTTTATAGCCGATATTCTCTAGGATATCATGTATAGCAGTCAAATCCCTTCCTGAGCAGGCTTCACTGAGTGGTGAAAGAGAAGACCAGGAGGTACCATGTGGGATACAAGGTACAAGGTTCTGTATTAATACAAATAATGAATCGGTAGATAGTTAGATTCGAGCTTACACAAATTGGTCAGATTGAGTCCAGTGAAAAGAAGATAACATACGAATATATTGCTTACAAGATTGCACCAAAATATAGATCTAGAAACAATTGCGTGAAGATTTTTAACAGTTGAACTATGCTCTCGGGGTAAAGTTGATAAAAACAATGTTGTATTTAAATAAAAATATTTTCATGGATGTCAGGTGAGCACAAAAAACTAAGAAAACATGTTATCATTTGTTGCAGTCCTATTAGATTATGAATGTGATCGTGCAAATCTTATCATATCTCTTAGACTGGATCTTATCTTATTAGAATTGTAACTCTATTAGGATAATGAATTTACATTCCCTACTATTATAAATAATTTTACTTTCCGTACTCCTATAAGTTTATAAATAAAGGCACAGTTGAGTCTCTTTTCTTAAATCACATTTTCTCCAGGTTTTTACAATCGCAACTTTGGCTTCGTCGTAAACAGTCAAATCTATATGGTAGAAAGATCGCTTTGGGAGTCTTGAGCAATCAAATACCAAAACATTTGTAATTATAGAGTGGTAACTACACAAGCAGAGAAACCTACCCAAAATCTCGCTCACATTGTCGTTTTGCTAAAAAGACGTGAACAAAATCGACTAAAAGCGAAAACAAAATATACCCAACTAGGCCAGTTGCACAACCCAAAATTTGTGAGCTCAAATTGCACACATTAGAAATTAAATTGTGAACCCAAAGAATAATTTTTCATGTTCTCGCTGTTAGGCAGCAGGGAAAGTGGCCACCATGGCCGTCCGTCCTCCTCACCAGCCTTTCGGCTTCTGAGTTAATCGTGATGGTTGTGCTTTTGCTTTCGCTTGGATTCTCCGGAAAGAAAGCGGGTTTAGAGATGGAGACTTTTGTGGAAAAGCATCCTTTCGAATTCACTTTGTGGGGATCTCCATATCCTATCCATTCATCGTATATTGTACGATCAATTTTCGTCAGATACTATTTGTGTTTAATTTTAAATTAAAAAAAATTAAATAATTTATGACCGTACGATATACAATGAACTGCTAAAATGTGGGGTATCTCTAGGATACACACAAAGTGGATCCGGATGGAATCCAACACGGGTTTTAGAGACAGTGATTAAGTGAGGGTATATGGGACTTGGATTGTCTGCCCTCCCCATCACATACCATTCTCATCCCCTCCTATATTTTGTGATTACGGTTAAGCCACGTCAACATTTAATATTCCAATTGCTTTTTATTTTATTATTTCTGTAAAAAAAAATTAAAAAAAAAATATCAATGTTAAATGTTGACGTGGCTTAACCGTGACCATAGAAATAGGAGGGGATAGGAAGGGTATGAAATGGGAAGGGCAGACAATCCAAGTTCGGGTATATGTACATCACTTTTAAGCACACCTAACAACTTTCATCATGCTTGTTCTTATTAAATACAATTTTTAAAATTTAAGGATTGTTATTAGCTATTCAAAATTCTCACTGTACACTCCAAACTTTCTATATTTAAGAAAAATACATTTACGAGTAGAGACGCAACTCGGGCAAATTGGGCAAGTTAGATGGTCAACCCAACCCTAACCCAACCTTTCTAATTCGGGTTTGGTTGAGTTCGGTTTCATGGGGATTTATTCGGGTTCGCGTTTGCCCAATTTTATCAAATTTAATCTTCTAACACATTACTTTATAAGATAAATCTCAAATTCTGAACCAAGTAATGCAAAACTATTTAAAATTCAATTTTACACATCACCATCCATAAAAATAATAAACCAAATAGAGTGGGACACATTTCTAAAGTTTCAACCATACAAAGTTAAAATTAAATGACAAGACAATACTAATGTTTTAACCAAAAGAAACATAAAAGCAACACTATTGTTCATTGTTCAAATGAAAAGCAAACAATAAATTTCAGGTATAGCCATCCCAAACTTGTATCTAGCGTATTTAATACAAAGTGAGATGGGTAATATGTGCATGAGTAATTTGGGTTAAAAATTTGACTGGGTTTGGGTTGACATGGACGAGCAAATCATCAACCCAACCCAATAGGGGTGGGTTCGAAAGACTGAAAACTGAAAATAACCGAACTTAGCACCAAATCGAAACCGAAATAAACCGAACCGAAGAAAAATCAAACTGAACCGAATTCTAAACCCATTTAAACAAGTTTTATGATATTTAACTAACCCTTACTAACAAATACATTACACTGTGTACATGTGCAATTAGTTTAAGGATTTGCTATTGTTTTTTATTGCCAACTGCTTAAAGATGAAATGGATTTTGGCAGGAGCCAATTGTCACAACCCAGTCCGGGCCCCAACCACATCCCAGGCTCGACTCCATCGTAGCACGATATTGTCTGTTTTGGGCCCCAACCTCGACCGAAATCAAGGCGTGCTGACCGTCACGCCTTGATTTCGATCGGGGTGTGTCACAATTGCTTAACTAATACACGGTATGAAATGGATTCTATGTTAATTTCCCATTGCATATAATTATTTACATTGTTTTATCATTTCTGGTACTGAAATATATGCATCTTCCCTTATTTTTGGTAATGGAATAAATATGCATATGACCTCCCCTTGAAGTTTCAACAATGCATACATTAGTGATATAGTGTACCAAGCAACGGTGTTAGACTTATTGAAAAAGATATATAAAAAAATTAAAAAAAAAACCGAATATAAACTGAACCGACAAAAACCAACCTAAGTCAAACTGAACTAAAAAAATGAAAGAAAAATCAAACCGAATAGAAACTTCGGTTCGGTTTTCGGCTTCGGTAAAAAAACCGAACAGAAATGAACCGAACCCGCTCGTACAACCTAATAAATAATTAACTTGAGGTTGGGTTGGGTTTGGGCGGGTTTTTACTTCATTCTAACCTCTCGATCGGGTTTGAAATCGGGTTGGGCATGAGCGAATTTGGGTTGACTCAACCCATGTTGCACCCCTTCTTGTGAATAATGCAAAATGAAATTTTCGGAGTGCTAATAACAGTTTTTAAAATTTTTTATAACAAACTTGGGATGAAAATACATTAAGGAGCAAGGTGAAGCCACTCAAAAAGGGGGATTTTCTTTAAATCCTTGATATTAATCTTTTAGCACAAAATCGAAAATGTTTGAAGAGCCTTTTTTTTTTTTTTCAAACCTCGTCATCCTTGCATTTTAATTTAGAAAAAAATAAAATAAAATAAAATCATTTCTCTCCCACTTTTCTCCTTTTCATATATATTTTTTTTAACTTTTATATTTGAATCTAGTAAATTATAAAATAAAGTAAAAGCCCATTTTGCTTCCAATTCCATTTTGTGCTTTCTTCCCCTCCCAACAATGAAAAACCGTGAGGTGAGGTTTCAAGATAGCTTCCATGGCTATGTGCTCAATTCTCCCCCATCAAGACTTAGTTTTCCCGCTAGGGTTCATGTGGTGGATAAAATCTCGTGTTTAAATTTAGGTACGTTTGAGATCGTAGTTTGAAGTTTTCCAACAGTTTGGACGGGAGGAGGTGTGTGCTCGCGCCGGGCTTTGCTCTTTTTTGTCTTTTTATTTTTATATTTTTATTCTCTTGTTTTTATTATTAAATAAAATTATTAGATGATTTAATTTGATTAAAAATGTAAAAATTAGAAGTTCTTTATATTAATTTTTCTTAAAAAGAAAATAAATAGTGACGTCACTCAAAAAAAATTTGACTCTCGTTCTTTAGACCAACCTGCGCCCTGGAAGTCGAAGGTATAAAGAGTAAATACGATCGATGGCGATTGATACCATCCCTTCAAATCAGAGTTGTTAAGCTTTCATCAATTAGTCTAATTAATCAAATGGAACCTGCCATTTTTCCAAACACAGACCCGAGCTTGGTTCTAAAACTGTAAAATAAATGGAAATAGATAAAATCTAAATATAAAAAGGCAAATTGGCACCAGGATGCATATAAATTATTCACAGTAATTAATTAAAGAATTAAACCATGATGTACATAATATATAACATGTATCAAGCGAAATGTACTTGGTTGCGCTTTGAAACGCTCCCATTCGACAAAAGGACAAGTAGCCATCACCTAAACAAGAGTTCTTCGCTAGGACTGTGGAGACGACCCTCGGAATCGGTCATTGGTAGAAGAACCCGAACCGAGCAGCCTCGCTGGGCAGCCATACTCATATAACAGTACTTGTCAAAAGATGCAAATGTTCCAAAACGGCAAATTTTGCACTTCCCTTCTCAAAGATGCAACACTTCTCAGACAATCTAGTTTGAGCCCCAAACTGTTGCACAAACAACAGAAAGAAACACCATGTAGAACACAAGAAACTCGGTTTGGTGACGTTACTTCTACGCAATTTTTTTAGTTCATGGGTTTTCATACAGTTTTTGCATCTATCAGAGAGCAGAAAACAAAATAAGGAAACTTGCCAGCTTCCTATCGACTTTGCACAATGAAGTTGAAACGTAGAGCTAAGCAGGAAAACTCACTAAAATATGTATGATAAACTCACTATGACAGAAAATACAACCTCGTTGCATTCTGGTACCAAAGATAATCATTCCAGAGACGTTGGACAGATGCAGTCGGCTAGAGAACAAACATGCACCATCACCTTCGAATAAAAAACCCAGCAATTGACTAGAACATGGTCGGAAGGCACATTATGAACAGGGTAATAAATGAAACATCAGTCTAAAGCATGGCAGCACCACGATGTTAAAAACAAGACTTTCGAGAATAATCGCTAATAACAAGTACAAGAGCGAGAGAGAGAGAGAGAGAGAGAGAGAGAGAGAGAGAGAGAGAGAGAGAGAGGAAAGAACGAATGATAATATTGACTACGCAGAGAAGAGATATACATCACTAGCCAACTGACATAATGACCTAATATTTCAAAGTTACTTAAAACATTATCCACAAAACCTAGTTAATTTTCAGCTATAACCCGATTTAACTGAACACTTGGAGTAACAGCAAGCAATTCCACCCTTAACAATCATGACTTGGAAAGCGATCAAAGAAACAATTCGCAAAAATGAGCGAACTTGATGCATATATCCCATAATTTTCCCAGGCAATTCACAAATACCATTTAATTAGACAACGGATTTATTCATCCAAACAGAGTGAAACTAAATACAAAGGAGCAGACCCGACTTCCAACTTCGTCTTGATTGGATATACAATCGATTGAAAAGTAAAAACAGTTTGAGCAATTATTCACCAAGAAGTAAAATTTGGATAGAAATTAAGCATTCATGTTAAAACCCCCCACGTTAATGGTAAAATTTCGGCATTACAAAAGTCAAAATAGCACAAGCCAACAACTAGAAACACTAAGTAAATCCATATAAGATCAAAAGTGGATTGACTTGCGAAAATTGTACCACAAATCCAAGTCGAACAAGTAATTATGATAACGAAGAGTAGTTCACCGAAGTAGTAGACTTAAATTTTGTTGAAGGCAACAATGTCGCAGCTCTGAATATACTCGTTGCGGGGCTCCGCGGTAAGCTGCTCTTCGATGAGGTCATCGACGGAAACAAGGTCGTCGACAATGGTGAGCATGATCTGCAACTTCTTGATCCCATAACCAACAGCAACCAATTTCGATGCGCCCCAGAACAGACCCTCCTTCTCGACACTCCGAACAGCCTCCTCGAGCTTCTTCATGTCAGTCTCATCGTCCCAAGGCTTGACATCCAAAAGAACAGAGGATTTCCCACTCTCCTTCTTCTTGGTAGACGCCTTTTTGGCTGCCGCCATCTCCGCCTCGGCCTTCTTGTCCTCCTCGGTTTCATCTCCAAAAAGGTCCAAATCGTCATCGTCATCGCCTCCAGCAGCGGCAGCAGGAGCAGCAGCCTCAGCCTTGCCGCTGCTGACTCTCACTCCGGCAGCCTTGCCGGGGAAGGTTGCAGCGAGTTGGGCTGAAATGCCGTCGTACCACTTGCTCACATTGTCAAATGAACCGGCAGGCTTTTCCAGCACGGCGGCGTACACCTTGATGTCATCGAAAGTCAGCTTGTCTCTGAGATTGGGATGAGAAGTGAATTATTCGTCAAATTTTTATATTTATTTATACCAAAAACCCAAAAACCAAAAATAAAGTAAAATCCAAGCGGAAAAAAAAAAAAATATATATATATATATATATATATATATATTATATCGAACAGAAAAAAAAGTAAGAAGAAAGAAGAAATTGTTACCCGGAGATGTAAGATTTTCCGGCGAGGAACTCCTCGAGGGACTTGAGACCGGCCTCGGTGTAGAGATCTGAGAAGGTGATGGCCATGGCGATCCGCAAGAGAGTTGGAGAGAATCGGCTAAAGACAGAGAAGTTGGGTCGAACGAGAACGGGAGTGAAGTGAATTATTATAGCCGGCTATTTATATTATCATGGGCTGGGAATAACCCTAGATGAGCACGAGTAGGAATAACTACTTTAGATATTTTCTAAGATTTTTTATGTGATTCTACTATTCTAAAATGTTCTATTTTCGACTAGTATAAATATATCATTTTAGGATTCATTTCTAGTAATACAGTTCGCAAATTTATTATGTTGCTTACTGCTTAATTTTTAATATTGCTTACTAACTTGATTGTCGAAGAGTCTTTGATCGGCCTCCAGTTTTGGCTTACTCACAGTTGTTTGTTCTGTTATAAGTAAACAAATTTCAGTATCTCCACCTTTTACGACGGTGCATAAATTTCGTACTAACACTCTCAATATTGATTCCCAATGAAATCTCAAATCCCCAAATCCTTCCTAACTCTAATCGAGACCTGCACAAGCCTTCAACGTCTGAAGCAAATCCACGCCAAATCCATAATCTTAGGCTGTTCTACAACCAATCCATCAGGGACAGCTCGTAAGGGTTTTTATCACAAATGATCCCTGAAAGTGACCCTCACCATCAAGATGGTCCTTGAAATTAAAAATCAATCAATGTAGTCCTTAAAAATAGGTGTCGCAAATCAATGTGGTTTTTCGGTCACAATTCTGCTAAAAAGTTCGTTAAGTACTAATGTGGCATATAAATGGGCCCCATAAGATTTACGGGTTTTATCACAAATGGTCAGTGAAATTGACCCACCATCAAGACAGTCCCTGAAATTAACTCACACCATCAATATGGTCCCTGAAATTGAAAATCAAACAATGTAGTCCCTGAAAATATGTGTTACAAATCAATTGATCATTTCGCCACAATTCTGTAAAAAAAAAATTTGTTATGTGCTGATGTGGGTTTAATAATTAATTTTAAAAAAAAGTTGTCTAAATGCCTTTTTGCACAATGGAAATTTTTTTTTTCTTTATAGTAGGGCCTACTCCGAAGAGAGACCCCTTCCACAAATTCTCAAAGGCACAAGGCTTAATCAAGGCCTAAGATGGGGTGTGGAAATAGTTTTCAACCAACAATAGACGCACCTCGGTTATAACCTTATTATGTCAAGGCAGACCTCGCTGTTCTTTGTATCACCAGACCACCAGGGAAACGCCGAACATGCTCTCCAAGATTAAGGTTGTGAAGATGTTGATTGCCTAAATGTTAACGATGAGGTCCTAGAAGTCGTTGCCAATGGACCAAGCCGTCACCAAATGTGATCTCGATCCAAGTTTAATTCAATGAAGTGTGTCGAAGTGTGTAAAGATGGGTGTTGACACACCCCGATCCCGATGTCTTTGGGACATCAGGATGGTCACATGCTGGCCGACACCCGAAGGGTGATGAAAGCCATTTAATTTATGCAAACACTGAGAAACATGCTAAACATGCATAAATTGGGACTAATCATGCAACAGGGACGAAAACACAATACTAAAGTTCAACTACTAACAATTTAATATTAAGATAAGGCATAACATGTTCAGAGTATACGTCTAATACAGAGTATAAGCGGAAATTTAAGATAGAAAAGTGCTATTACAATAGGTGCTGAAGCAGAGAGAATATAGCAAGATATCACTAGTACGGGAATGCCTCATAGCTTAGATCGTATTCCTCGTTCCTAGGTCCTGAAGGGGACGCAAAACAAACATGAGTGGACCAAGTTGATATATATATATAGGGAGTTTTAACGAAAAGCCAGCGATACTATTCACTTGAACGAAACCCCACATCTTTACACTAAAAAGTCAATCCTGGTACTATTCATTTTACCCTTTATTTTGTCCTTATCATTAAAACTCAAAATTTTCAAGCCTTTTTCATTAGTTTTCCTACATATATATATATATATATATATATATATATATATATATGTATGTATGTATATAATAAAACAGTTATCAACATACTAACCCCCAGGTTTTATGAAAACACATATATCATGATAAAATTAGTTTTTTGAAACCTAGCATGTCGTGCAATGTCTCAAAACGTATCTCATATATATATAGTAATCACTAGTGAATGTTTGATACCCTCTAGGCCCCATGCCAACTCCTCGTCTCTGTGCTAATTGCCAGAGGAAAATCACCCCCAGGCCCCCTGCCAGCTCCCAGTCCATGTGCTAATTTCCAGAGGAAAAACCCTTCAGACCCTATGCCAACACCATAAACATCGTTCGGGACGGACCGGAATCTGTTCCTCGTCCCGTAGCGGAATTGGGACCACTAGGTAAGTACAAAACCATTGAACATACATATATTGAAAAGCAACTTCATAACATAAAGTCATCCATCATCTATACTATAAAGAGGTGTTTGAAACATGTTCTAAATATTATATCGTCATCCATCAAATATCCTATAAAGAACATGGTTTATAGGAAAAATAGTAATAATTCAAAATAGCCTCAATAAACATGTTATCTCAAAGCATTTCATAGAACATAATTGTTAAATCATGCTTTTCCATGTATGCATGTCTACTATTAAAACATGCATTTTTAGAAGGGGTCCACTCACCGTACACTGTTGGTGCAAAGCTGTACCAAACAGGAATAACGGAATCGCCACTATTAATTTCACCTATGCACATAAAGGGGGACATTTAGTCAACTATACTCAAACGACTTAATTTGGGAAAACGGACGTCGGAAATGGGTTTAAGACATCGAAACTAGCCTAATAGGGATCTCGGACGAAAACCCAAAAAGTCAACGGTCAAAATCAACGTTGACCGGTCAGATGTCAAAGTCAACGGTCATCATTGACTGAAAAGTCAACGGGTCAGCGTCAAAGTCAATGGGTCAAACCGGGTTTAGGGTTAAGGTTGGACTGATTGGGCCCTAGGGTTTGGGCCTTGGGTTTAAGGAAATAGGTTTAGAATTTGGGCTCAAGCCCTTAACAGATACGGCCTTAAGGGCTTTTTTTGGTTTTAAAAACAATTAAATTAAATAAAACAAAATTGGGCTTAATGGGCTTGAGGCCCTAGTTCCTCATGGCCCTGAGGCTTGAAAGCCAAGGGTTTTGGGCTTGGGTGTCACGGGCCTAAGGCCTTTTGGGTTCTTCAACATGGCCTAAAAGGCCTATCTCAACGGGGTGAACGCCGGAGCTTTCCCAGCTCCGACCGACTGCAAATATGAACCCTAGGCTCCAATCTAAGCACCAAAAGGAAGCACAAGGTGAGATGAGTAATTTGATACCTTTGCTTTGCCGTGAAACGGCCGGTGGTGGTCGAAAAACTTCTCGACACTCACTAACTCGTCGGAGCTCCCCTCCTTTGCTAAATCAGTGCTAAACAACGATTCACAACCAATTTTTAGGTTAGAAATAAGCCACAAGGATGAGAAGGAAGAGTTCACAACTATCCCTAAGCTTACCTAGTTGGAAAGGCGAGGAATCTCGTAGAAGTTTATTTTCTGGGTTTCGCCTTCCTTGAAGCAATGGGAGAGAGAGAGAGAGAGAGAGAGAGAGAGAGAGAGAGAGAGAGAGAGAGAAAGAGAGAGAGAGATGACGAGGTGAAGATGATGATGATGATGATGTCGTCGACGTCGGGGAGATGGTGTGGGTGTGGGTGTACTTGGGTGTTCATGGGTGAAAGAAAGGGAGAGAGATGAGAGGGTCTCGAGAGAGGGAAATGGAGTGTAGAGAAAGATAGTTGAAAGTGAGAGAGAGAGATTCCGGGGTAGGGGAAAGAGAGAGAGAAAAGTGGGGAGTGTTGGGGTGCTGCCATGTGGCAGCTTGAGGGAGTTTAAAAATCCAAATAGATGGTCCATATTAAGTCACGATAGGGGACCAAAATGAACTTTCCTTAAAAAAATTTGGGAACTTACGAAATTATACATATAATTTGGGGGTGGGGTGTAACAAGTGTATTGAGAATTTTTGTTTTTTTTTTTAGAGAATAGAGAGCGAAAGAGGTAGAGAAATGTGGACTGGGATCGGAGGTGATTGCAGGACTGGGTTTTTTGGTTGACAATTTTTTTATTAACTATTAAATTATGAAGCCTATTTGTAATTTTTTTTTAAAATTTAATTAGTCTTATGTGATCCATTTATGTGTCACATCAGCACATAACAAAATTTTTGACAGAATAGTGATGGAATGACTACATTGATTTGAGACACTTACTTGCGGGACTACATTGATGAATTTTTAATTTCAAGGACCATTTTGATGTCGCATGTCAATTTCAAGGGCCGTTTTGATGTCATGGGTCAATTTCAAGGGAAAAGGGATCCTTCCGGGATCCCTTCCACCAAATCCTCTCCATCAATCAATCTGGGCCCTTGAAATTTGATCCAACAGCTGAAATTATTATAACTTTTAAGTGGGCCTCTGTTTGTAGTCGTTAGATCAAATTTTAAAGGCTTGGATTAGTTGATGAGGGGGATTTGGTTGAAGAGATCCAAAGAAGATCCCTTTCCAATTTCAAGGACCATTTGTGAGAAAAATGACTTATGAGGCCCATTTATGTGCCACATCAACACTTAACAGAATTTTTAACAAAATTGTGACAGAAGGACCACATTGATTTGCGACACCTATTTTCAGGGACTACATTGATTGATTTTCAACTTCAATGACCATCTTGATGGTGAGGGTCAATTTCAGGGACCATTTGTGATAAAAACCCCAACTCGTAAACTGCCTACCTCCACTCATCTAGGCCTCCTTTATACAGATTTCTAGCCACCAAATTTGAATCAATATGACACACTATCCCGAGATAGGAGGATGGGTTAGGTAATGGGTTGGCTGTCAAGGCTGGTTAACGCTCGGGTTTTTATTTTTAGCATTTTCAATTTTAATTTTATTTAGAAGCCTTTGTAGGTCCTTCAATGTCAATATGCAAGAGGGCAAATTTGCCAACAAAATATTTAATTTGATATGGGTGGAAAAATCAAACAAATATATGGGCTTAGCAACACTCTTTTTTAAGGGTAGTGACTTTTTTTGTCAAATTGAAGGGTATCTTCATCATACCTTTTTTTTTACCTTGTGCACACTTCTTGTTAATCTTGATCATTGATTTTACTTTGATTGTTCGATCTAACGGCTACAAACCTATAAATATGTGTATGAAGTGAGAAAGGATGTGCAAAAAACACTACCCTTTTTAAAACGCTTATGTCAAAATGCTCTAAAGTGATTCCCAATCGACTAATTGAGTCTCTATATTTTTAATTTGATCAAATTGGTCTATTTGTGTTATACCTGTTGTCGTTGGTCGTAAAATTACATGTAAGCAACACGCGAGAGGGCAAAAACTTGACTTCTCCATAAATTCATTTAAGGTCAGATGATAATTGTATTAAATACATATATTCACATGAATTATATCTGATTGTCAGATGGTGATTATATTAAATACATGTAAGTATTGTAATCAATTCCATTACATAAAGCAATAAAGTGATGTGAGTATGAAAATTAGTCTAAAAGTTTTTTGGTAAAATTTAAGGTAAAAGTGTTACAGTCATGTACAATGACAAAGATAGACATGGTAGTGGGGGTGTGGCAACGACAATGATAACGGCACCAATGATGGTGATGGTAGAATCAATGGTGGCAAGGCAGTGGTGGTGCCAATATTGCGATGTGGTGGTTGGGGTAGCAATGTTAGTAGGGGAGGTTGTGGTGGAAGTGGTGGCAATTGTGGTGGCAACGAAAGCGGCAACATGATAGTAATGATGATGTCAATGGTATAAGGCTAGAGGTTGTAGTGGTAAATGGTAGAGTTTTTTTATTCCTTAGGGAAGAAAAATCGTTTGTCAAAGGTTAACCAATGTCATTTAAAAAATAAAATAAAATAAAATAAAATAAAAAAACTAATTATCGCAAGATTGTAAGTTGGAAATACCTAGCTCATTTGGAATCAGAAGATGAAAATGTTCGGTAGAATCGCTGACATGCTAAGTACCATGCAGTACGGATCACTTCCCCGCTAGAGTAGCAGAGACGCCACCGCCAGCCAGAGAAGTTCAATGTCTTGATTCAGGTACTTTAAAGGAGGTTCCGACCAAGATAATCATGTGACGCAGTACAAGAACGACATGACTATTGACAGTAACAAAAATGTCAAGATTTATATAAACAATTTTTATTTTTTCAATTTGAAACAAAAAAGCATACATATATATAAGAGAAAAGAACTCTGAATTGTCAATCAAGGAAATTCGGAAATGCTGATTAGTACATGTATAAATAAGATTATAAATATGTTTGTATATATTTGTAAATAGAGTTGTAAACTCGCATCATCGTACGGACAGTGACATCCTTGTTAGTACTTACTACTAGTGCATGCTGAATTCATGTTCAATTACATTGCCTGATTTGAGTAACAATTAATTTAATTTGTCCGTTTGGTCGGTTACCTTACCTTGCCTGGGTAGAATTCTCAACAGAATTCGTTTCGTTGGGGAGTATTAATTTCAAGTATGGCATGCGTATGCAGGGCTTTGTTATCCTCCTAATTAACTAATAAATTAACCAACCAAACGGACAAATTAAATTAATTGTTACTCAAATCAAACGAAATTAAGATACTTAATTGATTGTGAAATGAATATCTGGCTGGTATTAGTATTACTATTACAATTTGGTTATATTTCTCTTCACTTGCAAGTAAAATTATCTTAGGTTTTAAGTTCAAATTTTGTAAATGAAGAGTTCATCACCAATTTATTCCATCGCACTCCTTAGTGTAAATTTATTGTTGTATAAAAAAAAATTTAAAGAAAAAAACTTTAAAACTCAGTTACAAAATCTAAAGATGATCAAGAGCACATTTGTTATTTTTTTTCTCTTCTAATTAATAGAGCGATAACGTTGTCACTTAGTACTATGGCTTAGTAGCATTCTTCTTAACTTATAAGTGAGAGGTCTAAGGTTATATTCTCACCAAAGACGAATTTGAACGACATTATTGCTAGCCTATTGTGAGGCTAAGCTCCCCTCCCTTCCCCCCTCCCCTCTCCCCTTCCCTCTCCTCCCGTCCTCCCGTCCTCCCTCCCCCATAGTATAGATAATACCGTTTGTTCAAAACAAAAAAATAGCGACAGCGTTAATGCTCCCGTAGTGTAGATAATATCATTTGTTTAAACATAAAAAAATAGAATGACAACGTTAGTGAGTTAAATAGTTAGTTTTTAGGGGTCACGAGCATATTAATTATTTTATTTTTTTTAAGTATGATAACGTTAGGGAGTTAAATAGTTAGTTGTCGAGGGAGGAGAAGGAATGTAAATAATTATTACTTGGCAATCAACTTTAGGTACTTGCTTTCTAGCCTTCTCTCTACTTGTTTCCGCCTAGTTACTAATTAATATTGCAGTGTCAATTAAAATTAAATTGATTCCAAAACATATCACTCCCACCTAGTACTGGGAAAGCCGAAAGTAAAAACTAAATAAAATCCAAGTGAAGTAAGGGATCCAAGTGAAAGTAAGGGATCCGAAGCCTTGTAGGTTTAGGAAATAATAATAATTAAGTGTTTAGTTTTCTTATAAAAACCTACAAGCAGTACAGTCTTCAAAATCGCACGATACATTATTCGCTATCTCAATTCCACCTGTGTTTCAGAAATTCCATTGTTTAAGAGTTAAGTCACGATTCACAGTTTGTACACCTAAGAACTAGTGATCTTTGAGTTCCGAGAAATCGAATATGGCGAGGAAGATGACATTGGACGATGTGCGAAAGCTTGAAGTTGAGTCTTTCAACAAACTTTTGGCGGACGTGAAAGCAGTTGCGAGAAACCGAGATGAAGAACTTGACTTGCTCCAAAAGAGAGTTGTGATTGATTTGGTTGAATTTGAAAGAAAAGCGGCCAAGAAAGTTAGAGAAACGAAGAAGCAGAAGCAGAATACTATAAGGAAAGGTGAATACGAATACTATAAGGATTGTGACGAGGATCTTGAAGAGAAACCAAGCATGTCGATGATGATGAAGAAGAAGAAGAAGAAGCAGAAGCCGACCAAGGAAGCCAGGAGCACGAAACCATCCGCTCCATCAATTCGCTCTCCACCGCCAGAGTTGCCAAAAGAATTCAAAGAAAAGATTGCATGCTTGAATGGTTACCAAGTGCAATTGGTGATCCAGAAGAAACTTTTCAAGACTGATTTGAGCAGTGGTCATGATCGTCTCTCAATGCCAGTGAATCAAGTCATTAATAAAAACTTTCTCGGCGAAGACGATGAAAGATTAAACGACAATGGATTTGTATATGTGAAAGTGATAGATCCATGCTTAAAGGTGCATGATAATTTAGGGTTGACCAAGTGGAAAGCTCATAACAACAATAACTTTTCCTATTCCTTAAACAGGGGTTGGAACTCAATTTCTACGGATGAGGAGGTTGGGTTTAAGATAGGGGATACGATTCAGGTTTGGTTTTTTCGAGTTAATGATCCCGAGCTTGCCAAAAAAGAATCTATCCACTTTGCAGTGGTTAAGCTTAAAAATGATTTTAATGGTAGTACGAGTACTATTGATAGGCAAGAAGCTGCTGAATCGTCAATGACAAAGAAAGATGAGGAGGAGAAAAAATATGGAAACGATTGTAGTAGTTGTTGTAGTGTGAGTGCCAGCCAGGAAGTAATCGAATCATCCACCACCAAGAAGCAGTTGGAGTTTGGAGCCACTAGACAACATGTCAGTATCAAGTTTAGAAGCGTAACACTTGCGAAAATTGAGACTGCTGTTTCTGTTTTGTAGATCTTTTTAACTTTTAACTTATGAAGGAGTTTTTTGTTCATATATTTAGGAAGGATTGTATGGTTATATGTGATTATTCTTACGTATACATTCTTCCGTATGTGACCATTGGCAAATGTTTTCTGCACGTAATATTTAGACGTATCACATCTTGAAGATGGATCGATGGAATTCATACTTTAAAGGAATGAAAATTTTCTTGACATTATATGAGGTTTAATCTTGAGGACAAATAGTCTCTAACATGTGAGTAGAACTAGGACTAAAAGTGAACCATCCAACCGTGGATGCTTGAGATCAACGAAACTAGAACCTGCGAAGATGGATAAAGTTAGAATCTTTATTATACCTTGCACATTACTGGCTAGTTTAATTCAAGGCCACGCTAATTAACTGCAAGTAACCCTTATGCATGTATTAATTACTTTGTATTGTAATGAAATCTTTTGCAGTTATACGCCCTGTGGTTCTTAGCATTGATCATTTCTCAGATGTTTCAATGGAAGAACAAAGCTTTTCTGTTCAGCTATCCAAACCATATATAAAATGGCATTTCCTCTAGTAGTGATGTGCTGCAGGCTGCAGTCTATATGTCACGACCCCCATCTACTCCATCAACGATTCTAAGCATTGGAGGATCGCAGTGAGCTTCTGTCGCACGCTTCCTATCCTCCTATCATTGCTACTTAATTTATAATATTTGAGGGAACATTTTAAGAAGGAAAGTGGTGTGATTGATCGTTTGGGATATGAAATGTGGCATGGTTGTGTATGTGCTTGCTGCTAGTTGCCAGTTATGGAATTAAGGCAGTAGTGTTGGATATAACATTGTTGGTTAATTTATATGCAAGACGTATATATAAGTAAAGATTCAATCTTTGATCAACATATATAAGTAGTATTTGTTATTCTCAATAATTCTTGTGTTGCAGTTTAATCTTATGCGCTTGTTGATGCACAGAACCGAATAGACTTTGGAATAACATAGAGTGTAAAGGTATGACCTTCGCAAGTTGTTTCAGTCACCAAGTGTAGATAATATGTAAAGAGATAGAGATAGGAAGCAAACACTAGATGTACGTGGTTCATCCTAAGTTGGGCTACATCCACCAAGGTAGAGGAGTTCTCATTAATAAAGTAGAGTTTACATGATACAAAGGTTTAAACATAATCATCACTACTGAGTTCTAAGTAGAATAATGGCATTAGGGATTAATTGTAAAAGAAGAGTCTCTTTTTATTGTTGAGGAGAGTAGCACACTTTCCTCCGCAGTTGATGTGGGGCTCTAGGAGTTTTATTCTGATATTGACACGTGTAACATTGCAATTGGCCTCCTGGTTAGAGAGAAAGTCTTGTGCTTTGGCATGGGTGCCTCAACAAGAATCCTTTAGTGGGTGTCTGAAGGAATTCTCAGTAGTTTTGGGATAGGTGAAGTATGAAACGATCCCCCAAGTTCCCGAGTGAGGAAAAGTTCTCGGTTTGAGACTTGTAAAATCCAAGTCACTTACTAATTACAAAACTTCTGAGTGCCGAAGTGTAGTAACATATAATAGGAGTTCCCCTAAGTCTCCGAGCAAGGAGGGTAGCCGAAGGAGGTGTCTTGATTTTTGTCAAGTCGCCGAGGGATCAAAGTTCCATCCTTTTCCTTTCTCTGCTCTTTTTTTTTTTTTTTTTTTTTTTAACATTTGACACTCCTTGAGTGGAACCCAAATCCTTTTTTTTTTTTTTTGGTTTGGCTACTAGGTCCAAGGTTAAGGGATTAGGAAGAAAAATTGTTGAAGAGAACACATAAATAGATTTTGCTTCACACACTTGTGAGCATCAATGTGAGAGGCTTTGTTAAGTTTTGTAGTAAACAAAGGTGTGCAAATCTCACACTTGCATAGGTACGCGAAGCTTCTACCCTTCATAAATATGTAAAGCTTTCCGCCTTCGTAGGTGAGTGAAGCTTCATACATATAACTTCCATCCTTCAAACTGTGTGAAGTTTCATACTTAGAGCTTCCATCCTCCATAGGAGTGTGAAGTTTCAGACTTGTAGCTTCTATCCTTCAAAGTTTGTGAAGCTTCATACTTGTAGTTGAGTTGAGTTGAGTTGAGTTAAGCTTGTTTATGCTTTTTTTTAGTTGTAAAGCTGGAGGATTGCGGTTATTTGTGAATGCTAATAGTTCACTGGTACGTGTTGTACCTTTCCTCACCTAGTTGATAGGAAGAATGATTATTTTCTGATGCAAAAATGTTTATTAAAGTAGTAGTTGTACCATCCATCACCTAGTTGGTGATACGAATGTGAGTTCCTTCATCTCCTGGTTGGCAAATTGTTGAAGGACAAAATTGTTCATTAGACTACGAGTTGTGCCCTTCATCACCTGGTTAGTGATACGAAGGTAAGTTCCTTCATCACCTGGTTGGTGGGAAGAGTGGCAAGTTATCGAAGAACAAAATTGTTTACTAGAGTACAGGTTATACCTATCATCACCTAAATAGTGTTACGATTGTGAGTTCCTTTCATCACCTAGCTGGTGAGAATAATAATGACGATTTGCAAAGGCACACTGTAGCATGTATTGAAGGGCAAAAAAGTGTGTTGACACCCTTTTGAAGCTCAATTGCCTTATGTAGTAATGTGTTGAAATGTATAATGTTTATGCTGAATGATATGGGTGATGCTTATGATATGAGTAATGTTAATGACATGCATGTTGCTTATGAATGTTTTGCTATGTATTGTTTGGATATGTGACCCATGGTTTGGGCTCAATGTTGCTTTCTTGACCAACCATATTGGTTGTACCACTTGGTCATTTGTTTGTGTTAAAGTATGCATGTTGAAACTCTGAGTTAGAGTATAGGGTTAGGTTAGAGTGAGACCAAGTTTCCAGTGTTAGGAATGTAAAAGAGTTACATGAAGTTGTCTGAGTTCCTCTTCATTAAATTTTTGTCAAAAGACGTGTTACAAAGGAAACTGAACAGCTGAAGATCAAAACATATGCAGTGTGCATGATTGTCAACTTGCATCATAACCTTATGGTGTTTTTCAAGTGTTAGCATTGGTCGTGTACTTGAAGAAGCATTCCTATATACCTACTGTGAAGGCTCCAAGTGTTGTTTTGTCATTTACCTCAGTGTAAAGAAAGTATTTGTGGCTAAAACGATCAGCATATTCACACAATGAATCGTCTGACTTCTGACGAATGGTATATAAATCATTAACAGAGTGTAAGCGATCAGCTTGGAAGGTTTTGAGCCACAAAAAGTCTCCTTAGCTCAGCAAAGGAATCTACCATATTAGTTCAAGATGACAATACCAATTGAGAGGTCCACCAAAGAGAGTGAAGGGGAAAATGAGGCATTATTCCTCATCACAATATTTCAGTATGTCATGGTGGATTCAAAGAACAAATTTGTTTGGACCCGAAAATTCGTATTAACTCATACTAGACAGGAAAAAAAAAACCTTAGGCAATAAAGTAGGAAATCTCAATATCTTAATAATGTTTACCAAAAATATATTTTATTTTCAACCAGGTGAAATAAAATAGAAAAGTTATTGTTTAGTATATCATAATTTTTATAGATTTAAGAACACCTAATTCTTTTGCTTATTCACCAAGGAAAGGGTTTTTCCTATATCTCGAAGAATCTCTCTCAAACTTTTATCCTGTAAAAGTATTTGATTCTCCTTTTAGTTCATTGTTTCAAAACTTAATCAATTAAGAACTTAAGTTTTCTTGAATTCCAAGTAACTAAAGAACAAGACAAAGATGGCGATGATTCGTGAAGATAAGGAAAGATTTACAAGAGTAGTTTTGAGTCTTTTATCAAAATTTTGGAAAAGATTAAACCAGTGGCAAGAGACCGGAACAAAGAAATTGATTTGCTAACAAAGATAGTTTTCATGGAGTTCATTCAATTTGAAAGCAAACCAAAGAAAGCAAAATTGACAAATCGTGATGAAGAAAAAGTTGCTTAGGAAAGGCATAAATCATGGTTTCGGAGACAGTAAAGATCAAGATGAATATAAAAAGTATTACGAAGAGAAAGTAATCTAGTTGAAGAAAAGTCATAGGAAAACATCAGAGAGAGTGAGCATGTGACCATCTTTATCGATTCCTTTTTTTCTACTCGGCTTGCCAATAGAATTCAAGACATGATTCACTTTTTGTGCGGTTATCAAGTGAAACTAATAATACATAAAAAAATTTAGCTACTATTTGAACATTCATCATAACCATCTTTTGAGGCTAGAGAATCAAGTGGTTGATTAGAAATTTCTCACTAAACAACACAAATAAGAATTGAAGCTTTATGGATCACTAAGAGTGAAAATAAGTGATCATAGTTTGAAAATGTATGATGAATTAGATTTTACCAAGTGCAAATCCACAAGAAGCTTTTCATACGTGTTAAATAGTGATTGAAAGAAGATTATAGAGAGAAAAGAATAAGTTTTTCATTAATGATATAATTCAAGTGTGGTCATTGAGTTAAGATTGACGTAGAGAATTTTATCTACGACGAAATCTCTGCTTTCCAATTGATAAGCTTAAAAGAGATGGGAAAGAAAAAGATAATGGTAACACTGATCATTGGGAAGGCTACCATCGATGAAAGGAGAAAAATATTGTTAATGGTAGCATTGATAGCCAGAATTACTGATGTTCATCAAAAACAAAAAACAAAAAAATCTAGGAAGTTACTGAACCATCGACGACCAGGAACAACAAGAAGTTATTGAATCATCAATGCCAAAAACTAGTCAGAGTTTGGCGCCATTAAACATGTCGGTGATTTCAAGTTTAGAATCAAAGTTAACAACACTCAAAAAGATTAATGAGGCTGTTGTTTCTGTAGGTATAGATAATCAAATGAAGGTCAGATTTGATCATATTTGAGGAAAATTATTGTTTGTAAAGCTGATGAACTATTTTTCTAATTGCTATATATACGCACATGCTTCTCAATCGATGAATGGTTTTCTAATCAAGATATATAATGATGACGAAACGATGGTTTCATAAGATTGAGGCCATCTTTCAACATCAAAGTACATCTTAATGAGTTTGTGTAATTGAAATATATGTAGACTATGCGAATTTAATTTGTGCAACATTAGTTTTGGAAATCGTGATGTGTGAAAAGAATTGATCATAGTTTAAAGGTGATGAATTAGGGTTTACCAAGTGGAAATCCACAAACAGTTTTCATATGTGTTAAACAGTGGTTGATAGTAGATTATAAAGAGAGAAGAATAGGCTTTCTGCAAAGGATACAATTCAGGTGTGGTTGCTTTGAGTTAAAGCTTAAAAAATAGGGGAAACAAAAGGATAATGGTAGTACTGATAGCTAAAAGGGTATTAAATCGATTACCAACAATGAGGGGGAAAATATATTATTAATGTTAGTATTGACAGCCACAATTATTGATTTTCACCCAAAAAACAAAAAAAAAAAAAAAAAAAAAAACTAGGAAGTTACCAAATTGTCAACGACAAAGAACATCCAGAAAGTTATTGAATCATCCATGACCAAAAAAGATGGTCTCAAGTTTATGATCAAAGTTAACATCAGTTGCAAAAGATTAATGAGACTGTTGTTTTTGTATGTATAGATCATCAAATGAATGAAGGGTCTGATCATATTTTGAGGAAAATTATTGTCAGTAAATCTTAAGAACCATTTTTTTTTATAATTGCTATATCAATCGTTGGATGAAGGATATGAGACTGTTGTTTTTGTATGCTTCTCAATCGTTGGATGGTTTTCTAGTCAAGATCTTAATGACAAAATGATGAATTTCATAATTTTAAGGTCATGTTCTAGCATCAATTTATCTTTAGACTTCATTTGAATTAATTCGTATGGATTTATACTACATAAGAAAAAGAACAAATTTTAAGGATAAGATAAGAAAATATCTTAACAATGTTTACTAAAAATCTATAATTAGATGATTTAATTACAATCCAGGTGAAATAAGAATAGAAAAGTTATCATTAAGTATATCATAATTCTTGTGGTTGTATGAATACCTAATTCTTTTGGTTGTTTACCAAGAAAATAATCTTGCCTATATCGCCAAGAATCTATCTCAAAATTTTTTTTCCAAATAACATTATTTGATCATCTTTCAATTCTTTGTTTTAGAAATTAATCAATTAAGAACTGTGTTTTCTTCTGTTTCAAGGAACTAAAGAACAAGACTTATATGATGATGATTCATGAAGATAGGGAAAAGACTCACAAGCATAATTTTGAGTCTCTTAATAGAATTTTGGAAGAGTTTAAACCAGTGACAAGAGACTGGAATGAAGAAATCGATTTTTTAATAGAGTTTTGATGGATGTTATTCAATTTGAAAACAAAATTAACCAATCATGATGAAGAAAAAGTTGCTTGTGCTGAAGAATATATTACGAAGAGAAAGTAATTGAGTTGAAGAAGTCATAGGAAAACATCAGAGAGTGAACATGTGACCATATTTATCGATTCCTTTTTTGTTGCTCGACTTGCTAATAGAATTTAAGACATTATTCAGTTTTTATGCGGATCTCAGGTGAAATTAGTAATACAAAAAGAAAAAAATTTCGCTATTGATTTGAATGTTCATCACGACTATCTCTCAATACTAGAGAATCAAGTGGTTGATAAGAAATTTTTTAGTGAATAACACGACTAAGAATTGAAGCTATGTGGATCACTAGGAGTGAAAATAAGTGATCATAGTTTGAAAATGCATGATGAATTAGGTTTTACCAAGTGCAAGTCCACAAGAAGCTTTCTATATATGTTAAATAGTGATTGAAGGAAGACTATAGAGAGAAAAGAATAAACTTTTTGTTAATGATATAATTCAAGTGTGGTCATCGATTTAAGATTGACGCAGAGAATTTTATCTATGGCAATCTCTGCTTTGCAATTGATAAGCTTAAAAAAGATGGGAAAGAAAAGGATAATGGTAGCACTGATAGTAGGGAAGGC
Source organism: Pyrus communis (assembly GCF_041283825.1). Lineage (NCBI taxonomy): Eukaryota > Viridiplantae > Streptophyta > Magnoliopsida > Rosales > Rosaceae > Pyrus > Pyrus communis. Next base: position 3,429,504 of record NC_142566.1, read on the forward strand.
TACCATCGATGAAAGGAGAAAAATATTGTTAATTGTAGCATTGATAGCAAGAATTACTGATTTTCATAAAAAAAAAAAAAAAAATCCAGGAAGTTACTAAACCATTGACGGCTAGGAACAGCAGGAAGCTATTGAATCATCAATGCCAAAAACTAGTCAGAGTTTGGAGCCATGGAACATGTCGGTGATTTCAAGTTTAGAATCAAAGTTAACAGCACTTGAAAATATTAATGAGACTGTGTTTCTGTAGGCATGGATCATCAAATGGATGAAGGTCAGGTTTGATCGTATTTTGAGAAAAATTATTGTCTGCAAATATGAGGAACTATTTTACTAATTGATGTATATATACACACACATATGTACATACTTCTTAATCGATGGATGGTTCTCTAGTCAAGATAAATATTAATGACGAAACGATGGTTTCATATGTTTAAGGCCATATTTCAGCATCAAGTACATCTTAACGAGTTTGTATTATTGAAATATATGTAGATTATGTGAATTTAAGCATATATCAAATCATTATGATGAGTAAATTCTTTGAAAAAAAAGCACAATGGACAAAGAGTTATTAAGTTGCCAGATATAAATAACCAATATTTGGATGGGATTGACAACTTTATTCAATTTGCAAGCAACCATGTCAATGCCCAGAATTGTATGAGGTATCATTGCGTGTAATAAAACAACTATTTGGATGACACTAAACAAAGTCCGATATCATTTGTTTATGAATGACACTTACTTCAACTAGACTTATCATGAAGAATCAACCATTACAATATCAACGTCTTTAGATAGTGGGACAGTTAGGGCATGAATCATCTTCATCTAGTCGTGGCGACCAAGTGATTGACATATTGAATGATGATTTCCCTAATGCTTCGCTTGTCCACAGGTTTCGAGAAGTACAATAAAATGTTGATGGAAGCACATCGAGAATTATACCTGGTTATGAATATTTAACATCCTAACAGCGGTTGTAGAGTTGATGCACATGAAAATAAAGTGTAATATGACCAATTGGAACTACGATACGACAAAGGGGTTTGTTAAATGTATGCTTTCGAAATCAAATGTATTGCTTGTAAATCATTCTAGCTCAAATGAGATCTTGAGTTGGGATATGACAAGATCCATGCATGCAAGAAAAATTGTGTATTGTTTTATGATAAATTCAATAAGTTAAATAATTGTCCCAAGTGCAATGAGTTGAGATATCGAAAAAACAAGATTACAAACAAGGTGTTGCATTATTTTCCTTTTAAGCCAAGATTACAAAGTTTGTCATGTCGACTTACACTGCATGTGATATAAGGTGGCATAAGGATGAACATGTTGATAATGATGTTCTGCAGCAATCAACCAATGGCAAACCGTGGAAAGAATTTGATCAAATTTATCCGGTTTTGCCATAGAGCCAAGAAATGTTAGATTAGGACTTGCTTTTGATTACTTCATTCCGTTTAAGAATTTTTTCGAATGAGCACAACACTTGGGTGGTGATTGTTCTTCCTTATAACTTGCCCTTAGTGGTAATTCCATTGATGTTTATTTGCAGCTGTTGATTGATGAATTGATAGATTTATGCACAAATGGTGTGCAAACGTACGACATGTCCATTGGAGAATTGAATTTCCAACACATTGTTGATCTCATGCATATTGATAAGAATGTTTGCGACAATATGGCAAGAATGAATTTGGCTATCGAAGGAAAATCGAAGGACATTATGAAGACTCGTATTGGCACCAAGCAATGGGGATAAGATCCAACCTCTAACCTACATTAGTCAATGGTTAATACATGAAAAAGAATGCCAATTATACTTTCAAGCTAGATGGAAGTATGTGTTACTGAAGTGGCTCCAAGGTGTGGAATTTTTAGTATGCGAGCAATATATCAAGGCACGTTAAAATGGACACTGGAACACTGTTGGGTTTGAAGAGTCAGGACTCTCATGCCTTACTACCTCAACTCCTTCCAATTGGTATTCAACCTACTTGGACCCCAAGGTTGTTGAGATGATTGTATGTTTGTCTCAGTTCCTTCCAACAACTATGTGCTAAAACGTTTAGAAAGTCAGATGCAGATGAAATGAACAAAGATATTAGGTTCATCTTATGCCGGCTAGAGCAAATATATCCATCGTCATTTTTAAACCAATTTTTAGTAAAAAGTCAAGTGAATTATGAAAAGCACAATTTTTTTTTTTTTTTTTTTATAAAAAGCACTTTAAGTGCTTCTGAACTTAGAAATAATTTTTCTAAAAACGCTCGCAGTCATTTCAAAAGTTCTTTCAAATCATTCGTAAATGTAGAGGCTCAGATCCTTGTATTTATTGGGCATTTGCAAATAGGTCCCTCATTCTTCAAATTAAACGCTGTCGTGTCCTCTCTTCCTCCATTCTTTGCAACCACGTACCACACCGGCACAGCCGCTGCCCTGCTCACTCCCCTTTCCCTTTCCATTTCGCCAGCCACCTAACCTATTACCCGATCAACACGTAAACTCTCCATTCTCTCATTAATTGTGCGATCCCAACCAACGTGATACAAAAATAGGGGCAACGCGTAGGAAAGAGGGTTTAGGGTTTAGGGTTCCGCTGATCCAAGTGTAAGTCCTCTTCCTCCTTCTTCTTCTGCTTGTTATTCTAACTTAGGGATTCAGGAATTAAGATTCAATTAATTTGCTATATTTTGATTTACGGATTTAAATAATGTCTTTCTGAGCTGTGGCTCTATGAATTATCGAGTGCACTCATTGTTCTTAATTGATATTTGATATATTTATTTTCAATGGACATTGTGTGTGGTTGCTTTGATAATGTAGTTTAAGATGTAGTATGTGCCGGTCAGAGGTTTCTACAGCATCTGTGAAATGGTTGGAAAAATGTTGCGTCTTCTTCTGGGTTTATGGGTTTCAGTTGACCTGGTTTCATCTTAACCTGCACAGTTCAGTTCAATCATAGAATGTTCGTTCTTTTGAGTGGACTGCTTACGGGGTTGATCACCCGTACAAAATGTAGACGCGAATGAGAGACCCGGAAGAAGATTCTTTGGATTTTCAATTTAGAGATTTTTAGGAATTTCTAGACCAAACTAATTTTGCTTCAATTTCAGCTTCAGGAAAGTTTCACCTTGGAATATAATCTGTCCTTCCAAGTTCCAAGTTTTTTTTTTTTTTAAATATTTTTTTTTTTGCTTTTTGGTCACCCCTTGTGTTTGTGACCTTTTCCTGCTTTCTTCATTGATTAAGAACATTAAGTTGATGTAGATATCTGACTCGATATTGTTTTAATCTTAATAATTATATTTTACATATGTTTTTCTCTCTGCTAACAAATTCTGTTGGGTACTAAATTGCTTCAATTGCGAGGCAGTTTAGGCCTTTAGTTACCACTTCTGACTGCCCAGAATATATTATTTGCAGAAACAGACCTTAAGAGAGCTGAGAGAGGAAAGAGAAATGTTTCGGAGTCGAGTGGTAGGGTTGTTTTTGAAGAACAATGGCAAGGCTCTGTACAATATCAGAGGAACGATGTCGTCTATGGTTCTGAACAAGGAGTCCTTCAGATTACTCTCAACGGGAGTCACAAGGAAATGCTTGGATTGCTTTCGATCCTTGCCCAAGGTTCTTTTGTCTCCTTGTTTTGCTTTTGATCAATTTATTTTCTGAAAGTGAATTCGAATGAAAAAAAAGCTACTATTTGGTGATTGAGAATTGAGAATTTTATTTATGCAGTGAATTTTTTTCGAGAATTTTACTGTCAGCAGTTGAGGAGTTGATTTAGAGATTGATTTTGAGTGTTGAAGAATAGGGTCCTACTGGAAATGTAACCAACGAGGAAATATAGTGATTGTGATTGGAATTATTAAGTCTTGAAATAAGCATGTACTAGATATAAAATTGGAGGAGTTGGGTGTCTGCTTTCTGGGTTAAGGACGTTTCGTCTAGAAGGTCGACCAATGCATGAAAATAAGTGAATATTTACATTGCTGCACAAGTGCTTTAAAGCTAGAGTAGATTATTAAAGCCTCCATATTGTAAAAAAGAAAATTTGTAATACATAATGAATCCGGAGCACCTACATCTATGTTACTGTGGTAAAAAACTCTCAAGAATGTTTACGTTGTCTGGGACTAATGACCCTTGATTGCTGTGTATACTATAGTCTATATTAAACAGTGCATTTGAGGAGGGGGAACCTAAAATATAATAGGCATTGTGACTACCCAAGTATGTTCAAGTTAGAGTCACGGAAGTCGGTCTTAGCATATCATTGAAGTCCCTTGCTTTTAATCTTTAATTTCTATGGAAGTCGGTTGTAGCATATCATTGAAGTCCCTTGCTTTTAATCTTTAATTTCTATGGTTTTGATATCACTGTTTTGAAGTAACTCTGTTTTCCATAATCAATGCATGCATTAATGTATCTAAATAAAAAGGTAATTTCTTATGCCATTTTCAGGGTAACTATGTACCATCTATAAGGAATATGTCCACTGTGGCTTCTGTAGGCATTCAAAATAAGGAGGGATTGAAGCTTCTTGTAAATGGAGGACCTCATGCTCAGAAAATGGTTGGCATTTGGCTTTTTGGCTCTGCTGCATGGGTTTTTAGTATGGTGATACTTGGTGGTATTACACGACTTACACGATCTGGTCTTTCAATGACTGATTGGAAATTTACTGGGGGTCTCCCGCCTCTCTCAGATGAGGATTGGCTGCTTGAGTTTGAGAAGTACAAGCAGTCCCCTGAGTATAAACGGTTAGTGTAAACTGAAAACAAGACTGCACATTAAAAGCCTTCCGGAATTACTGAAGTTGGTGCAGATGCAATCATTTCCTTACTGATGTTAAAACAAAATATATGTGCTTTTAAGGACTTCTAGCATTTTGTATTTTGTGTTTACCCAGATTTGTAGGATTGACTAATTACATAATTTATGTTGTTTTGAATGGTGGTTGAAGTTCTTATGGACCCTTGTGATGTTACCTGGTTCTTGACTGCAGTGTAAATCGAGGGATGAGTATTGACGATTTCAAATTTATCTATTGGATGGAATATGCACATCGTATGTGGGGAAGGGCACTGGGTATTATGTTTGCCTTGCCATTCTCATATTTTCTTCGTAAGGGGTATATTACCTTACAGCTTGGAGCGAGACTCTCGACTCTTTTTGCCCTTGGTGCTGGGCAGGGTTTAATTGGCTGGTGGATGGTTAAAAGTGGTTTAGAGGTTAGATATATGTTTATTTGTTTATTTGGTTTGGATTGGAATGTAGTTAATGATGGATCTTTAAATAATTATGTCTCTCACAGGAGCCACCATCTGAGTATGCTCAGCCAAGAGTAAGCCCTTACCGTCTTGCAGCTCATCTTACTTCAGCCTTTGCTATATATTGTGGCCTTTTATGGACTGGTCTTTCTGTTGTCATGCCCGAACCACCTGCTGAATCTCTAGCTTGGGTACGTGGGGCAGCAAGGGTGAAGCGACTTGCTCTCCCTGTAAGCTTACTTGTTGGAGTAACTGCTGTCTCAGGAGCATTTGTTGCCGGGAATGATGCTGTATGTAATTGTTGTTCATCTTCTTGAATTTCACAGTCAACTAAATAGATGATATGCGTCTTTTCCAAAGTTGGAGATTACATATATATATATATATTCTTCTATGTACAGGGGCATGCCTATAATACTTTTCCAAAGATGGGGGATACATGGATCCCAGAGGATGTGTTTGAAATGAAGCCACTCATCCGAAACTTCTTCGAGAATACATCTACTGTGCAGGTCTCTTCTATGGCAAAAGAATACAATTTATTTTGGATTTTGCACCTTAATATTTCATTATTTCTTTATGTTAGCTCCTAGGCTGCTTTTATAATGATGAGGAGAATTAAAGCATTACAAAAATATAAAAATCAAACAATTGGAAAGAGGCCTTATTTTGAGTTTTTTTCCCTTCACGAAAAACTAGCCTCTTCTTTTTTTGTGAGCTTATATTGTGTTTTGTTGTCAATTTGTTTCTTTAGGTGACTGCTTTGTGAAATTATAGAATTGTTAAATTTTATGTTGTATATCATTTTGTTGGAGATGAAAAGTTATAGCCATCAGCATTTCATTATTATAGCTCCACATCTATATTTGTTTTCGAAACTTCGGTATTTCAAGAATCAGCAATTGTTATGACTAAATTGTTTTTCTTCTCTGATTGTAGCTTGACCATCGCATCCTTGCAACTGCAACTTTGTTCTCAATCGGTGCTTTGTGGTGGTCAACAAGGAAGTTTGACATCCATCCTGCAGTTCGATCTTTGATTGGAAGTGCTGTTGGCATGGCTGGCCTTCAGGTATAAATGGTGTCCAACTTTCCATTCATTTTTATTCTCTGTTTAGATCAGAACATAGTTCTCCTTCGAATGATTTCGATAGTATGATCATGTTGGTTAACGTTGCCTTATACAATTACGCTTGTGTTGGTGTAGGTCACTCTGGGGATATCTACACTGCTGTCCTATGTCCCTGTGGAGCTTGGCACAGCGCATCAGGCCGGGGCTTTGACTCTCTTGACACTAATGATCCTTCTCAATCACACCTTGCGTAGGCCATCGGCATCCCTTCTCAAATCACTACCGCAAGTTGCAAAGACAATCTAGATGACTTTGCAGTTCAATTTTGTAACAATTGGACGTTTTAATTGGGTCAAACAATATTTCTTCGGTTCTGGTGTTATACGTATATCACCCTCTTTCAAGCTGGGGATTGTTTTGCAAATGTGCAGAAATGTTCTGTTGTGGTTGGAAATAAAATTCAGATTGCAATAGTGATCCCTCGGCGTTTTCTAGTAGTATAGACGGCTTTGGGCTACCCAGTGGGTATCACCACCACAGGAACGGTAAGCTTTTCTTCTTTTAGGTTTAACCAAACTAGAAAATTCTTAAATTCTAAAAAATCAAATTCCGTCATTTTGGAATTCCTTAGTGGCTTAAATTTCTTCATCCAAACAGTGGTAGTATTAAACGACAAGTTCATGAGAACAATTTACATGGCAAGATTACAGTTAGGGGTGAGTTCGGTTTCGTTCAGTTCGGTTTTTTTGCTAAAATCGAAATCAACCGAAACTTCAGTTCGGTTCGGTTTGATTTTCTTTCGGTTTTTTTCAATTTGATTTTGTTCGGTTCGGTTTTGGTTTTTATTTTATTTTATAAAACTTTTGATTTTTTTTTTATTATGGAATTTAGAAAAGAGGCTTTGTATTGGTTGACTAATAAAAAGAAAATAGGGAAAGTGGGAAGGTAGTTGTATCGCATAAATATATCATATTCTATCAACCTCAATTGCAAAGAAAAATGATCACTGCATCCATTCAAAAAGCAAACAAATAGAGAAGCTTTTTCAAGTTCCAAAGCCTTCCAAAACTTTTCCCTATAGCCAATGGAATATCCTTTCTAGCGAACCAAGTATGTTCCTTGAAAAAGTGCTAGGTTTAGTTACAAACTTGGCAACAAAGTTTCACAAAAGAAACATTATTGGCATACATCCATAAAGTGCAAAGGGATTCGATTTGGTTTGGTTTGGTTCGGTTTTCGAACCTCTAAAATTGAAGCTAAACCAAAAAGTTCGGTTCGGTTGGGTTTTTCATTTTTTTGTTTGGTTTTTTTTCGATTTTTAATTTTTCTGTTTCGGTTCGGTGTTTGGTTCGATTTTTTACAGTTTCGATTTTTTGAATCCACCCCTAGATTACGCTATCATCATAGCATTATGTGCAAACAAAAAAAGATTAATACTCATAAATTTTTAGTTCAATGATTAAAACTCTAATTGAATCAAATCGAAAGATGAATAAGTCAATTTTCTGCATTATTTACTGGTTCCACAAATTTGGCCTGTTTCCTTCTTCCGGTTCGCACCTATAACTATAAAACATTAGGAACATGGTCGTTTAGCAATCCATCACTTCCACCCTTTGTTTTTAGACATGGCAAGGTGCCAATACACCCTTCACCCATTATTATGAGTCTTGGCAATTGGCAATCATGGTTGAGGCAATGACATTTCTAGACTCAAGTCCGGCCATGGCAGTATGACGTCATTCATGTGAACATGCCACGTGGGATTTGGTCAAAAGCTAGAATAAAACAATATTTCTCACGCGACACTTTTCTGACCTTTCGATTTGAACAATAACTTTAGTCTAACGATCTATGTTTTTTGATAAATGAAAACTAACAAATAATCGTTAAAAGTAAAAAACAAATTTCAAATAAATCCACCAAAATTTAAAAAAAAAAATTAATAAAAAGATTCCCATCACGGAAAATAAAATATGGACACGTAGCGCAACTATAGGCTATAACAACCTATTCTAAATTAATCTTATCCATTGAATAATTATTAAATAATTGATATACATAAAAATAATCATTATGAATACTAACTGCCACGTCTAAAACTATTCAGAATGGGTAAAGAGTTAATTAATCTTTAGAGTTAAATAATCTTTGTTAAGGCAGTTCACTATTCATGTGAATACAACTCTTTAGCCATTCAAAATAGGTGGAAATGTTCTTAATCAATCTACAAGTCCCACTTTTCTTGTATTAAGTTGAATATTAAAATGTTAGGCAGTAAGTTGGTAAATTTTTCAATGCTACTTAAAATTGAATATACGAAAAATAAATAGCCAACATTGAAACTAGAAAATCTAATAATTGTTAAACCATTATTAGATTTTCTGGTTTTTTAACAATTATTAGATTTTTTTTCTTTAAAAAAAAAATCTAATAATTGTTAAAACCAAATGTAACTGTAAAAACAATCATATCATTCAAGCCGAACTCATATAAGCTTTTCTTTTCTTGATTGTGGACCAAAAACATGACATTACTTACGCATCACATAATTTATAAATATAATTTAAAAAAAAATTGTTATTAACATTCTAAATATCTTATTCTACATCTTTTGTAAAAGAATTTTTCTTTTTAATTATAAAAAATTTAAATTGTAAAATAAAATTTTTAAAATGGGAATAACAGTTTATCTCATCAGTAGTATATCGACAGTGCAGTGCTTCGGCCGCTCCACGGATCCAGGCGCCGCCTTACGGATCCAGGCGCCGCCTTTCCAGCCTCCTCTTGTATCCTCTGCTCTCTAACTGTAAGTCCTCCGCCGCCGCCTTCTCCTCCTCCTCCTGCTGCTTCAAATTTCAACACTCCACCGAACCTCTGACCTCACCACCTCCTAGCTCCTACTTCTCTTCTTTTCGCCATCTAATTTCACTTTTGTTTTCTGAATTCGAATTTGGGGATTTAGGAGTTAGGGATTCAGTTAATTTGCTGAATTATTCGATTAAGTGATTCAAATATTGTTATTTGTGTGCTGTGGCTTTGTGAATTATCAAGGGGACCTTTTGTTTTCAGTTGATCCTTGTATGATTTTATTTTGAATGGACATGGTGGTGTTGTACTTGATAATGTAGATGAAGGTGTAGAAATACATAATCGCGCCGCTCGGAGAGTTTCTACATCTCGGTTGGGGCCCTGAGAAATGGTTGAAAAATGTTTCTTCTGGGTTTATGGGTTTCAGTTGACCTGGTTTCATTTTAACCTGCAGTTTTCAGTTCAATCATAGAATTTTATTCTTATTAGTGGCCAACGAGTTTGATCACACGCCCGTAGAATATGTAGACCCAAATGAGAGAACAATAGAACCCGGAAGAAAATTCTTTGGAATAGGAGTTTTTAGACAAAACTAGGATTTTGCTTCAGCTTCAGCTTCAGGAAAGTGTCACTTTGGAATATAGTCTGTCCTTCCAAACTTCTTTTTTGTCAACGTCTTTCCAAGCTTCTAAAGGTTCTTAAGATTCTCCCTTTTCTTTTTTTAGGGGTTTGAGGATTTTGATTTTGGAACCTATAGTTGGTTTTATCGACGTTTTTCTTGCTTTTTCCATTGATTAAACACATTCAATTCGTGTAGATATCTGACGCTGTATTGTTTCACTCTTAATGACTATATTTTGGATATGTTTTAGTATCTGCAAGTAAATTATATTGGGTACAGAATTTCTTCAACTGCAGGGCAGTTTAGGCCCTCCGTTTCCACCTTTGATTACCCAAAATATATTCTGTATGGAAATTCACGTTTTTTAGTAGAATTGGCTAGTCAATAAGAAACAAAGAGTCTTAACCAAATATAGGAATAAAAAAAACAAATATAAGTAAACCAAAGCAATAAATTATCCACGAACCGGAACAGGAATTAGTTGCTTCTATTGATATGCGAGAAAACTGGATGGATGAGATCATAGATTACATTCAAGATGGCAAACTTCCCGATGATCACCATTTGTAAAGCTATGCTTTTGTGGTTGCTGTATGAAATCTCTTACTGTTTTTACATGTCAGTGTTGTCATGTTTTGTATTTCTGTAAGTTAATTAATTATGTGACTGTGAGAGTTTCATTGGGTCAATAAATCTGGAAAATGAAGGAAGAATCTTTTCGTTCAGCACATTCAATATGAGTAAATTGAGACAAATCTGAATACTTTATTGTGTGCCTTTGAGTTCTGGTATGAATTTGTTTCTAAGCTTTATATGCTCAAAAACTATCATTCCCTTGGTTCCCAAACCCCTCTTTTGAACTTCTTGTTGGTGAGATAGATTGCCACAAATATCCCATTGTACCGTGGTTTTGGATTTTGAGTCATGGATTATTCCCCACGAGACTGTCTTTGGATGAGACTTTTGTTTGAACTGCAGACTGGAGTTATAATTTGAGTAACAAATTTGGGTTTATGGGGGCAATTTTGGGTCAGTAGTTGAACTGCAAAAGGATATAACATTTGCCACTTTATGTAAAAAAAATTTGTAAGTTTGTGAACCCAGGTTTTCTAGTTTCTACTGGATAAGATTTTGCATATCTTCCACCTCGTTGAAAGTATTCCTGTTAACTTAAATAAAGAGCAATTGTTGTGGTCGTATATATGCAGCTTTCCTCATGATGGTTTCGATTTGCTACTGGATTTTTCCGATACTTCTTTCAAGATATGGGTGACCAGAACAGTTTCTTGCTGGGACAGGTGTTGTTTTAATCAGAATGGGTCGGAAAGTTGGTACCGTATACATAAATCCAAAAAAATTTGGAACTTTTCACAAACCTTGCATGAAGGAAATGATAGCATTTCTCAACTGCCTGGCTGCTAACCAGCTCTGTGATGATAAGTGTGTCAAGCAGAAGGAACTTTTGGGTACTTGTATGGAGGCTCAGGTAGATTTTCCGTTGTTCTCCTTTCGATTATGCATCTTAATTTTGTTTTCGGATTTCGCATCTGTTTTTTTTTTCATTACTTGAAGTCAATCCTCATGCGCCCTACTCTTTCGCTACAGAGCAACAAAAACAGAAAATCAATGGGAAGCATCAATTACCACTTGCAGAGGCTGAGCAGGGGAAGGAAGTAGTTTGGTTTTGTAGGGAACGTCGTTTAAATTGATGTATGATTATTTGTAGTCATTAGTGACAGAGGCTTAGCATGGAGATTGTTTATATTGTGACAACCGAGAACGTTCACGGGATAATTTCCCTGTTTGAGATTCAATAGGTATGGGAAGTTCAGGACATTATTTTGAACATTTCTGTTGCAGCTTAGTTTGATATAAGGAAACTTTCCATTAATTTGTAAACCCAAGTCTTTGCCTTGGTAGAACAAAGGCTTAATTTATCTTTACTTTTCAGTAAATGCTCCTACCTACAGCTGAATTGGCTCAACGTCCATGAGTGTGTCTGGAATACGAAACGTTGTGATTTGTGCTAGTTGTAATATTTTATTAATATATATAAATGAGATGATTGAATGACTATGGATTCGAACGAGTTTTGTGAGTGAATTTAGTTTATATGAGCAAAAGATTTATAAAATATTTTATAACTAAGATCGATTCATCTTTTATCTGTATATGTCATTTTACTGTCACTTATACTAGCTTCATAGATGAACGGATTATTCGGCCTTTACTTTGCCTGGTCCTGGTAAACCATTTTCACGGTGTAAATGGCGATTTTGCAATTTGACAAGTGTTGATAGGTACGAGGTGTCTTGAGTAGCAGTGTTGGGGAATTGAACGCTTAGTGATTAGATTAACCATGTATCTTATTGTCTTATTTTGTAAATAGTTCCATTTTGGGAGCCTACAGGCGTTGTGCCTCTAGATGAGGTTTTGTACATAATTTTCAAACTCTTTTGCGTTGCATGTAAGTGGAAGAGACCCTACCACTATGTTTATTTGTACAAGTTGTTCGATACGTACTGATGTGACATTTTTAATATGCTCAATTTCATATATACTCCGTAATCAGAACATGACAGTCTTAAACACCCTTCTTTCATCCTTATTCTAAATTCTATATAATTCAATTTAACGTTCATGCTCGGCTAAGATTCTCATTTTGAGAAACACAATTAATCGTTAAAATCTTAATCATGTTAAAACAGTGAAATATCCCGAGTTCCCGTAAAAAGTGCCGCAGCCGGTAGTTTTCAAATCCAAAAAGAAAGAATGACATAAAAAAAAGACTCATAAGAGTCCAAATTTCTAATTTCTCGCATCAGCAGTATCAGCAGTGCTTCAGCCCCTCCACGGATCCATGCGCCGCGTTTCCACCCTCCTTTCCTCTGCTATACTCTCTAACTGGTAACTCCTTCTCCGCCTCCTCCTCTTCTTCTTACGGTTGTTCAAATTTAAATGCGCCACCGTAGCTCCGATCTCTCAACCTCCTAGGACCCTACTTATCTTCTTCTTGCCATTTAGTTTCAGTTTTATCGTCTGAATTTGGATTTGGGGATTTCGGAATTAGGGATTTTAATTTGCTAAATTGTTCTAATTAACGGATTCAATTATTGTCTTAATTGTGAATTATCAAGTGGGGAGTGGGGACCTTTTGTTTTCAATTGATCTTTGTATGATTTTTATTTTGAATGTACATTGTGTTGTTGGACTTGATAATGTAGTTGAAGATTTAGAAATACATAGGAGAGTTTGTACATATGGGTTGGGCTCCTGTGAAATGCTTGAAAAATGTTGGATCTTCTCGAATTTTGCGTTTCAGTTGACCTGGTTTCATTTTAGTTCAATCATAGAATGTTCGTTCTTTTTAGTGGCCAACGGGTTTGATCACCCCTACAAAATGTAGATCCAAATAAGAGAACAAAAGAACCCGGAAGTAAGTTCTTTGGATTTTCAATTTAGAGACTTTTAGGAAGTTTCAGACCAAACTGGGATTTTGCTTCAACTTCAGCTTCAGGAAAGTTTCACTTTGGAATATAGTCTGTCCTTCTTCAGGTTCTTAAGATTCTGCATTTCTGTTTTTTTTTATAGGGTTTGAGGATTTTGATTTTGGAACCTAAAGTTGGTTTTGTTGACCTTTTTCTTGCTTTTGTGTATATATCTGACTCTGTATTGTTTCACTCTTAATAGTTATATTTTAGATATGTTTTTAGTGTCTGCAACTAAATTATATTGGGTACAGAATTGCTTCAACCGCAAGGCAGTTTAGGCCTTCAGTTTTCACTCTTGATTGCCCAAAATATATTATTTGCGGGAATTCACGTTTCTGAGTAGAATTGGCTAGTAGATAAGCAAACAAAGAGTCTTAACCAAATAAAGAAAAAACAAAGAGTCCAATCAGTTATTAAACATGGCAATACAATATATTAGAGTTGGGAATTAACATAGAATAAATGATGGCAATACATTAGTAAACCAAAGCAATAAAGTATGTTGCCATGCATATGGCACAAAAGTAAACAAAAAAAAAAAAAATGCTAACAATGCACAAGGTGATGATGCATGAAACAAAGAGAAGGGGTGACAGAGTGGGACCAAAATAGAGGGAAATAGAGAGAAAAAGGAGTGACTGAGTCTTTAACAAATTCACACTTATCTTCAGTGCTGAAAAATGCAAGTTAAGAAGAAATTCTTTGCTGTTCAAATTTTGGGGTGTTGATCTTTGTGTGGAAGGTCTCTAATTTGTACACGGTGGTGGTCCAAAATGGTCACCCACAAACTGATGGAAGAATTGATTCGCAACTCAATGATTCACAGGTCTACAAATGGGCTGGAAAGGGTCTGAAAAGAGATGAAAGAATTGCAAATGGTGAGTCAGTTCTTTTGTTTTCTGTCTGCTCAATGATTGTCTTGGATTCCTTATGATCAGTTGAGGGAAATTTTCTGGATAAGTGCAATTAGGGCATAATTTTGGTTACTTGGGTCACAATGAGGTTAATTAAGATTTAGGGTTTGCCAATTCGGGATAAATTTTGCCAAAACCCTGATCTGGGGGAAAGATATACACTTCAACCCCCTATCTATGTCAAGAACACGAAGCCAAGGCGTTTCATGGATAGCCCCGCCTAGGCGAAAGCCTTGAGGCATGAGGCGAAGCCTCACGGGACCTAAAATTATTAATAATACATGTAATATATCAATAATAGAGTCGAAATCAAACATTATAGAATAATAATCAACAATCAAATAAAAAAAATTTCTCCATTGTAGGTGAGAAACCATAACCCTAAAAAAGGCCTTAGTTGACGCCTCAGGCATGCCTTGACCACGCCTAGGTGAGTTTAGGCCTACTCCCGCTGGGTATAGGCGTTTTCCTTACCGCCCCACCTCGAAGGCCGCCTAGATGCGCCTCAAGGCTCGTGTTTTAAAACACTGGTCGAGACCCTAAAATTACATGCATCCTTCCATGGATATATGTATTGCCAATTTTTCCTAGATTTGCCTCCTTGGCTGTACATGAATACAGTGCCAAGGCTGTTGATTCATCGATGTGTTTTTCTATTTAAAACATGGTCACCCAAACAATAAAGAATTCCAGGGGTGTGAGTCCGTGTATACATTATAGAACTAATAGAAGTGATTAACAGTTACTATAAGTTTGGGAAATGCCATAAAAAATGAAGAGGGCTCTGTCGAAATTTTGACTGACAAAGCACTTTCTTGGATCTTGGAAGCCCCTGTACAATGGTTTTGGGTTTTTTTGGTATGCTATGTTGTTTTGTTGCTGTTCAAACAAGTTGTGAAGCTGCTTCTTTTCTCTTCTAAACCACTTTTTCCTCCTGCAGATTATTCAACATATCTAAGCATTGATTTGTGATACTTGTGAAGTTGCCGCTTTCCTCTTCTGAACCACTTTTGTAAGAAACGTGAGCTGTTAAAAGTCAGCTCACCTAAAGATAGCAGACATAATAGCTACAGTTGATAACATTGACAAAGTTGATTTTTCTAAAAAAATACGAAAAGGTTTGGAAGGCAATATTGGCTATGCTAAGTACTTATAAAGGTCACAAAAGGTGAGGTATGAGGACGATGAAATTTCCAAAGCGTTATTTAGTTGTCATATTGACCTTCATCTGCACATCTGTTTGCTATATAGAACGTGTCGGGTTTTCAATTGCGTACACTTTTGCTGCTGATGCTGCTGGGGTAAATCAAGCAAGTAAAGGCACAATTCTTTCTACATTCTATTATGGCTATGCTTGTTCACAGGTGCCTGGAGGCTGGGCAGCCCAGAAAATTGGGGGAAGGAAGGTTCTTCTCCTTTCATTTGTATTATGGTCAGCTACTTGTGCATTGGTCCCTTTGGACCCCAATCGAGTCTTTGTCATGGTAATTGCTCGGTTGCTTGTTGGTGTCGCACAAGGTTTTATATTCCCCTCAATCCACACAGTTTTAGCACAGTGGGTTCCACCGCATGAAAGATCCAGATCTGTTTCTCTTACGACTTCTGGTATGTACCTTGGTGCCGCTGCAGGAATGCTTTTTCTTCCAAGCCTTGTAAAGTATAGAGGCCCGCAGGATGTCTTTCTTGCTGAGGCAGCACTAGGTGCCATGTGGTCTTTGCTTTGGTTCAAGTATGCCAGCGACCCACCTCGCTCAGAACATCCAAAAGCCACAGCTGCTGGTTTTGGGGAGTCAATGTTGCCAATCAATGGAAGTCATAAATTGAAAATAGACAATGGAGGAAGTTCCGTCAGATCTGCGAAAATCCCATGGAAGAGAATTATACTCAGTTTGCCAGTTTGGGCAATTGTGGTTAATAATTTCACATTTCACTACGCTTTATATGTGTTAATGAACTGGCTGCCAACATACTTTGAATTGGGCCTCCAGCTTAGCCTTCAGGAAATGGGTTCTTCTAAGATGTTGCCGTACCTCAACATGTTTATTTTCTCAAATATAGGTGGGGTGGTTGCTGATCACCTGGTCACAAAGAGAATCTTGTCTGTTACTAGAACGCGGAAGCTCTTGAACACCATGGGGTTTATAGTTGCTTCTCTTGCACTGATGGCAATTCCCATCTTCAGAACGTCTAGTGGAGCTGTCCTCTGCTCTTCTGTTGCCCTGGGTTTCTTGGCACTTGGGAGAGCTGGTTTTGCAGTGAACCACATGGATATTGCCCCGAGATATGCAGGCATTGTGATGGGAGTTTCCAACACTGCTGGTACGTTAGCTGGCATTATTGGAGTTGATCTGACCGGCAAACTTCTTGAAGCAGCAAGAAGTGTTGATTCGAGTCTTTCAAGTCCAGAGAGCTGGAGATTGGTGTTCTTCATCCCGGGTTTTCTCTGCATTTTCAGTTCTTTAGTATTTTTACTGTTCTCGACAGGGGAGAGAATTTTTGACTGAGGTAGGATTTTTCCACGCAAACCTCTTGCTCGTTGCTCGTCAATAGATGTGCGTGTGCAGTGATCATTCCTGACAATGTACTGTAGCATATGAATGTTGCCTTGGGACAGCATATGAACATGAAAAAAAAATTGGTAGCAAAGCAATAGCAGCTCATATGTGGAGATAGATTACAATTTGTTCGACTTTTAAGCTCTCTGATGCTTCCACCGTATAATTAATTCATGTGTATGAATGAAGGAGTAATGTTTTCAAATTATTACATTCTTTTTTAATGTATTTGCTGAATTTGATTCTTATCTCTATAACAGCACCACGTTTCATTTGGTTAAAGGAAATGTTGTTTCTTTGTGGAATATCCACGTTTCATTTCGGTGTTGTTATTGGCTCTCCAAATATGTCATCGGGTAATCCTTCTGTACAAGTTTTTGCTTGTGTTTTTATAAATTTGGAGTGCAGGATTTCGGTTTTTGAAGTGTCGGGTGACAGAATGTCCACGTCTAATTTCAATGCTGTTATTGGCTTTCCAAATGTCATCATGCAATCCTCCTGTACAATTTTTTTTCTTGTGTTTTTATAAATTTGTAGTGTAGGATGTCTTTTTTTTAAGTGCAAGTGACCGAATAACCCTCCATGCATATGACTCACTTCCTTTCCGTCCATGTTGATCAACCATCATTATTTTCCGTCTTTCCTTAAAAATATGATGATGACTCATTATGATAAAATAGGAAAGTTGTTTAGTTGGGTCATAAGTCAATGAACCTAAATTGAGAAGCAAAATTGCATGGATTAAACGTAATAATCGTCTACATAATTGGTCTTATATCTAATGGAATTGTTATTTAACACTCCAAAAAAACTCATTTGGCACTTCAAACTTTCTATAATTAGAATTAAAAATACACTTGTGAGGAGTATAGAATGAGATTTTTGGAGTGCTAATAGCAGTTCTCATATTTAATCATATTTTTACAAAGAAGACATAATTTGACCAAATTAGAGCGAATATCAGGTTCCAAGTGTAAAATATGAACAATTCTTGGCTCATAAGAATGGTGAGAAACTCCTCTTCAAAACACTTCATTGTTGATTTACAAAATTGCATACTTGTGATTGAAATTGTTTATATTATAAATCATTTTGTAAATCAAGATTATTTAATCAAATAACTGTTAAAATAGATTAACGGTTTGTAATGCTTTTACCGATTTTGGTGATTGAACCATCTCGTATTCTATTAATTTTTTGCAAAGATGATTTTACATAGTGATTTATAAATATGAGCAGTTTAATCATAAACAAAAAATTTCGTACATCGATCACAAAGTTTTTTGAGAGGAACCTCCTACTCACCTTTTGTGTGGTCAAGTTTTATGAACTAGAAAATTACTTGGTATGGGAGGAGGGGAGTAGTTTTGAGTTACATTGGTTATTGAAACGACTTATTTTTAGCTAAGCTCACCATTTTACTCCTGCAACTCAAAGCTTTTCAGGGGCAAAGTAGAGCGATTCAATTTTGATCTCACTTTACTTAATGTAACTTAAAAATCACTATTTTACTCTCTGAAACTTAAAGTTCCAAAGATAAAACAGAGTGAATTTTGAGTTTAAAGAAGAAAAACGACATCTTTTGAGTAACAGAGAGTAAAGTATTAAAACCGAGTTCTTGCTAAATATAAGCCTATTGAAAAATATTTTGTTTCATATGACGCAATTGGAGAGTGCAAAAACAAGGAAGTGCAGAGAGTTTGACTGCAGACAAAAAGAAACAGGTATTTACCAAAACATGATCAGCTTGCTGATTGGTACAAAAACTTGATCAGCTTGCTGATTGGTGCCAAAACTCGAGGAGAGAGAGAAAAGGAAGAAGAAGAAGGAAAAAAAAAGGAAATGGAGAGGCGAGGGCGTGGGCGTGGTCGAAATGTTTCTTCTTCCCAATCCACGCGTGGCCGCTCGAACAGGTTCGTTTCGAATTCGACCTCCGCCGCAGCCGCTAAATCCTCGAGCAGAGGCGCAACTGGTACTGAGAAAGCACAGAACGACGCCGTAGATAACCATTCCGACGTTCCCGCCATAGTGGGCACTTGCCCCTTGATGTGCCCGGAAGGAGAGAGGGCGCAGCGTGAGCGGCTTCGTGATTTAGCAGTGTTTGAGAGGCTCCATGGAAATCCAAGACAATCATCTCCGGACCTCGCTGTTAAAAAAGTAAGATTACATGATTACACCTTCGTATTATTAATCTTTTCTTGATTCGATTGGATAATTACTTAAATCAGTATTATCAGTGGGAAAAATCCAACCTTCTTGTTTGGAATGGTACTTTGATTTGTTCTGATGATCCATTAAGTTCATCTTTTTCTTATGCAAAGATGGGTTTTGGGTGCCCAACAAGCTTATACTTTAGGCCTCATTTGGTATCAAGGACCGGATTGGATCGGATTGGAATGGATAACAGAGTAAATGTCGAGGTGTGAAGGTGTTGGAAATAAAGGGAACTTATCCCTTCTAATCCTACCATTTTTGGGATGTGATGGAAGGATAAGTTTCCTTAATGAGTAATCTGTCTTCTACCGTCATTTGGGACGCTACTTTTTTCATTTCTTTATTCGAACATACCCTAAATATTGCGGATTATCTGTTCCAATCCAATCCTAGACACCAGCCAAGGCCTTAGGGTATATCGTTAATCAAGTTGGTTTGATAGCAAGTGAATGATTGGGATACCACATGAAAATTAAGCTTCTCTAAATTAGAATTATGACGCCACCAAGTTCAATATCATCAAAGTAGAATGTCAAGTAAATGACCATGTGATGCCAAATTCGTGCGACCAAATTCACCTGAAGTATCAACTCAATGCAAGGATTTCAGTGAGGGGAATGGATTTCGACTGTAGGGTTATGTTGATTGGAAGAATCGTAATTTCTGATTGTTTCCTGTAACTTTAATGCTGCAACTCATTCAAATGTATTGCAAATTTAAGAAGCTAACACGTTCCTTCTTCCGCTAGTTTTTCAGAACTACGTCTAACAAACAAGTTGAAGCATCGGAGGTTCGGCCGCTCCCTGTGTTGGAAGACACCTTAAATTACCTTTTAAACTTGTTTGATTCTAGAGAATATCCTTTTGAAGTGGTTCATGACTTCCTCTTTGATCGAACAAGGTCGATAAGACAGGATCTTAGCATGCAGAATGTTGTCAACGATAAAGTCATCCACATGTATGAGAAAATGGTATGGGTATCCTGCAAAACCTTTTAACTGCCACCATGTTTGAAGCTTCGTTTTCATAGTATGCCGTATGGAGTTAATAGTTTCATTTCAAAGACATGTAAATCTGTTGATGTGGTCGTTTCCATGTGTCGTGAAATCAATTATCGTCCAGTTCAGAATATTATGGATTTTTAAATATCGAAAGAAATATGCATTACCAAAAATGTTATGAATTTAGAACTCTCAACCTTTAGGAATGCCAAAATAGTTTTTAAGTTACAGTATTTATTGTACAGGTCAAGTTTCATATCATATCCCTTCGCAAGCTTCGAGGTTGTCGCAGTCAAAATACTTCTTCAACCCATTACCTCAACATGGAACAGCTTGCAAAGACCTTGACATCTCTATTTGATCTGTATGAAGCACATAGGCATTCCAATTCTACATACGAAAACGAAGCTGAGTTTTGTTCGTTTTATGTGCTGCTTCATCTTGGTCCTAACAGCCAACCGATGGTTTGTCTCTATTGCGTTTTTATGTTTATTCATTCTATTTCTTCTTGGTTTCCGTTTTGTATTGTGTCCTATATGTGTGAACATTGTTTGTTCTGGTCCCAGGGAGAGTCCCTTTCATGGTGGTTTTCTCACTTGCCTTGTTTGTTAATCAAATCGAAGGAAATGTGCTTTTCCCGAAAGATTTTACGGTAATTTAACTTCCCTTTAATGTTATTTATTGTTTAGAGAGAATTAGTATGATTAAAGGCTTTTGTTCTTTTTCAACGCGTGAATGTTTTCATTAGCATGGGGTATAAATTAGAAAGATAATTTGTTTCTGCAACAGATTTTTCCGGATGGGCAACTATAAGCGTTTCTTAAGCACTATAGCAGCTGAGGCATCTTATCTTCAATACTGCATTCTCGAGCCTTATATCAACCAGGTAAGAGGCCGTTGAAACTAATTGATTAAGTTTAGAATGTTTTTTTATAATCTTTTAAACCATTATATACAGTGTAATCATTTCGCTTTCGGGCTGGTTTCTTGTATTATTGACCGCTACAAAACAGTAGGATAACTTTCACCCGTCTTTCTAGGACCGTGGATTTTGTTAATCTTAAGTTCTGAGTCTTGTTTAAGTGATTTAAGGCTAATCCACATTGATCCTTCCTTGTGGAAGTTTATTTCAGTCATCTCTCTCTAATTCTTCAATACTTGTGATGATAAAATTGACTCTTATTTCTTGTGCTTCTTAACTTAAAAAGGTTCGAGTGCTCGCTGTCTCGTGTATAAATAATGGTGGATACAAGCTTCATCCGTATCCGCTGGCACACTTGTCTAAGCTCTTGATGATGACGGTAGGCTATCAATAACTGGGATCGACGAAAATGTATCATTATTATTATTATTATTTTTGCTAATCACACAAATTTATTATTTTCTGAAGTTGTAAAAGCTGCATGTGGTTTTTCAGGAATCAGATTTGGAGTCTCTTTGTAGAGCTTGTGGTCTTGATATTTGCACAGATGAAGAAGGATATAGTTTGTTGCCGACTAAGCAAACCACCTTTTGTCATCCGAAGGATGGATTTCAAAGCTACAGAGTTTTGGGTCTGGAAGAATTCGAGAGGTAACTTCAAAAACATTGTATATCCAGTTTGCATATAGAATTTGCCTTGTGCATATAGAGTTTGGCTGCAAGGGTTCCCGACTGTCCATCCCATCGCCCTCCTGGCTCCCTTAACCTGTGATATGTGTTTGGTTGTTTGCATTGTCCTCGCCTCCTGGCTCATGACATAATATGGTTTGGTGGTAGCACAGAAATAGATCAACTAGGAAATCGACGTGTAGATATAGTCCATTTCAGTTCACTAGAGCTATGGTTCAATCCTTAGAAGCACCGTATGAAAGTACCAATGGAGAGTTTAGTAGTAATTGAGAGCCATGTTGAAGTCCAAGGAATTATGTAACTTACTCGTGTGCTTGTTTAATTTCAGGTAATAAATGCACGCGGTTCGTACTGCGTTCTACGGTCCCTTGATCAATATAAGAAAAATCATGCCTCTCATCCAAAGTATAAAAGATCTCTTTGTTATGGTTGAGTCATACTCTCGAAACATGTTTGTTCCCCGGTTTGGTCTTTTATGTTTCCAAAAGACATTAGCATGGTGCACTGAGGATTCATCTTGACCGCGAGTTCAGCCTTTTATGAAGAAACGTTGTAATATTGTTTCATCTGTCGTGTATCAACTGCACACGGACGTGTACATATACTGGTGTTGCAAGGTGGATGAAGGCTTGTCTGACGTTTAGGAGAAGAAAAAGATATGCACCGAGGGAACTGGGAGTGTTTCTTGGAAATTAGAATGGTAACAAGAATGTAAACTTTTGGAAAGGTCGGGGTGATTTGATTCGAGTATTCGAGAAGGGGAAGACACTGGGATTTGATTAATTTCGTTGCATATCGTATTGTTTTACTGTCATCTGCTACGTGCTATCCCAAATGACACAAGAAATAAAGTGGTGATACCACACCTGAAGTTAAGGTGTTGACCAAAACTGTACCGTATGATATAAATTGACATTTGAAAGATAACGTTATGCATACGTTGGGAGGTCCCATGCACCACAACAAAATATGTTCGCCATGGGAACGATCAAAGGTTGGGACATGAAGCCTGCGCTAAAAAGCAAATGCTTTAGGGTTTTGCTTCTTTCAATTTTGGGGAAGTGTCATGCTTCCTCTTGTCGGCCTTGGAACCGCACTGCCACTGCATGTATGTACCTATGACCATGGCAACCTAACCAAGAAAGCCTAACAGTACAAGCTACAACGTTCCAAACGAAACTATGAGCATGTAACTTCAAAAATCAACACCAATTCTAATTTCCACAGACCAGATGTAAGCTACAATGTTCCAAACGAAACTACGAGCATCAAACTCTGATCAAACCACAGACCAGATGCAAAACACATTAACAAAGCTGCATTTAACTTTTCTTCGAAACACACCATTGAAGTCAGATTTTCCAAGTATCCTGCACGTCATTGTATTCCAGTAACCACTCGCCTACGTCAAACAACAAGTTCTCTGCCTAATGGAATATGAGAACAAATTAATGCTTCAAGCTGTGAAACATAATCCAAATTCTGTGATTGCACTTGGACTATCCTGACTTTAGCAGCCGAAGCACGATGGTACAACTGCTTGCAGGACAGACCTCACATTCTTCCGATACTCATCAAAGGCTAATTAGGTACTTCAATTTAACATAGTTGCACTAGACTGTTTTCAGGAGTTCCTAACCAACAACCATTTTTTCGGCATAAATTTCGGTGACAGAAATCCACATCCCAGGACTTACAGTACAAGAAAAGTAAAACTTTCATAAATTAAACCCAAAGGGATATCATTAAAAAGTAAGAATTCAGGAGATGATTATATCTGATATTCATATACAAATCTAGAGCAAAAATGAGTTTCCATCGCGAACTTATTGAACAACAACAACATATTTCCCACAGAAACATTGTGAAAGAAAAATTTGGAAACGAAAGAAGAAGAACAAGAAAGCATTGACATATTTCCACAAGAATCCAACATAAAACCATACCATTTCTACTAAGATGAAACATAATGCGAAAGCCGAGAAGCCATATTCGCAACCTGCGACTGCATTTGCACTGCCCTGACTTTAGCAGCTGTAGCGCGATGATAGAACTGCTTGCGGGACAATGACCTCACATTCTTCAAGTACTCCTCAATGGCTATTGAACCATCCTGCAATGCCTTATCCAAAGAATACACAACATCTTCAATCGCCAAATCAGAGGCTGTACAATCCAACATCTGCTTCGAAAGCGGGTCAATGCATTCGAAAGCATCGTCCACATCACCATCCAAGCTCCCCCTAGTCTTCCCCTCATTCTCTCTCAACCAGGCCTCCAAAACATCCGAATTCATAAGCACCATCTGCAGCTGCTGCTCCAAACCCTCTTTCTCATCCACCATCTCTTTCAACCCTTTGTTGACCTGCTCGGATCTCTGCCGCAGCACCACCTGTGCATTGAACAAGCCTTCAATTTCCGCCTCCCTCGTCTTCCTCAACCCTGCCATGTCGCCGTGCACCATCTCCACAAGCTTATTGATCGCATTCCGCTTGAAAACATCGTTCGGATCATCAGCCTGAACCCGAGAAAACGATCCGGTACTTCCATAAGGTGAAGGTGGATACGTCCTCGGCGGGATCGCCGGACGGGCATGATTAACCGAACCGGAAGATCCAGAATAGCCCGAGTAGCTCGAATAACCCGAATTCGACACAGACGACGAAGAATGGCCAAGGTTGGGATTAGGGTTGGGGCTTGGATTGGGATTGGGCCTGCGCTGGGAGAAGAGCGGCGGGTCCTGAGCGAAAACGGCGCTGAGATTCTTGACGAGCTCGACGAGGTTGGAGCTTGGGTAGACCCAGTTCTGCAAGTAGGGGACGGCGACCAAACCGGAAGGGTTGACGTGGGCGTGAGGGCGCTTGATGACCATGTCGCGCGTGGGGTTGACGTAGACGCAGGGCGGCTGGCGAGGGTAGGAATCCATGAGCCAGATGATGACGGGGATGTTGTAGGTGACGCCCTGATACGACATGGGGATGGTGCCGTCGGCCTGGAGGAGGTTGACGGAGCGACCGTCGTTGTGGGTGAAGGTCGCCGTTTTGGGTTCGAGGGAAGGGTAGGCGGAGGTGACAGAGACGAGGTGGGTGCGGATGAGCCACTTGGTGTCTTCGGAGTAAGGGAGGGCGGAGGGGCCGCGCTGGGAGAGGACGGAGCTCAGGAACTGCTGAATCATTTGGGGGTTCGGTGGGTTTGGACCCGCCGGTGGAACCATCGCAGCAATTTGAACCGAGTCGGGTTCGGAAGGTTGAGATTTGAGATTCCGAGAAGAAGAGAAGGCGAGGATTTTGATCGGAGTGAGTTTTGATCGAATTGAAAATTTGGGTGGAAATTGGGATTTGTTTGTTTGCTACGTTTGCTTAGGAGAGAAGGGAGAAGCCGGAGAAGGGACGGAGTGTGAGCGTGTTGGGGACCGGCGAGTGCGTGGCGCGGTGACTTGTACGACTTTTCTGTCTCACTCGTTTTCAACAATACATGGCCTTTTACGTAACGAAAATTGATTGAACAATTTAGGATTTAGAGAGAGGGATTCGGCAATATTGAGAGATAAAAGATATTAATTTATTTGTGAGGTGTTTGATTCAAATAATTGTGGCTTTATTTATAGTAATAGAAAGGGTAAAATATTTCCTTTTAGGATTACAACATTTAATAGGTAATCTAATCTTAATTGGAATATATAATACTTTCTCAGATTCCCTAGGATTTACACAATCACATTCCTATTTTAAATATGACTGCAACAATTCTTACTACATTTTTTTATACCATTTGTATCACTTATCAATAGAAATAGAATTCACGTATGTTGCCGAGTTTTGTTTATATTAAAATGGTGGGATAGATGTGGTATGAAAATGTTGTAAGTGTAACATTGTTTTTATAATAAAAGAAAATTTTATATGGGCTTAGAATTATAAGGAAAATACTTCACTCCTTGTGCATTGGATAGGAACTATTCTAAAAGATACATCTTAGTAAATCAAAAGTTTTCATACTATAAATTATTATACAAAAAATTATACGCCATGAAATAGTATAAAAATAAATGGTTGATATCAGTAAAAATATTACGAATGGTCAATTTATTTACTGTAGTTGACTAAATGACTTTAGTTTTAAGGGATAATTTGCATAAATAGTCTTGAATTAAGTCCAGGCCTTTCTGTTGATTACATATAATCTTAACTTTTTAAAACATTCCAAACTTTTTTTACTGTTTAATAACTATTTAATTTTTCAGTTTTTTAATTGAAACTTATTCGATAGCAGTGCCATAATAATGTAGTTCAAATTTTCCTTTAATAAAATCAAACTTAAAACCTCTCACTCACAAGTGAAAAAGAATACAACTCATCATAAAACCACACACTACGTGGGTTTTATTTATTATTTTTATAATGTATAATTTTCATTCAAAATTCAAACTAACTTGAATTACTATTTTGTCCCTTATTAATTGATTTATCTTTCTCAAAGGTTTTAATAAGGGAGGAGCTTTTTGTGACATTTTGAATGCTTCACCTTTTCATCCTTAAAAAAGAAAAAAAAAGAAAAAAAAGAAGAAGATTTGGGCCAAATAAAATGGTGTTGTATTGTCCATGCCAACCGAAGGGCAATTGGGTATTTAGAAAGGGGGTTTTAGTACGTACCGGACCCACCCGATTCAATGTTTAGCTGGAGTCTTTACGGATCGTCTAACTCGCGTTGATAATGGTTGACCCGTTAATAACCCGTCTGGTTTCGGGTAAACCTTTCGACGTTCAATTGAATTTGCTCGGTTCAATTCAAAGCCTTCCGACTCTTGCCGACGTCGATTCTGTATGTAATTCTTGAATGGTTTTCGTCGGAGCTGGGCTTCTTCGAGTTGGGAGGACTCGCTGTAGACGGCGTCGAGGAGGGTCTCGTGAGTTGGGATCGGAAGTTCTTATTTAGGAGTTGGAGGAGTCCAAGCTTGACTGCGTCTCTCTCTCGCTCTCTCTCTAGAAACCCCAACAGTTGACTCTAATCCCTGTCTCTCTCTCTCTCTCTCTCTCTGTAAGTCTTCCTCTCTCTCTCTAGTTATCTTATTCTTGCTATTCAATTTCAATTTTTTATTTTATAATTTAGGGATTAGGAATTAGGGTTTCAGTTAATTTACTAAATATAATTCAGGGATTGAATTAATGTGTAATTTCTGAGCTGTGGCTTTATGACTTATAATAATGTAGTTGAAGATGTAGAAATAAATAATAGCAGTGCTCAGAGGGTTTCTACACCTGGGTTGGGGCCTAAATGCTCGAATTTGCCCCATATATATATCCCCCTTATTTAAACCCCCACATCATACAAGTTTCGTTCTTTTAAGTGGCAAACGGGTTCAATTTACCCGTAGAAACTGTAGACCCAAATGAGAGAACGAAAGAACCGGAAGAAATGGCTTAGTAATTTCAATTTTAAGCTTTCTAGTAGTTTTCAGACCCAACTAGGATTTCGGCATCAACTTCAGCTTCAGAAAAGCTTCACTTTGGAATATAATCTGCTCTTCATTCAAGGTTCTTAAGATTCTGCATTGCTGTTCTTCTTGGTTTTGGTTTTTGGGGGTTTGAGGATTTAGATTTTGCAGTCTTCAGTTGGTTTTATTAACCTTCTTGCTTTGTTCGTTGATTAAGTGTGTTAAAATTGTATAGGTGTCTTACTCAGTATTGTTTCACTCTTAGTAATCATAGGTGTCTGGGTGGTGAATTCCTCTTGTACAATTGCTGCAAATATAATTAAACCATTTCGGGAGATTGAATATATGCGTACGTCAATTTCCTCTAACTAAGCAAGTAAGGTTCAACCATTTAAATCCACTACTGCCAGTTACAAGACCGTATGGCAACTAATTGTCCAAGTTCTTTGGTTTGGGTGGAGCTAGAGAATAGGAATTGTGAGGTGTTAATTAAATGGTAAGGAAGATTACCAGACGATTGGATAGGATTGGGGCAGTGGTAGGCGTTTGAGTGATCTTAAGGTTTAACAAAAATGTAATAATTAAAATATCACATCCTTTTCCTAGAGAAGCATTTTCTTGTCCAAAGTGTATGATATGCCTTTTCATCTAACAAACCCGATTGTTCTCTTCTCTAAGCCTCTCGTGATCTCATCCTAGGTTTACATGATTTTATCATCACTAAGTGCAATGATTTGGCATTGCTGGTGAGGTAGTCAGCCAAACTTTATGATTGCCCATGAATCCAACATTTATTTTTCAAGATCCTTAGCAAAATGTTATCCTTATATCAGTGTCGAATTTTTTATATCGCTGTATATATTGTATCCATGTTTTAGTTAAATGGAGATTATTATATTTTTTATGTGAAATTTCTATTATGTTAATTGTTTTTGCAATTGTATGGTTTCACATCTGTGCTTTGGTGATTCTGGTAATATATGTCGTTGGAATTCCTATTCTCTCTTTAAGTAGAAGTATGACTGCTATACATGATGTTCATAGTGATTTTCTGTTCTTGAACTTTTTGATGTATATTGATCATGCTATTGGTTTTATGCAGGACTTTGTTTTTGTGGAATCATTTAATTGGGATAAGCTGCTTGAGCTGAGCACATTTATAATTTTGGATATATAATGCTTCAATTGTTTCTATCAGAGCCCATCTGGAATGACAATGGAGATGAGAATTCTGCCAAGATTAGAGTATCTCTCTTGAGTCAATTGGAATCTACTATTTGGTTGTTCATGGCATCTGGAGGCCGTTCAGAGGCTCGACTGTGGCTTTGTAACACGATAGGCAGAATAAGTTCTCTCACTCGTCACAATCAGTGCGAGTTACTTTTGGACTTACTGAGATCTAAACCCCTTAAGAAGGGATTAGCATCTCAGCTTGTAGAAATGATATTTGAGAATAGTCCACATAAAGCAGGGTCTATCATATCCAAGCGAAGTTACACACTAAAGAAATTTTTTGAAGGCAAGTAGATTTTGTTGCATACATTCAGTTCATGTTTGAGTTACTTTTCCCATCACAGAATTTGGTGCTCTCTTCTTTCAATAACCTTAGTTTCTTGTATGTTTAACTTCTGGATATCATCATTCTCCGCCTAGTTTCTGTAGCTTAAGTGATGTGAATGTTCATACCCCAGTATGTGATTATTTGCTTCCTTATGATTGCATAAATTATTAGTGACTACCATGCATGTTTATCCCTGTGGAAGATTGATAAATATATCCATGTTTTGTGGATGTTTTAGGAATTCTGACAATCACATACTTGTTCAAAAATGCAGGAAATCCAACACGAATATCTAAATGGTTTTCTAAAGCTGGTGGTGGATTGGGGCATGAACCAGGTGCTAAGGCGCTATCACAATTTTCTTTTGTTAATCGAGATACTTGTTGGGAGGAACTTGAGTGGAACGGAAAACATGGGCAATCGCCAGCAGTGGTTGCTACAAAACCCCATTACTTTCTTGATTTGGATGTCCAGGCAACTGTGGAGAATTTCCTTGAAAATGTCCCTGAATTTTGGTCCTCCAATGAGTTTTCCGAGTCACTTAAAGATGGTGAAATTCTGTTTGTTGACAGAAAATATTTTGTGGAATATTTTGTTCATCTGATGTATAAAGAGGATTCAAAAGATGTTTGGAAAGTTACAAGTGAGTTCCTGAAGGAGGAGTGTTTTTCTTCCTTATGCAAGCGCCTTCTTATTACTCTTGATGAGTCGGATTTATGTGATTTTCTTAAAATGCTTTACAAGTATCTCAACCCTAGAATGGAGCAGAAGGATCTTATGGACTCATCTTATTTGTTTGAGGTTATACTTTCTAAGTGTGCAGATTTTAGAAGCTTTGATGAGATATTACTGTTAAATGCAGTTTTTAATCATGGACGCCAACTTTTACGACTTCTACGAGATGAAGAGGGCCACGAAGAACAAGCAAGAATTAAAGATATTGTTTCGAAGATCTGCACAATCCCAAGTGATAACAGTAGCTTGGGCCCAATAATCAAAGATTGCTTTAAAATGAAGAATATACAAGCATTAAAGTTGCTGGGGCTTCAGTCATGGGTTATTTATTACAGTTTATCAGAACAATGCCGGACTCGTGATTCTTGGGAATCATTATTTTTGTGTAATGCAATAAGTTTCCGAACATCAGATAGATATTCATTTCTAGACGATCAAGGAGCCTACGAAGAAGGTGGTTCTGATTTGGATCATAAAGCATCCAAAACAGTTAAGCACAAGAAAAAGCATAGTAGTAGAAGGAAAAGAAAAACAAGGGGCTTTGATCACAATGACAGCTATGACAATGAGGTGCTGGATTTGCAATCAAATGTTGGAAGTTGGTTTCTCTCAATTGATGAGTATTCTGCATCATGGAATATTGTAAGTTTGTCATAGACTCTACTTATATCTATTATAATTTTGCCTCTCGATTGATAATTTTAATGTGGTCATGTGCATAGAGAATTTGTGGAAATCTATTTTCTGTAGTAAGCACCGGTAGTGTAGAGCAAAGCTTAACGAGTCCCTGATACATATAATTATACTTGAAAGTGTGTCAAGGAAGTAGATTCATTGAACTGCATGGTGTGTTTTGGAGGATGTATAACTACTATCGGTTGATTAGTCAAATGGTCAAATTTCATTGAATTTATATTAGATTAGTGATTTTTTCTCTTTTTGGTGATGATTCAGATTAAACCTTCTCATCATTTGGGATATCTTAGTCGGTAAAGTGTTGCACTAATATACTATTGGTTATATTAGTTCATTTTACCCATGTTTTAGATGACGTGGACATCCGTTGAGAGGAGCCTAGGCAACTTTCACATTTCCAATAACCCAAACATTGCATGCTTGGCCAGTGTGGCCTTTGACAATACTAGTCGCCCAGAGAAAGAATAACTAGAGGGGCCACTGCCAAGTGTGCAGCGTTTGGGCGTAAGGTGTTTGTCAAATCTGAAAATGCCAGCTCATATCACAGCTGATGTCCGTGTCATTTATAAATTGGGTCTCATATTACTTGATGCTCGTAACTTTGGGCTAACAGTCCAAGCGAAGAAAGGCTAACATTCAAGCAATCTCCGTATGTTGTCTGACAAAAAATTGGGTGAAGTTTTTCATGGTCTTTTTATTTAATTTATTCGGTTTTGGTTTTATTCATGGCTGATGGTTGTATTAGTTTGTGAGGCTTTGATTTCCATTTTTTCCCCTTTCTATTGCTTGTTTTGAATTAATTGTATCCTTGTAAAAGATCCTTCTAATTTTTGCATCTTTCCTTGTGGAGTTAGAAGATGAGGGGTTTATTATATGTTTGACGGTATTCTTATATTATTTTTTTTGTTTTGTAGGAGGATTTACCTGAATATCTTTCCAAGTATTGCTTGTCGACATGGATGAAGTGGGTGCTTGAAGAATGGGGTCAATAAGTTTCATTGGATATATACAATTATTCTTCTTATTCTCCAATGCCTGGACAACTATCATTGTAAGTAGGAGGGGTTGAATTCATTGCATCGGTTTAAGTTGTTTTCTTTAACCAACACCCTTTCATTTCGTCTGGAACATGCCCCATGATATTTGTTGTTCCCCACCCCCTCCCACCCCGCTCCACACCCCCCCCCAACGCCAAAAAAAAAAAAAAAAAAAAACAAAAAAATGCTTTGTTTATATACTTTATTTTCTTTGGTAATTAATTACAAGTAATCTTGTGTTTCAATTTTGTCTGCGATCTTTTAATTTGATAATGTCAACCTTTAAACAAAGAATTACAGTAAATAGACGTCAGTTATTTAGACATGTTAAATGTGGATGGAAAACACTATCTTCCACATAAGAAATAAAGAAGAGATGGTTTAGATGCTTGGATTCCATATTTTAACTCAACCATACTTTCAAGCCACATACCAGACAGCAAGAAGGCACCCCCTTCTTCTCCTTTGATGAAGTAATCTTATGGTTCAAGGTTTTGAGGGGGTTTGTTGAGAAAATGAAGATATCATGAAGAGCACGAGGAAAGATTTTTTTTTTTTTTTTTTTTTTTTCTTTTACCTTTTGGCGTAATGCCAACATGTGAGGCTAGCTGGTTTACCATTTTGGGGATTGCCGGTGGGATATGTTTCTTGCATGGTGATTCGGGATGCATATCTGACTTCTGACTTTTGAGTATTTTTAATTAGGTTCATTTATGGATTCAGTGTGACGCTAAATTTAAATTTTTGAAATCTTTTTGTTTCAATAGTTACCCCTACGCATGCTTGAGGGCTTTGCATGCAAGAGGCTAGATGTTATTCCTTTCTTTGACATTTGTATTTTGCATAATTTCAGGTAATATGAAAATTTTCAATTGTGTTAAACTGTCACTTGATGGGTATAAGAAAGAATTTACCATGAGGCATAGTATAGAAGACCGTTCTATTTGGTGCAGCTATCAATGTTTGTCAATACTATGGTGCTCATTTTTGTGCAATATTCTTATTGAAAGTGTAGCATCCACAAGGCTATTCACATTTGACGAGATTTTCTGGCATTGAAGTTTAAGATATGAAAGTAAAAGCGTGACATCCATAAGGTTATTCACATTTGACAAGATTTGCTGGTATTGAAGTCCAAGATATGAATACTAGAGCAGGATCATGTTTAGAGATGAAGTGTCAGTGGTTTATCATCTAAATGCTTTTGTTGAAGGGTTGGGTTCTTTTTTCACTGATGAGAATTTGTCAAATGAAGAATTTGGATTACCAGTTGGTATGCACACCGAGCTGCTGCCTTCTCGAGTGGGTGAATAGTATCTGGTTGGGGTAGAACTATCCAAGATATTTGATTGCTACTTTGGTACTTGTGTTTCCAAAAGAAATTATGTAATATTTTCTGTATCTCATGCATCACCCACCCGAGGACATGTATATGTTGGTGTTGCACAAGGCGGATGAAGGCTTGTATCATCTGACGTCGACCAAATGTCTGATTGAAGATGAGAAGACAATCCTTAGGGTTACGAATTTGAAATATGTTTCTACTGGCTTGCGGCACAGAAGTTATGCTTGCTGAGATAGAAGCAAAACTGTCCAGCACAGTGAGTTCCCATTCTTCTTACAGAAGAAAGGAGAAAGTTGGTAAGCCTCGTTCTTCAGATGGTAGCAAGGATGCAGAGTTTAAGCGAGCCTACTACGAGCGAGAGGTTTGATATTGATCGTGCTCAAATTAAATATTTACTCTCTCGTACTAGCTCTCTCTTTTCTCATTTTAGTAGATTATAGGACTCATATTATTGCAGTTTAGGAGATGGACGACCTGCGTTTCGTTTTCCTAGAAAGCACAACCTTTTACTTCAAGCTTGTAGAAACTTATTTTGAATGTGTTAAATGATGTGGGGCTCTTATCTTGAGATTTGTTTATCATTTTCTTGATTGGATATATTTGGATGCATACAAGAGAGATTTTCCGGTGTATCCAGAACACAAGTCAGTAAGCGGGAGCCATGTCATTTTTTTTAGTGTTTTAGTTTCCCATGCTTGCGTTTACTTTCATAATATGTAGAGCGGTTAATCGACAACTATCTTGGTTCCATTCGGTTTGGTTTAACTGCTCTACAAATAGGCTGAACCGAATGGAACCAAAATAATCTTAACAACCTAGAGCCCTCTTGCAAGCTTCGACTAAACAGTCCTGCAATTTACAATTAAGGGAATTTGATTTAGGTCGTAAAAGTCCAACCTAAGTCAATAGTCATTTCATTTTGTAGCGCATGTCACTCAGCAGAAACAAGTATGCTTTCCAATTAAGGTCTAGACCCCTTCCTAATATTTCTTATTATTGACTTTAAAAATAAAAAAAAAAACGATATTGTTTATATTAAAGGGAATGGGATAGGTTTAGCCTCACAATGGACTAGCAATAATGTAGTTCAAATTCGTCTTTGGTGAGAATCGAACCTAAAACCTCACTTACATGTGAAAAAGAATACCACTAAACTGTAGTATTAAGTTGCTTATTATTGACCTTTTTAAAAGCACAAAATGTTAATTGACTCAATTCTAATGTTGAAAATATTTAGTAACCTGAGACAAATTACCTAGAATTTAAATTCGCAATCTTGACTGAAAAATGAAAGTTACGCTTTTAGTTTTGGCAACATATTAACTAGTAATTATCCAGGGTTGCACTATTACATGGTCTCTTAGTATTGAGATTAACTAGTAATTATCCAGGGTTTAGCCAAAGTAGATTTCTCACCCCCAGTTCCGTTCTCTTGGTCAGCAAGTGACTTAAACATTAGAAATACATTCATTTATTTCTACCCTTGATATCAAATCGAATGACGAGCAACCAAACCAAGAAAACAATTTTGTTCTCCGTACCGTAGTTTAAATTATATTAGACTATTACTCCAAAAAAAAAAAAAATGTACTATATGTAATTCGACACTCGTTATGTATGACAAGTACAATCAATTGATATGGAAAAAAAAAATAAAAAAAAAAAATTGATAGGAGCCCTCTGGTTGAACAAGAAACTAAGGAACAAAAATGAATATGGAAAGCTAATCTAGAGATTCCGATACACATAAGAGGGACTTGCCTAGCTCCCTTGCAAGTTACAATCCGGTCAGAAGAGACACCCAGAAACAACGTTAGGCCCAAAGCAGTGTCACCACGAAAAACAAAACGAGGGCTAGTCCAAAGCAAATTCCAACAATCGCCGCGAAAGCCTGGAGTATGAAATGAAATGTGATCGATAATTGTAACCAGAACGTATAAAGGAATTTCGAAAATTCATATTACCTTGCCCTGAGACTTAAAATGGAACTTGACCGTGAACCATGACAGTCCCTTGTCCACAAAAGGAGCAAGAGCAAGGGCCCTGCATAAAAAGTTATCCTGGAATCAAATGTCCCTTGACGCACGGCTTATATACAAAGCACAAGCTCACACTCGGAACATTCATACATTCTTCGAAACAACAAAATTATCAAAGCACAAGAGTCATATGATTTGCTATATTCTCTCACAAAATCGAAACTGGAATTCAAAGCCAAGGTTGACAAAAACTGGTATCAACCTCTTAGGTGCCTGTGGCTGTGGGTGACAGTTATCAAAATTACTTTTAAGTTGTTTTTAGGTCTTGGCAACTCAAAAATCATAAAACCATGACAACGTTCTGAAAAGATAAGGAAATTTAAGAAATGGATAACTGGAATTTGGATCTAGCAACTCACCCTCCAGCTCGTACAAGCTTTGTAACCTGGCTTCCAGCCCACACCATGGCCATTACTTTAAGGAATCTGCAAATCAATATAATGTTAATGTGATCACTATGTTTGACGATAGTGCATAGCCAGGTGAAAAAAAATTCTGAAATTCAGTGATATTCATAAGAACAATTACCTCTTAACAGCTGCGAGGTAACCCATCCTCCCCGGTGCTGGAGCAACATAGAACCTAATGGAGAAAGGAAGGAGTTCAGAGTTACAATTATTATACCAAATTTACATGAGCAACTGCACAAGCAATACAGTAATAACAACAAAATTTTACGGTACTTTCTTACTCCACTTACCATACCAAGAGAAACGTCGTAAGATAGTAAGCAGTATTCAATAGCCCATATGACAAAAACCCAGAAATTCCGTATCTCCTCAATTTCTTCAAAGTCCTGGGAAGTTGAACAAACAGGAACAAAAGCATCGGCTCAAGGAAGGCAAAAAGAAAACGCAAATAGCAAGGCTAAGCTGATTGAAAGGTAGAAATTTGAACTTATTCACAAGCAGAAATTTGATTTAAATAAAGAAAAGGAATACAATATACAAAAACAAAACATATATAATAACCAAATACTCCATGTGGATTCAAGCATCTATGAATTAATTAAAGGTATCGTTTGTCAAGTAAGACACTCAAACAAAATTTTATATTTCTTGGGTCACCAACAGGTATTTCAGAAACGATCGATTTTCCCAACAGAATGTTAACAACTTAATATCAACTCGAATCTTTTAGAAAATCTCATTCCAGGCCATGAGAAAAGTCTACTAAAAACCAATATCAACACCATACACGAGACAGATCTGCACCATATTGCTTGAAATATCAAGCTTGTAGCCACTATATCTATTGTGAATGCCCATTAAAGATTGTATAACCCTAGACCACAGCGTAAAACTTGTACATCACAGGGTATCATCCTCTTGACCGTCTAGTGGAAAGTTGCCTATATATAATTCACCTAGAACTTGGAATAATTATGGTTGACACCATAAATAAATGACTTGAATGACAGAGAAGCAACAATTTTCATTCCTTGTGTCAAAGAAATTTTGACAACAAGCTACAAATCTTGATTCTTGTTAAAAGAATAAAACACAAGGGCTACTTATCTTAGGAAGATTTTTGTTTTCTTGTTCTCTTTTTTTTTGGGTGCCAAATCGCCAATGAACAGGCATACACTACAAAATGCAGGTGAGACTGTTCACCATCCCAAATCCTATCTCAAACTATTTTCCTACTTCAGACCTTGAAAGCCTTGTTCTTAAGGAAAAAAATCATGAAAGAGGCATAACAAACTAAGTTACTAACATGTCATTGGCTAGCTCAAGACAGAAGTTACCTCCTCAAGGATCTAGCTTTAGTATCCCTTATTTGTCATGAGATTACCTTTACCTTTGTCGAGATATCCAGCATACAAAAACATTTCTGGGCCATCCAAGGGTGACTTCCTTAAAATTCACTCAACTATAGATCTTATATTATTTTGCAAGCGACCGCAAAGGTAACCGCCACTCATTTTCTAGTTGTATAACACAGACATTATAACTTATATGACTACCTTTTGAAATTAGCTCTCATCTGTAACTAATCTCCTAACAGGTCAATTATACATCTATTGTACGATGAATATGGAGTTCAAATACTGACTCGCCCTCATCACGTCACTAACAACAATCAGTAGCCTTTAGTATGAACCAAAAACATTGTAAGGCAAATAGAAAGTACTCGTTGGATGTGAAAGGTACTCCTTGTCCACTATCAATCTTTCCAACTGAACCTAAAAAACATTGAAATAAGTTCCTATTAACGCATACAAGGTCAAAATAAATAAAAGCATCCCAATAAAAATTTAATATATTTTATACTCATCCATACAGTTTGGAATATTATATACCTTCAGATTCAGCAGAGAAGCTTTCAGCACCCGACAAACCATAATCCTGCTCACACACCAAAGACACAACAGAGACACCTTCGTATCAGAAAAGTTAAATTGAACCGAAACTGAACAAGAAAAGACTCATGCCCCTAAGTATAAACTCTTTCGCACATATTTTACATAGACCAACTAATACCAGAACTGTATGAAATATATAGGTCGTAATTATTTAGATTCACAGCACCCATATATATTAATCAACAGTAAACTTAAGGGGATAGCTTAGACATAAATAAAAGTGCCACATTTTTCTGGGACTTCTGGGTGATTAGTGTTACATACTTGAGTTTCGCTTATATTACAACATTTTGTCTTTCAGTGCAGTATACGAAAGCAGTAAGCACAGTGCACCTAGTAATGGTAGTTTCACAACATCACTTATCCAAACTAAACAAATAAAAGAGCCATAAAAGGTTAAAAAAAAAAAAAAAAAAATCACATCTGATGTAACTCTCATCCGATCATTTAGCTTGTAATATCAGTAATAAATGAATTCTTATAAATCAGTCAATTTACATCGGTAACAATGTGAATCGAAGGAGAATTGTTTGATTTTGCCACTCTTGTAAGCACAAGTAGGTCTTACATTGGCTACTAAGTTGACGATTCTCAAATAACGTTTATGGGGTATTGTAAGTCATAATGTATTCTTTATAAGCTATGTTTTTCCTTAACCGTTGAATTTAATTAGCTCCAAAATAAAATAAATTTCTATGACATTCAAAACCTTTATTCTTCCAAGTTCCATCCTCCTTCCTCCAGTCCATATTTAACACATGAAAATGCAACAGACAGACACTAATACTGGGTCAATCCCAATTTTAATATTTTTCATCAAAAGGCAATATAAGCAGAGTCCGATTCGATTCGAAATTAAAGGGGAACAATTGACTTGACATAAGACAATGTTGTTGATGAAAGAAAAACCCCAAAATACACTGACATTGTTGTTGCCATTGGCTGACGAGAAATGTCGAAACCGGTTCTTCTGATTCAGAGAAATTTGGGTGAGCTTAGGCGATGAAATTGGAACCCAGGAATTTCTCAAGTACGCAAACTCATTGCAGCCCTAAATCACAAATCAAGAAAGATAAGAGTGCTGCATAGCAGCGACGGTAATAGACTAAATAAAATGAATAATTAAGTAATTAATTAGTAAAAATGCAGAGATTTGTTACCGTGTTATGCAATTGCAGAAGGGGAATGGAGAGAGTTGTGAGCGCCAAGGAAGGAGGCATGATGGGGAGAGAGAGAGAGATTGGAGACGCAGACAGCTTTTGAGCGCGCCAACATAAAGAAGTGGTCGTATTTCTCGAACCTCGTCCATATTCTTATGGTCAGAAATTATTATAAATTTTTTTATTTAAAATTAAATATAAACAGTATTTGACGAAAATTAATTATATGATACATGATAAACAGATATAATTGAAAGATCTTTAGATCCTCATTCATATTTCTCTACTTAAGGCATGGGGATATTTTTTTTGTTTCAAATATTTGTCGATTTGCACTCTAAACTTGTACAGAGCTTGTTACTTCCTTCTGAACTTTAATTTTGGTCGATTAGCCCTGAACTTTTATGATTAGTCAATTTTACACCTGAACGTTAACTTTAGCTAATTATCATCTGAACTTTTATAAATAGCCAATTTTCCTTTGACGCTAGATTTTAAAAAAATTTCTATTTTAATCACGTAAACAACATATTACAACTGTATGGAGAAAAAAGAAAGAAAACTAACGAAAAGTTCAAAAATTTTTTATGAAAAATGACAATTAAAGGT
Organism: Pyrus communis; assembly: GCF_041283825.1. Taxonomy (NCBI): domain Eukaryota; kingdom Viridiplantae; phylum Streptophyta; class Magnoliopsida; order Rosales; family Rosaceae; genus Pyrus; species Pyrus communis. Next base: position 3,468,059 of record NC_142566.1, read on the forward strand.
GTAGTGAAGGTAAAAATGTGATTTTTCGTTAAAAATGAACGATACCGAAAGTGTTTCGTTAAAACTCTAAAAAAAGAACGGAAAAGTGGAGGGATGGAAAATTTAAAATCCAACACTAGGGGAAGTTGACTATTTATAAAATTTTAGGGGTAATTAGCTGAAGTTAACGTTCAGGTGGAAAATTGGTTAATGATAAAAGTTTAGGAGTAATCGGCTATTAAAGTATGAATACCTTTTTTCTGTGTTTGGATTTGTTTTGGTTTTTGCGAAATTAGTTTAATATTTTATAAATTTGTCAATTTTTTAAATTATATTCTGGCTGTACATTGATCATTCTATATACATACATATATATTATCAATTTACTCAATTAGACGGATGATTTTTTTTTTTTTTAAGTACGATATTCATTAAAGTAGAATATAAAACGTAAAATTGCTAAGAATTTGATGCATAAAATGAATCTCAATACAAACATTGTCGGATATTTCAATTTGGATGAAGAAAAAAGATCATCCGCACCAAAACTAATACTACGAAGTACTATCATCAAGCAGGAGGTCAATGATTACGTGGTTACTCAAACCAAATTACAAAATTGTCACTAAATAAGCTCAGTCAAACGAGCCAATCGATGGGCTACCTTATTCGTTGCATGTCCACTAAAACTCATCTTCCTCTGTGAAAATGTCTGCAATCACATTCCCAAATTGTGAGGCATTCAACTCGCCCTATCTTTGCAGTGCAGCGATAACCATAAAATCGACAGGAAACAAACAAACAAACAAAAATGTTGTGAAAATAAAATAAAATATTTGAGAGTGAGAGTGATGGGCTCAGCTGTTTATGAGATATGTTTTATGTTTTTTCTTTTATTATTGTGTCTTTATTTATTATAATTATAAATAGGGTTTACTTGATCTCCAACTCCAAGTAATACAAGTCATTATTTTTAAGTTTACACAATCATAGTCTTAGAATAATTTTATTCGCAGCACTCGCTCTTAAGTGTGTACAACTTAATAAGTAGTTGCATCAGGTTTTCATGATAATGTAAGAGTAATTAAGGAAGTTATCTTGCTCGATAAAGGTAATGCATTTGCGAGTCTTTGGTAGGAATCCATATAAGGGTATGATTGAGTTGAGAATTTGTTTTTCTTTTCATTCAGGTGGTCGTTCTGTTTTTTCTTGACAATGTCGTCCAAAATTGCATTTGTCCTCATCGTCAGCCAAAAAGCACTCATTCTTGCATTATCCTCCAAAGGTGATCACATAGTCTCTCAATGTTGATGTGAAGAACCACTAGAGGAATGATGCTCAAAATTTGAATTTGAAGTTTATGAAGATATCATAGTCAATACTACAAAAAGCACAACAATAATTTGAATAAGGACACCAGCGATGAAAAGAAGAAGGTACTAAAAATAAGATATGACATTTTCAACAAAGATGGAGGCAACGATCAATAAACTCATTGCAATGGACAAAATTGTTTTATTTCATTTAGTCCATCACATTTTTGTCATTATAAACTTATTTATGGAGCTCTCTATAAATGTCTTTGCTGTGTTTGTAATAAAGAATGATGTCACTAGTTAAAAAATAAAGCGAAACTATGATTGGTTGAAATTCACGTTGAAATACAAAAGGTAAGAAAATTCTATTCATGATACTCAAAAAATGTTAAATTTTATCTTGATGCATTTGATCTGAAAACAAACAATACAAGAGTTAGGCTTGGTAAATATAAATGTGAAAAATAAAATATAACTTTGTATGTTGCGCATAAGTCGCAGTAATTAAAAAAAAAAAAAAAAAAAAAAAAAGAAGAAGCCTTCGTATCTGTATAAACACTTGCATGACAACTATATAGCTTCACAAAAACCCTCCATGTGAAATCTCTCTGCGCCTCTCTTTAGTTGCACTGAAATCTTGACCGAGTTATTGAGAGGATGCTATTACTTAAAAAATAAAAAATAAAATCTGATAATTCAATTTCAAAGTACGTAAAAATGAAGAATGGGTGATCTTAGGCACTTGACTAACCAGATTCAAAACGTTACTTGAGTTACCTTAACTTTTCCTCCAGATCAATTCTTTTGTCTTTTGTTTTTTTTTTTTTTTTTTGGGACAATGGAGAATTTTATTACAACAAAACATAACTTACAACAAAAGGCCTAACACACATTTTAATTACAACAAAAAAAGGCCTAAACAAAGACAAAACAGAAAAAAGGCCCCATAACAGTAAGGTCTAGAAACCAAATAGCTTATGTCAGAAGATTCCATAGCCATCGCCACCCTCTGAAACAGGTCCTTCAGCCGTTTTTCATTCTCAATCCCATAGCGCCTCTACAGATACCACATCCAATCCCGAAATTGCTCAACAACAAAAAAACCTTGTTTTCTTTTGTTTTGCATCCTATTTTTTTGTAGTAAGAGCTTAATATTTTTTAGTTTCCTCTAATATCCTATGTAGAAGTGCCATGAAAAAAATTGTATGTCTTACGTGATACTATTATCTAAAAGACTCTAAAAAATTGATAATAATTTAAATACAACGCCAACTCTTTGTCTCATCTTTTATAGACATTTGACGAGAAATAAAAATTTAATTAATATTTAATTTCAATGCCGAACATTAAATGTGTGACTGTTTTGTTTGGTAAATCGTACACAAATGTTATGGTTTTGCCACTTCGAATTGGAAATGGGCATTTTATGAAATATTACTTCATGAAATCTCCATTTATTCAAAGCAGTCTTGTTTTTTATTCATTCAATTGCACGAAGAATTAACAGACAAATTAGACATATCGTTAAAAATTATTTGTACTTCAAAAATCTTATACGTGGATTTTTCTTTTTAATTATAAAAAGTTTAAAGTATGAAATGAAATTTTCTGAAATGCTAATAACAATTTCTAAAAAAATATATTTCTAAACTAAGAGTATGGAAAGTGGAAGACCAAAAATGTATAAGATAGTACCAAACAACATAATTAGACATTCTGTCATTTAAATTCCATCAAATATACAAAATTTTATGAAAATTTAAATTTCGTCAGTTTAGAATTTCTAGTAATTTATAATTTGTTCGTTCAAACAATAAATATTATTGGGTCGTTTAAGTGCGTTTAAAAAAATATTTTTAGATTCCAAAAACACTTAAATGTGCTTCTTAGAATAAGCACCAGCTGTGCTTTTTTTTAAGAAACATTTTAAGTATCATACTATGATTCACTTACGTTTTTACTAAAAATTAATTACAAAAATACTTTCACAAACAAATAATGCTTTAAGGAATTATAAAAACACTTCTAAACGAACGAGAATTCCATTTTCTTCACAAACGGTCCCAAGAATATCATTGGGCCCCTTATAATAACAGCCCAATTTAGAAAAGCCGAGCTCCAGACGGGAAGGCTTTGTTATGAAAAGCCGAGTGGTTGGCGCGCGAACCAAAATATTCTATCCGGTGCGAAACAAACATATAGATGAATCGGAATCATCTAGCAGTGAAAGGGAAAGTTCATACGAAGGTTAGTTACTTTCTTGCTTATTCTGATTCTCTCTGGGTTTTCTTTTCTCGTGCAACATCCATGATTAATTTTTGTTGTTGAAAGTTGAAGATTTAAGGTGATGCTGTACACGCATCGGATTCTCGCCCCTCTTGTTTTCTCCCCTTCTCTCCTCCTCTCACACATACATTGCTTTCTGTCTTATTGTTTTTGTAAAAAAAAAAAATAATATAAGATATTAATATGGTTTAACCATTGCTTTCTGTCTTATTGTTTTTGTAAAAAAAAAAAATTAATATAAGATATTAATATGGTTTAACCGTAACAGTTTAAGTAGGAGGAGAGGGAAGGGGAGAGAGATTAGTATGGGAAAAAAATCCTCCTCCTGCATAGATGTGGTGTGGATAAGTTCCATAACCACAAAGCAAAAAGTTTGACCAACAAATTTCAACCACAACTTGGTGTTATTTGTGAGATTGTTTAATGTAATTTCAGTAACCTACTGAAATACTAGCTGTTATAGCACTGAACTTGTACTTTAGGGATGATGGAATTATTAAAGTTATTCAATTTGATGTTATTGAGCTGATGTTACGCATGCAAGGTTCCGATTCTTGAAAAAGAGTTACGGAATGGGAACCACAAGAAAGTGCGTCAAAATGTCTGTCCCCCTCATCTTGAACCATATATATTGTAGGTCTTATTCCACATTATATTTCAAACGATCCAACAGTTTTCTACCAACAATTACACAAATCAAATCAGAAACCATATGACCGTTTGGATTAAATGGTAGACATTTAGTGTTTCTTTGCCCAAAGGACAAACTTTCAGGGATTAATATAATTGCTTCTTTAGATTGAGAAAGATTACAGTCAGTTCTCTTCTTGTTTTCTTATGATGAGTACCTCATTGCTTGTTATTTCTTGACTACTCCTCCAATATTTTGCAGTGTGCTTCTTCTGCCTCTTGTCTCGTACTCTGTCTGTGTGTCATGCTTGCGGGCGGGCGTGCGTTATTGAGGAGTTAAGTTAAAGAAAATTATGTAGGCTAACTATGGTATACCCAGTTTAAGATAGTTTGCAGGTGTTATATTAGTTTTAACTAATTTTTTTTCTTACACGTGCAATTTTCTTGCGTTCAGTAAATAACTCTTAGGGTAGTTTATATATCAGAAGTGGTAGCATGCCAGGATAATCCCAACAGAATAATAAGTCAAATGCATCCTGTGAGATGAACATATCATCAAGATTCATCAAAAAATATTTTGGCTTCATCAGGGATTGTACTTTGTGATGATACTGTGGATGATGATACGAGGGACATGTAGTATGAGTTGGAGGCAGGTTTCCTCGATAAATGAACACATACGTGAATGCAGTCAAAGCGTGTGTCACTTGTGGCATCTATGATGGATGAGACCGGAGGTGCCATCTTGGTGGAGGATAAGCCAAGAGGTGATCGAGATTCTTAGGGTCCTTCCTGGAGTTGAAGAGAAGATGAGCATACTTGTTATCTTCCAAAGTTTACGCAAGAATAACATAGCGTTATTCATGGCCTTTAATGATCCTGATGCTCAGATTGATTGGCTTAAGAAATTTATGGAGCGAATGCCTCCAGTCATTCGTCTCCCATTCTCTGTACCTGTTGAATCTAGTAAAGCATCACTTGTGTTTCTTAAGAGTTGTATTAATTACGATGATAATTCTTTAGGCGTTTTTGTTGTCAAACTCACATTGATGATGCAGTCGGCTGTGTTATGACTCATGAGTCTGTTTTCTGATTCGCTTTTCTAAGAAAAACCAAAGAAAAACTGTACTGTGTTCCATCTCTTGAGAGTGCCTTATAAATTATAAATTATTAAAGTTCTTACAGTTATGCCATCCATTTTAAATGATTGTGTCATGGTGAATACTGTGATGATACTGATGGTGAATTTTTGCTTTAGCCTTTAGATTCGACTTGTATGTAGTCTTGTTGGTATATCTGAAGTTGGTGACTTCACCGGCATGATGGGTAACTGCTAAGGTGGCTAGTATGCTGTTGCCTACACTTAGAATAGTCTCTTGATTATGCATTTGTATGGAAGCTAATGTTTTGTTTGTTTAAATTTCAGAAAGATATGCCTAGAACAAGCGAAGCTACTTTATCCAATCCCAGGGCTCCATATGATGAGGATGTGGCTAAGGTTTTACAGGCCATCAAGCAAATGGCTGACCCTGCGCTTGAGGGCACATCCGGAGTAGATCGGAGGCTGAAATTTTTGAAGGTTTTCATTAGTCTGTCGCCCCCGCAGTATGCAGGAAATCCTGATGAACCGTTAGAAGGGGTGGAGTGGCTTGCAAGGATAAAGCAATGTTTTGATGTAAGTGATGTCCCCGATGACCTGAAAGTGGGGTTTGCCACATACTGTCTTACTGGAGCGGCTCACCACTGGTGGGAATATGTTAAAAGGATACGTGATGTTAAATCCATCACTTGGGGAGAATTAGAGGAGCTGTTTTTGAATATATATTTTCCTCAAACTATAAGCGCTGCTAAACGCGAAGAATTTCTAGGGTTGAGCCAAGGAAACATGACCGTTGCTCAGTATGCATCTAAGTTCCTTGAGCTAGCATGGTATGCACGAACTAATCTTGTGAGGTCAGATGAACTTGCAGCATCGGAGTTTCTAAGTGGACTGAGGCCTTCCATAAGACCAAGGGTAGCTCTATTCAATACCTATGATGGAATGGTTGCAGCAGCGTTGAGAGTGGAACAATCTTTGGAGGACAGCGAGGAAGAGCCGTTTGAGGAAGCTTCTGGTGTAGGGGGAAAAAGGCCAAGAAACCAGTACATTTGCCACCACTGCGGCGAGCCTGGTCATATTCGGCCTAATTGCCCGGAATTAAACTCGCGTGCTTTTTGAAAGGTTTATCAAAATCTCATCCTAATGATGGAAGGCAAAAATGGTTTCAATTCCAAGTCATTCGTGTGGGGATAATAGTTTGTAAGACTATGCCTGGCTTTTGTTTTGGTATGTATCTGTCTGTGACTTTTGTTCCCTTGGACCTTCGTGCATGGAGAATCTATTTTGTAGAGGTTATAAGTGTTACTTGCTAGGTGCTAATCAATGGAATCCCAATTATATATCTAGGGTTTAAGATTCAGGACACTCGTTTTGTAGGTTGCATTTTGTAATTATTTTATCGATTCAGACCGTTTATATTTTTGTACATCATTCATAGATGATCTTTACAAAAAGTTAGACCTCCATAACCAGTAAAACATTCATTTATAAGGAAGAAAATGGACGAATACGTTTCTATAAAAAAAACATTAATTTAATCAAACAATCATATAGTTTTGGATTTGTGTGATTTTGGAGACAATGATCTTTGAGGTAAGATATAAAAGATGGATAATTGGATCGTTGAAATACATTACGGATAGGCCATACAAAAACGTATGTCCCTAAATCTTAACAAATGATAAGAAATTAGTAAGGAAAACTAATGAAAATGATTTGAAAAATTTTAGTTTTAATGATAAGAATAAAATAAAGGATAAAGTGAATAGTATCAAGATTGATTTTTTAATGTAAAAATATGGTTTTTCGTTAAAGTGACAGTACCGCGAGTTTTTGTTAAAACTCTCAAATTACTATCTACTAAAACTGAGTTGGCCTCCACTGTTCATCATGTGAGAGGGGCTACTGTTCACCAGCAGTGAACGCCCCAAGCTGCCCTCCCATTCCTTCCTTGCCCGCCCTTTTCTCCCTCTCTGCGGCAGGAAAATGGCCTTCTTGCCCTTATCGACTCCTTCGATTCCAGCGTTTTAGGGCTGGTTTGGTATTGATGTGCTTTGAAAAAAAGTTGTTTCTGATGTGCTGTGAGAATAAGCAGCTGTGAAATAAAGCAGCAGAGTGTTTGGTAAATTTTTTTGTAAAAGTGTTTTTGAAAAAAAAAAAAACAGTATTATAGTGTTTGGTAAACTTTTATGTAAAACATATGTGAAAAAAAACCAGTTTTTCAAAGCTGGCTTTTGCAGCTTCTTGTTTTTGGCTTTTTTTCACTCAAAACTGTGAAAAAAAGCTGAAGCTGAATGTTTACCAAACACAAAAACAGTTCCCAGCCTTTTTTGATATTAGCTTTTTTCAGAATCACCTCAGTCTCAGCTTTGGGTATTTTATGAAATATTACTTCATAAAATATCCATTTATTCAAGGCAGATGTATTCTAATTTTTACCAAGTGTTTTTAACGAAATAAATTTAAATAAATATGCAAGTGTGGCATTAAAAATTTGAAAATAGATCCAAAGATTTGAATGACACCCCATATTTAATCTGTATATTTGATTCACATGCTCATTTTTATTTTTCACACACTCTGGTTAATTTTTTGTTATTTATCTTTTTCAATTAATTTGATCCGATAGTCAAAAATTGAAAATGGTGTGTGAGAAATAAAAATGAATGTGTGAATATTAACTCAACCTTTTAAGTTAAGTTTCATTGAAAATATATAGCTAAACTAAGAGTTAGTTAACCATTGACTTAGATTTAAACTAATTGGTAATAAGTAGAATGGTAAGCAGCCACCCCTTGAAGATAGTGAGAATTACCACCACTAAGAGTGGTGAATAAAAATACACTCTAAAATTTCTAGTAATTTGTATTTCCTCATCTAAAATGTTAGTGAATTCCCTTTTCTCCACACGGTCTCAAGAATATTCATCGGCCCCTTACCATTACAAAAAGTTTTCCCGTTTGCGCAAAACATAGAAATGTACTTCCCATGTTATTACACCCAAAGTTTTTAATTTAGCATTCTAATTGTATAATGATATGATGATATGTGGTATTGTTCGTGGTTTGAACATACTAAAAAAAATCTCTCATAACGAGAGTCTAATTTAGAATTTATTTTTCAGTGCAACCGAAATATAGAATAATACATTATATGTCATTATATAACTAGTAAAATATATATGTTAAAATATTAATAACTTAAAAAATAAAATACTCTATCACTTGTATAAGGGTGTACTTCACAATAAAAAATTTCTCGAGTTCCAGACCGCAAAGTTTTGTTATGAAAAGCCGAGCTGCTGGCGAGCGAACCAAAAAATTCCATCCGCTCCGGCGAAACAAGCAAACTGATGAATCGGGATCATCCAGCAGTGAAGGTGAAAGTTGATATGAAGGTTAGTTACTTATTGAGTCTGATTCTCTATGGGTTTCCTCGTGCAACATCCTAGATTATTTTCTGTTGTTGAGAGTCGAAGAATTTAAAGCGATAATTTCAATTAATCACAAAGCAAAAAGGTTGACCAACAAATTTCAATCACAACTTGGTGTAAGTTGATTAAAGTAATTGCAGTAACCAACTGAAATACTAGTTGTATAGCACAGAACTTGTACTTTAGGGATGATGTAGCCATTGAATTTTATGGTATCAAATTGATGTTATGCATGCAAGCTTCCGGCAACCCCAAGCTAGCGCTCCCCGCTTTGCAATGGGTGGAAATGTCTATCTTATGCAGTCTTATCCTTACTTTGTAACGAAGCTGCTTCCAAAACTCAAAGACGTTACCTTTCGGTCACAAAGAAGCAACCTTTATGTTGTGCCAAGAAAAAGTTATGGAATGCGAACTACAAGAAAGTGTGTCAAAATGTGTGTCCCCCTTGATCTGAACCATATGTATGTGAATACTTTAGTTGATGGATCTGTCAAATAAGCTTATGTGAGGGATTCCATTGTTGGTCTTACTCCACATTATATTTCAAACAAATCAACCGTTTTCTACCAACAATTACTCAAATCATAAACCATATGACCGTTCGGATTAAATGGTAGGCATCTTAGTGTTCCTTTGACCAAAGGAAAAACTCTCAGAGATTAATTAATTGGTTCTTTAGATAGAGAAAGATTACAGTCAGTTCTCTTCTTATTTTCTTATGACGAATACCTCATTGTTTGTTGTTGCTTGACTACTCCTCCAATATTTTGTGGTGTATAACGAACCTAGAAGGGTTTTTAGTGTCATCCTGGCTCTGCTTCTTCGGCCCCTTGTTTTGTACTCAAGTGTGTGTGTGTGTGTGTGTGTGTTGCTTAGGAGTTAAAGAAAGTTATGTTGGCTAAGTATAGTATATACCCAGTTTAAGATATTTTGCAAGTGTTATATTATTTTAACTAATTTTTTTCTTACACATATTGCTTGTTATAAATTGTAACACATATTGCTTGTTATAAGTTTTAACGGAGGACTTGGCACAAAACTGAAGGCAGTGGCGTCTAGGATTCATACAGCCGACCCCACCTAATGGGAAAAGGCTTTGTTGTTGTTGTTAGTAAATAATTCTTTTGGTAGTTTATATATCAAAAGAAGTAGAATGCCAGGATAATCCCAACAAAATTAGTAAGTCAAAGCCATCCTGTGAGATGGAACTTATCATCAAGATTCATAAAAAAATATTTTGGCTTCATCAGAGATTGTATTCTGATGATACTGTGGATGATGATACAAGGGACAGGTGGTATGAGTTGGAGGCAAGTTACCTCAATAAACGGAACACATGCGTAAATGCAGTCAAAGGGTGTGCCATTTGTGGCATCTAGGATGGATGAGACCAGAAAGCCAAGAGGTGATCGAGATGCTTAGGGTCCTTCCTGGAGTTGAAGAGAAGATGAGCATACTTGTTATCTTCCAAATTTTACGCAAGAATAACATAGCGGTATTCATGGCCTATAATGATCCTGATGTTCAGATTGATTGGCTTAAGAAATTACGGAGCGAATGCCTCTAGTAGTTGTTCTCCTTTTGCTGTACCTATTGAATGACGTCTTCTATAGTAATTTAGCATCGCTTGTGTTTCTTAAGAGTTGCATTAATTATGATGATAATTCTTAGGTGTTTCTGTTGTCAAACTCAGATTGATGATGCAGCTGCAGTGTTGCTTGGGTCTGTTTTCTGATTCTCTTTTATAAGAAAAAGTATACTATGTTCCACCTCTTGAGAGTGCCTTATAATTACAAATTATTAATATTCTTACAGCTGTGCCGTCCATTAGAAATGATTGTGTCATGGTGAATACTGTGATGATACTGATGATGTACTTGTTTGGTATTTTTGAAGTTGGTAGACTTCGGCAGCGTGAGGGGTAATTTCTAAGGTGGCTAGTATGCTGTTGGCTACACTGGGAACAGTCTCTTGATTATGCATTTATATGGAAGCTAATGTTTTGTTTGTTTAAATTTCAGAAAGATATGCCTAGAACAGGTGAAGCCACTTCATCCAATCCCAGGGTTTCACATGATGAGGAAGTGGCTAGGGTTCTTCAAGCCATGAAGAAAATGGCTGACCTTGCGCTTGAAGGTACATCCGAAGTAAATCGGAGGCTGAAATTTTTGAAGGTTTTCATTAGTCTGTCACCCCCGCAGTATGCAGGAAATCCTGATGAACTGTTAGAAGGGGTGGAGTGGCTCAAAAGGATAAAGCAATGTTTTGATGTAAGTGATGTCCCCGAAGACTTAAAAGTTGGGTTTGCCACATACTGTCTTACTGGACCGGCGCACTGCTGGTGGGAATTTGTGAAAAGGAGACGTGATGTTAAATCCATCACTTGGGCAGAATTTGAGGAGCTGTTTTTGAATAACTATTTTCCTGAGACTACTAGGGCGGCTAAATACGACGAATTTCTAAGGTTAACCCAACAAAACATGACTATTGCTCAATTGTCATCTAAGTTACTTGGGCTATCATGGTATGCACAACCTAATCTTTTGAGTTCAGATAAATATAAAGCATGGAAGTTTCTAAGGGCACTGAGGCCTTCCATAAGAACTAGGGTAGCTCAATTCAGTACTTATGATGACATTGTCGAAGCGGCGTTGAGAGTGGAACAGTCTTTTGAGGACAGCGAGGAAGAGTCGTTTGAGGAAGCTTCTGGTGTAGGGGAAAAAAGGCCAAGAAAGCAGTACATTTGCCATCACTGCGGCGAGCCTGGTCATATTCGGCCTAAGTGCCCGGAATTAAACTCGCGTGCTTTTTGAAAGTTTTATCAAAGTCTCATCCTAACGATGGTGTATGGATAATAGTTTGTAGACTTTCGATATGGCTGGCTTTTGTATTGGTATGTATCTGTCCGTCTGACTTTTCTTCCTTTGACCTTTGTGAATAGAGAATCTGTTTTGTAGAGGTTAAAATGACGTTAGTTGCTAATCAATGGAATCCCAATTATATATATATATATATATATACTAGCCTTCGTGCATGCGCGTTTATATATATTCTAACCTTCATGCACTCGCGTTTATATATATACTGGCATTCATGCACGCGCGTCACTAATCAATGGAATCCCAATTATATATATACTAGCCTTCATGCACACGTGTTTATATATATACTAGCCTTCATGCACGCGCTCACGCGAGTGTAGAAGGTATTTTTTGAATCACAACGTGCTAAGCGCAAATTATACATTTTAAATGTATCTGTATACCTAAATTGACAAAAGAAAAGTCAAATATTTGAAGTAAATGAATAATCTTAGATCATGCTAGAAGAAACCCCTCATAAACCAATTAAAGCAGCTGAATTCATATAATAAAATCGGTCTTTATAGAATTTACATTAAGAATAGAGAAAATAATATTTAATAAACAAAGGATTGAATCACATTATTGCTAGCCCATTGTGAGGCTAAGCCCACATCCTCTCTCTTAGTATAAATACTATCGTTTGTTAAAAAAAAAAAAAATCATTTAACAACTAATTTAATCACATTATTATCCGAGTGCGAAAGACTTTTTTTATAACCAGCATTTCATAAACAACTGATTTAATCACATTATTGCTAACCCATTGTGAGGCTAAGCTCACCCCCTCTCTTAGTGCAGATAATATCGTTGTTAAAAAAAAAAACAATCATTTGACAACTAATTTAATCACAATATTATCTGCGTGTGAAAGACCTTTTTTATAACCGACATTACACGCATCTTAAGATGTTTTGAACGTGTTTAAAAATAGAGAAAATAATTGTAGACATCGAAATTTCAGTAAAACAAATGTTCACCAATGCATTAAAGTTTTGACGTGTCAAGGCATACATGGCATACGCCACGTGTTGTACAAATTGTACACATGGCGTGTGACTCAACAAAATAGGAAGAAATACCCTTGAAGGATTAAACAAGTTTTTCTTCTCATTTTGGGCAATGACAAGGCAAGTACATTTCAATCCATTACGGTTCAAAGCAAGTTTTTCTCATTTTGGGCAATGACAAGGCAAGCACACTTCAATTCATTACGGATCAAAGCAAGTTCTTCTCATTTTGGGCAATGACAAAGCATACACATTTCAAGTTTAAAATGGTGTTAAGTGGGAAATTAGGCCATAAGTTAAACCACTTCAAGTTTAAAATGGTATTAAGTGGGAAATTAGGCCATAAGTTACACCACTTCAATTTCAATATTGCATTAAGTGGGAAATTAGGCCATAAGTTAGACCACTTCAAGTTTAAAATGGTATTAAGTGGGAAATTAGGCCATAAGTTACACCACTTCAATTTCAATATTACATTAAGTGGGAAAATTAGGCAATGGTGCTTGAAAAGGAAAAAAATATTTTGTGGTGGTGATTCATTCTCAAAGCTTATAAATAGGCTTCTCCATCAAGGTATCAAGCATCAAGGAATTCACAAATACATTTCTCTACTCCAAAATTAGAAGAGAATTCCCCAAATCCTTGAAGCTTTGAAACTCCAAAGCTTCCAACCATCCAAATTCCCAAGAATTCCGAAGGATCAAGAAAGCTCTCTTCGTTCTTCGTTAAATCCTCTTTCAAGATCAAGCCCCGACGGCCCTTAAAGAAAGTGTTCATCCGTTCATCCTAAGCATAAGTCCCCAACGGCCCTTTGGATCAACAACCTCAACAAATCCACACATCCAATCGTTCTTCAAGATTAAGCCCAAAAGCCCTTGAAGATCCGCTCATCCATCAACCTTCAAGATCAAGCCCAAAAGCCCTTGAAGAAATCCACACAACCATTATTCAAGATCAAGCCCCGACGACCCTTGAAGAAAGTGTTCATCGTTCATCCTAAGATCAAGCCCCAACGGCCCCTTGGATCAACAACACAAACAAATCCACACATCCAATCGTTCTTCAAGACTAAGCCCAAAAGCCCTTGAAGATCTGCTCATCCATCAACCTTCAAGATCAAGCCCAAAAGCCCTTGAAGAAATCCATACACCCATTCTTCAAGATCAAGCCCAACGTCCCTTGAAGATCCGTTCATCAACTGTTCATCCTTAGATCAAGCCCCGACGGCCCTTTGGATCAACAACTCATCCACAAACCTACACCCTACGAAGATAGAATCAGAGGACCAAATTTGAGAGAGATCGTAACCCCAAAATCATAAACACAAAAATATTATTTTGTACACGTTATTCTGGTTTCTTGTTTCAAGGAATCTTTTGTGTTCACAATAATATTTAATAAACAACTGATTGAATCACGTTATTGCTAACTTATTGTGAGACTAAGCCCACCCCCTCCCCCTTAGTGTAGATAATATCATTTGTTAAAAAAAAAAATTATTTGATAACTAATTTAATCACATTATTATTCATGTGCTAAAGACTTTTTTTATAACCGACATTGCATGCCTCTTAAGATGTTTTGAACGTGTTAAAAATAGAGAAAATAATATTTTATAAACAACTAATTGAATCACATTATTGCTAGCCCATTATGAGGCTAAGCCCACCCCTCCCCTTTGGTGTAGATAATACCGTTTGTTTAAAAAAAAAAACAATCATTTGACAACTAATTTAATCACATTATTATCCGCATGCGAATGACCTTTTTTATAACCGGCATTACACGCCTCTTAAGATGTTTTGAACATGTAAAAAAAAAAATCATTTGACAACTAATTTAATTACATTATTATCCGCGTGCGAATGATCTTTTTATAACTAGCATTACACACATCTTAAGACTTTTTGAACTTGTTTAAAAATAAAGAAATTAAATCACATTATTGCTAGCCCATGGTGAGGTACTAATTATAAAAATAAAAGAAAAAAAAACACACACACACACGAACAAAATTTAATTATTACAAAATACTATTAAAATGACGAAAATGAAGCTGGATGACATCAAAACACTATTTACCTTTTCTTCCTTCTTTATATATAATAGATATCTATGTAGGGTTTCTTTCTTTTCTTTTCTTTTTTTTTTTTTTTTTTTTTTCGAAACATATATATATATATATATATATATATATATATAGGGTTTAAGATTTAGAGACACACTTTTGACATACATTTTAATACATATTTTGTAGGGCTCACTTTGTAATGTATTTTAAAGATTTGAACCGTTGTCATTTGTAGATGGTTCTAACAAAAAATTAGACATTCAAAACCATTAAGACATTTGTTTGTATGGAAGAAAATGGATGAATATGGTTCAACTAAGAAACACTAAATTTATTTCAACGGTCATATAGTTTTGAATTTGGGTGATTTTTGGTAGACAATGATCTTTGAGGTATGATATAAAAGATAGACAGTTAGATCGTTAAAATATATTATAAAGTGGATTCTACAAAAATGTATGTCTAAAGCATGTGTCCCCAAATCTTACACACACACATATACATACCCCTTATGCAAAGGGATTCTCATTTTTTTCAAAAAACGGGGATTAGGTATGAGGTCCACTCCACATCGAATTTCAACGATCTGAACCGTTTATTTTGTAAATCTTGATTATAGATCATTCTTGTAAAAATTCAATTCAACCTGAACCTATTTGCCTATTTAATTATCAAAATAAAATTTCATTGTTTCTTATATAATAATATTCGTTAATTTTTTTTAACCCAATTAAATGTCTTAAATATTTCATTTTTAGCTAATATTTTGCAAGGGTGATCTATGAGGTACAACTTGAAAAATAGACGGTTCAGATCGTTACAGTTCAATATGGTGTGAACCCCTCAACTAATCCCTATTTTTATAAAAAAAAAGAAATGGGGCCCTTACCTTAAAGGCTTCCTCTCTTTGTGACATCCCACATCGCCCAGAGGAGTCATCCTTATATGTATATTCCCATCTCTACCTAGCATGAGGCATTTTGAGAGCTCACTGGCTTCGGATTCCATGGGAACTCCGAAGTTAAGCGAGTAGCATACGAGAGCACTCCTAGGATGGGTGACCCATTGGGAAGTTCTTGTGTGAGTTCCCAGAAACAAAACCGTGATGGTGTGGTCGGGGCCCAAAGTGGACAATATCGTGCTACGGTGGTGGAGCGGACCCAGGAAGTAGTCTCCCCTGGATCGGGATGTGACACTCTTTATATCTATAGAGAGCAGATCCATGACACCACGTTTATGACACAACATTTGACACGAGGTTTGAACCATTCGATTAGCCCGCTTTTAATGGTTGAGATGTAGTCTATAATTTATTTGGCATAACTTTTCCAAAAAGTAAAACATTTGAATTAAAAATCCGAAAGCATTCTATTTATAACATCTTTTTTCAAAAACAATCCACTTACTTTCCTATCTTTTCGTCTTCATCCTCTCCTACGAACTTTTCTTTTCGTGTTCATCCGCTCTTATTTGACTGAAAAGAAATAAGAGAATGAAACGTATTCTGAAACTTGTCTCCAATGAAACTTTTCGTCTTCATCCGCTCTTATTTTTATTGTCCCACCTTTTTTCTTAATGCTTCCTAAACCCCTTTTTTTTTTTTTCCACACAAAGCTTCGTTACCCCATGGAACTCATCATCACTGCTATGGTGCTTTGATTATTCCTTCAATTTTCACACCTGTGTATATTATTTTGTAGCCATGGAAGTTATGTATGATTCTTCCTATACTGTTAATAAAACACCAAACTAGCTTAGACTATAACTCTTAACTACCAAATCCGGTGAAAGTCTAAACTAGAGCAGACCATTAAGATGATGGACACGGAAAAAATGAGAATGAAACATAATTTTGATGAAAATAACTAATGATAGATGAGGGAGAAAGAAAATTATAATTATAAAGTTTTATTTGCATTCGACCATTTACCATATTGGTGGAAATGTGTTGAGTCATTGCATGATGATGTGGATTCAAACCCCGTTAGTGCTAATCTAACATCTAATCTAACAAAATTTATCGTTTGACAAAAAAAAAAAATTTATATTTATTATTCGAATTTCGGTGCAAAGGATGGAGCACACTCTTGCCAACTTGACTAAACTTGGGTCTACAGAATCTCAATATTGTATTAAGGGTAAATTGCTGTTTGACCCAATGACAATCCTGGTCGTGAAATGGTTGCTTAAAGTAGTTTGGAATCTACTGAATCATTGTCACATCCCAGCCCAGGGTGGGACCACTTCCCGGGCCCGCTCCACCACCGTAGCACGATATTGTCCGCTTTGGGCTTACCATTCCCTCACGGTTTTGTTTTTGGGAACTCACGAGCAACTTCCCAGTGGGTCACCCATCATGGGATTGCTCTAGCCACCTTCTCGCTTAACTTCGGAGTTCCTACGGAACCCGAAGCCAGTGAGCTCCCAAAAGGCCTCGTGCTAGGTAGAGATAAGAATATACATTTAAGGATCATTCTCCTGGGCGATGTGGGATGTCACAATCATACTCATTGAGTTCCATTGAGTGATTTTGGAATCCTATGCTTTTCTGTAAGAATGTACTATGATAAATGTCGAGTATAATGAAGGGTGAACTATGAATGGTTTGATCCCATCTTAAGGTACGTAGGCAGTTTAACAAAGAGATTAGATGCAGTCATGAAATAAAGGGTAAGTTATTGCGCTGTTGAACCATTTATTTGTGTCTTTGGTCATGTCTCGGAGGCGAAGCATGATAGATCCTCAGGTACTTGGTGACGGTATGTGTCGATTCTGGATGTATCTTGGAATCGAGGTGTGATAAAAGTCCCCTTCTACAATTTAACCTTGCTCAGGAGTTGTTTTGCTGCAATTTATTTTGTGCGAATTGATTCAATTTGTTTGTTTTTAGTTTTTAAGGCCCATGCAGTGGTTTCTATTGTTTTGGCGTTGTTGACCACTGCAAAAATTATAAATGTTTGAATTGATGACCACTTGAGTGATGTTGTGTACATGGTGAATTGAATTTTTTTGGTTCATTTCGCCTAATTTTATCATCAAGATTTTGATTGTGTGGACCTCATGAATCTTCCAATTCAACTTGACAATTTTATTCATCATATGAAGATGCATAATGAGTTTTCATCATTGAAAGGAATTAGTGATCTTTCAAAGGAATTGGTGAAGACCAAGAGGTGTGAAAACTACAAGTTAGTGCATAAATTCCTTACATTGGGCTTTGGTGTTACCGGTTGCAACCACTTCGGTGGAGAGAGCGTTTGCTGCTATGAAAATTGTGAAAACACTATAGCGTAATAAAATAGGAGATCAATGATTGAATGATAGCATGATTATTTATAATGAGCGATATGTTTTTAATTTTATTGATAATGAGCGTATTGTGCTATGTTTTTATAACATGAAACTTTGGTGCAACAATTAATTTTTTTATGTGTTAAATTATGAACAAAATAATATTGTTTATTATCTAAAAGGATTTAGTTGTCCTCATTTTTTGAAATCTTTTTACCCTTTTAAATTTCATTCCTTCATTCAACAATTCTTGACTTCGCCATTCGTCAAGACTACCAAAGGCACATCAATATTCTAAGTAAGGAGATCAAAAGAAAAGGGTACTAAATGTAAGATATCACATTTTGAACAAGGCGACAATCAATAAACTCATTGCAATGGACAAAATTTTTTATTTCATTTTTTATTTTGACGAAGTTTTGTTTCATTAGTCTATCACACTTTTGTCATTTTAAACTTATCAATGGGTGTCTCTATAAAATATCTCTTTAATTCACGTTGAAATACAAAAGGTAGAAACAATGGCGGAGCCAAGTTAAGGGCTGCCCTGACACACCCCGATCAAAAATTTTGGAGCGTGCTAGCCATCACGTGAGGGTGACGAAGCCAAGTGCGCAATGCAGAAGTAAAAGAGTGAAAATATGAGAAAAATAAAGTCGACAAGATGATTTACAATAAAAAGATCAGTGAGTGCTAGTGACAAATACAAAAGGAAAAATGCAAAGTAGAAGTTCAAGTATCCTAGGTGCAGTCCAGAATAAACAAACACTACACAAGCGATAACTAGAAAATCCTACATGGAGGGTGCTCTGTCATAAATACCTCGATGCCTTTTTCGTCACCTACGTCCTCGCTACCTAAAACCTGGAAGGGCGTAAAACAGAAAACGTGAGTGGGCAAAAACAAATTTTTCCAAACCATTTCAATAACAAGTAATAACCCCACTCTGTAAAACCCGTATACTTTCCAGAAAATATTATACATACTCATATATCAAATCATGCTAAAAACGATAAAGCTCAAATATGCCATGCCAGAATATTCTGTGTCAGAATATCCAAACAAATAATATAAACATCAAGCAGGTGAGATAACACAATTCATAATATGTCGATAATATCAGTATGTCAGCCGGAGTCACCTAAAGTGACCTGTACGGCTGAAACTATAGCTCCTCAACCACTATCTTGCACAAGAGTCGGAACCACCCATAATGGTCTGTATGACAGGCTGGTGTATATAAATACGCTAAGTGCCATGATCACGTGAAGGTTGTATGATGTATCGCAAGTCACCTACGAGTCAAAACCACCTAAAGTGGTCTGTACGACAGGCTAACACCTGTCTTGGATCCAAGGTGAGCATACAGTGCGAGAGGTGAATGATCATGGGAAGGCTAGGCCTTACTCTGGCAGAGCATAATCACCGAGGTGCAGGAATATAAGCTATAACTCAATCTCATCAACATCACATCTATCACTAACAACATACTCACCTGACTTACCTGAGCATCCACGGCACCAAAACATAACCAACACAATCACAATAATAATACCAACGATATTCGACATGACATTTCAATTATAAAACCATTCAACGTAATTTCTGGAAGGATACCAATCATAATATATATATATATACACACACACATATATATACTAAAAACAAAAGTCCACTCACTGATAAGTAGAAGGGTCGTAAGCCCCGAGCCTCGCGTGGTTACGCTTGTTCTTCGGATAGTCCTCACCTGACACTGTTAGAATATTCCGTTAACGCTGACGAAATATTTGCCTTCTTCTCAGGTGAGCCTAGCCGGTCGCCACCGTCTGCAACTCGAAGTTTCGTCGGTTTCACTTTTGGGACTTAAATTCAACGGAATCTCGATGGAGGAACCTCGATAATTCGACCAAACCTGCAACTCGATGAACTCGAGCTTCCCGACGTCCAAAACACTTCAAAATTACTCCCCCAATCTTCATAAGAAGGTTCTAAAGCTCCCTATAACCTCAAAATTCGATGAAACTTCTGCGATCACGAGTGCATGAACAGTGCATGAAAACTGGGTTTTCGGGTTCTCGAGGGTTTCAAGTTCTACCAACACCACCAATCGACTCATGAGCTCGAAATGAGTCCAAAAACACCAACAATAAACACGATCCGTGCCAGAAATGGTTGGATGGAAGTTGTCCGTACGATAAGAAAGAAAATGGAAGAAAGTCCGAGAGATAAGGGAGAGAGAAAGTTCGACGGGTGTGTGTGTGTGTGTGGGTGTGTGGTCCTAGATGAGTTCACAACCAAAAAGAACAACTAAACAACACTCTAAAATGGCAATTAACCACGAAGGGCAAAATCGTCATTTCACACTTACAGTACAAATAATTCAGGACGGGTTGTCACAACCTACCTACCTTAAGAAAAATTCGTCCCCGAAATTACACAACAAAACAAACCACTAGTAATAAAAAAAACAAGCAGGGATACAAATCTCTCATCTGATCCTTCGTCTCCTAAGTAGCTTCATCCATTAAGTGATTCCTCCACAAAATCTTCACCAAGCGCACTGTCTTGTTCCTCAGAACCTTATCTTTCCAGTCTAGAATAGTCACCAGCTCCTTGCCGTAAGTCAAATCAGGATTAATTTCCAACGGCTGCAGAGGTAGCACATATGATGGATTTGAGACATAGTGACAAAGCATTGAAACGTGAACTACATCGTGCACTCGAGATAACTCTGGAGGTAACTCAAGTCTATAAGCTACTTCGCTGATCCGCTCAGTGATCTTATACGATCCGATATACCTGGAACTCAATTTCCCCTTTCTCCCGAACCGTACAACACCTTTCCATGGCAACAGCTTCAAGAATACCCAATCACCTACTTTATTAGTCCGATTAATGGCATGTCTGTCCGCTAAGCTCTTCTGACGATCCTGGGCCGCTTTCAGGTTAGACTTGATTACTTGAATATTTTGGGTAGTCTCATCCACTATCTCTGGGCCCTCCAAAATTCTTTCGCCTACCTCTGACCAACACAACGGCATACGACAGGATTTACCATACAATGCCTCAAAAGGTGACATACCAAGGCTTGAATGGTAACTGTTGTTGTAGGCAAACTCCATTAGATCTAGACGTTTATGCCATGCATCGCCAAACTGCAAAATAGAGGATCTCAGCATATCATCCAGTGTCTGAATGGCCCTCTCAGATTGCCCGCCTGTTTGAGGATTCTGTCCAGAATTTAGAAGTAAATCTTGGATCTCGATCAGAGATGATGCTGACTGGTACACCATGGTACTTAACAATCTTTGACACAAAGAGCTCAGCTAACTGTTTCAGGGAAAACTTCTCTTGAACTGGAATAAAATGCGCGGACTTGGTGAGCCGATCAACCACTACCTAAACGCTATCATAACCATTCCGTGTACGGGGAAGCTTATACACGAAATCCATGGTAATATTTTCCCATTTCCACTGTGGAATGGGAAGCGGCTGCATCCGCCCAAACGACTTCATTCTTTCGGCTTTAACCTGTTGGCATACAATACATCTGCTAACATACTCAGCAATCTCTCTTTTCATACCTGGCCAATAATAAAATGATCGTATGGTATGATACATTTTAGTGTTCCCCGGATGCATAGCATATGCCGATACGTGTGCCTCATCCAAAATATCCCTCTTTAACTATGCGTTGTTCGATACAAACATTATACCTTCTAGCATGAACATGTCATCTGATTCTTGAATCCGAAGGTCTTTCTTTTTCCCCTCATTTCTTAGCCGAATCAACTTTTAAGTTTCATCATCATCCATCTGTGCCTTGAGTATACGTGTCACATCCCGACCCGGGGCGAATCACTTCCCGGGCTCGCTCCACCACCGTGGCACGATATTGTCTGCTTTAGGCCCCGACCACGCCCTCACGGTTTTGTTTCTAGGAACTCACACGAGAACTTCCCGATGGGTCACCTATTCTGGGAGTGCTCTCGCGCGCTACTTGCTTAACTTCGGAGTTCCCATAGAACCCGAAGCTAGTGAACTCCCAAAAGGTCTCGTGCTAGGTAGAGATGGGAATATACATATAAGGATCACTCCCCTGGGTGATGTGGGATGTCACAATCCACCCCCCTTAGAGGCTCAACGTCCTCGTCGGCACACACGCGACCAAAGTTAGGCTCTGATACCAAATTGTCACATCCCGACCCGGGAAGGACCACTTCCCGGGCCCTTTCCACCACCGTAGCACGATGTTGTCCGCTTTGAGCTTACCATTCCCTCACGGTTTTGTTTTTGGGAACTCACGAGCAACTTCCCAGTAAGTCACCTATCATGGGATTGCTCAAGCCCTTTTCTCGCTTAACTTCGAAGTTCCGATGGAACCCGAAGCTAGTGAGTTCCCAAAAGGCCTCGTGCTAGGTATGGATGAGAATATACATATAAAGATCACTCCTTTGGGCCATGTAAGATGTCACAATCCACCCCCTTAGGGGCCCGACGTCCTCGTCGGCACACACGCAACCAGAGTTAGGCTCTGATACCAAATTGTCACATCCCGGCCCAGGGTGGATCACTTCCTGAGCCCTCTCCACCACTGTAGCACGATATTGTCCGTTTTGGGCTTGCCCTTCCCTCACGATTTTATTTTTGGGAACTCATGAGCAACTTCCCAGTGGGTCACCCATCATGGAATTGCTCTAGCCCTCTTCTCGCTTAACTTCAGAGTTTCTATGGAACCCGAAGCAGTGAGCTCCCAAAAGGTCTCGTGCTAGGTAGGGATGAGAATATACATTTAAGGATCACTCCATTGGGCGATATGGGATGTCACAATACGATCGATCAAAATTGGCCTAACTTGAAAGTGAGCAAGTAAGGCTTCCTCTCGAGCTTCCACTTCTAACTTCACTCCAGTCGATCTTAAATCAGCAAGAAGAGGAACACGGCTGGCGTAAAAAGCATCAATTCTGCCTTAAGATTTCCGACTAAGTGCATCAGCCACCACATTTGCACGTCTCGGATGATACTCGATTGTGCAGTCGTAATCACTTAGTAGCTCTATCCACCTCCGCTGGCGAAGGTTCAAATCTCGTTGAGTAAACATGTACTGGAGACTCTTGTGATCTGTGAAGATTCTACATCTCTCACCATAAAGATAGTGTCTCCAAATCTTCAGTGCAAACACGATCGCCGCCAACCCAAGATCGTGAGTAGGATAATTCATCTCATGAGACTTCAATTATCTCGAAGCATAAGCGATAACCCTATCGTGTTGCATTAGTACGCAACCCAAACTATTCAACAACACATCGCTGTAGATCTCAAAGTTACCACTATCATCGGGAAGTGCCAACACCGATGCGTGAGTGAAACAGTACTTCAATTGTTGAAAACTCTACTTGCAACTATCGTCCCCCTCGAATCTAACGTTCTTCCTGGTTAGCCTCGTAAGTGGTAACCCAATAACGGAAAAATCCTGAACAAACCGTCTATAATAGCCTGCCAGACCAATGAAACTCCGTACCTCAGAGACAGTTTGTGGCTGTTCCCAATTTTCCACCGCTACTATTTTCCGGGAATCCACCTGAATACCTTGAGCTGAGATAACATGTCCCAAGAATGCTACTTGATCTAACCAAAACTGACATTTACTGAATTTAGCGTATAACCAATGCTCCCTCAATTTCTTCAACACTAAAGTAAGATGTCTCACATGATCTGCTTTGGATTTGGAATAAATCAAAATGTTATCAATAAAAACAATGACAAACCTGTCCAGGTACTGCTTAAATACCCAGTTCATCAAATCCATAAAAGCAGCATGTGCGTTAGTTAACCCGAACGACATCATTAAAAACTCATAATGACCATATCGAGTTCTAAACGCCATCTTAGGGACATGCTCACTCTTAATCTTTAGCTGATAGTAGCCAGACCTTGAATCAATCTGCGAAAAAACGCAAGCTCCATGTAGGTAATCAAACAAATCGTCGATATGTGGCAACGAATAACGGTTCTTAATCGTCACCCGGTTCAGCTGCCGGTAGTCTATACATAGCCTTAAGGTACCATCCTTCTTTCGCACGAATAAGACTGGAGCTCCACAAGGCAAAGTACTAGGTTGTGTAAAACCTTTATTTAATAACTCCTGCAACTGAATTTTCAACTCTCTCAACTCAGCAAGAGCCATCCGATAGGGAGTCAAGGGTATAGGGTCTATACCTGGCAATAAGTCGATAGCGAACTCTACATCACGATCCGTCGGCAATCCCGATAAGTCATCCGGAAACACGTCGGGAAAATGCTTGACCACTCTAATGTTCTCCACACGACTAGAAGCGTTATCATTTAGTACAACATGTGCCAGATATCCCTGACAACCCTTTTGTGGCAACTTCTTGGCTCTCACTGCCGAAATAATGTCGTGTCTCAGGCCACTACACTCTCTAACAAACATAACCATAAGTAGCCCCGGGCGATGAAATGTAACTTTCTTCTCGTAACAATCAATATTGGCTCGATTAAAGTGTAGCCAATTAGTACCCAAAATGACATCGAACTCAACAATATCCAACGAAATGAGGTTTGCTGGCATAACCTTATCCTCCACAAACACTGGGCACCCTGGGTACATCCAGCCCATCTGACACGTCTCTCCTCTAGGCATCGAAAACTCTAACTCTAACTCGAGAGGTGTGGGATTAGGTTGTGCCAATTGAGCAAATGTATGAGAAATAACTGAATGGATAACACCACAATCAATCAACATTCTAGCAAAATGACCAAGGATATTTAACGTACTCATGATCAAATCTGGGTTCTTCTGGGCATCTTGCACTGTGAGGTTATGAATACGGCCTTGAGGCTGCTGCCAACCACCTCGACCTCTACTCGACTGACCACTACGTCCAGGTGTACTACGACCCTGACTAGTCTGTCTTGAAGACCCTGTGCTACTAGAAGCAACCTCCCTTTGCTGAGGCTGTACTCCGAATACCACTACAATCCGCTGGCTGGATAAGGAGGATATGAGGCATACCATCCAGGGTACTACTAATATCCGCTCTGGTAGCCGCTCGGATAATACGGATCCTAAGGATACGAGTACGTCACTGCTGAATAAGTAGCAACATCTCATTGGTAATGGTAAGTACCCCCACGACCTATCTAACCATAACCGCTTGGCGTTGGAGCATGCTGACTAGGAATTGGTGGTGGTAAAAAAGGCATTTGGGGCCTCTGCTGACCCTGTGGACAATTTGCTGCCCGATGTCCAACCTATCCACAAGTAAAACATCCTCGACTGCTTACACTTACCAAAGTGCTGGCTGTTACATTTCTGACAAAACGGAGCTCCTGAACCACCAGAACCGCCAGCATCTTGCTGCCTTTGAAAACGTGGGCCTCCGGTGAACCTACCACCTCTACGTTGGCCCGTAAAACTCATGTCTCCACTGGACGAACTAGAGCTAGCCTCGCTTCTTTTAAAACTCTGAGTCTTCCGAGGTCCTTGAAATGCTTGATCTTTACCTCTATCATCTTTCTTTTGATTACCATCATTCTCTTCTTCTTCACTTTCACTAGGCATATTCTCAGAATCCTCAATCCTCAACAAAATCTCGTAGAACTCCTTATAAGTATCGTAAAGAGTAGTGGTCGTCATAGAACACCACTTCTTCTTAGTACCCAATCTGAAATGACGAAGCATTTCAACCGGATTAACAGCAACTTTCGGTTGATAACAGGACAAATCAGTGAATCTTCTGTAGTACTCATTCACCGTCAACTTCCCCTGCTTCAAATCAGTAAATTCTTGCTTCTTGCAATCAATATACTCAGGAGGAACAAACCTTTTCCGAAACAACCATTTAAACACTTCCCAATCCGCAGCTTCCTCTGGGGTCAAATGACGAACCTCCTGTCCCCACCAGGATGCCGATTCTTTACTTAAGAACCATGAAGTCGTCTCTACCCACCTTTCAAAAGAAAGATTCCCTTGACTTTGCAACACTAGAAAAGTCTTTTCAATATGCTCAAGCCACCGCTCAACTCTCTCATATCCTTCATGACCCTCAAACTTATCCAGCTTTAGATTATACATGGTCTTTAGAAGAGTCCTCTGAGGAGGGCGGAGTGTAAACTGAATCGCATGAGCTATATCTTCCCCCAACTGAGCTATATCGGGGAAACTAGGCTCAGCTGAGCAACGTGGTTCTCGACGATGCGACATAGTTCTGACAGAAAACACCAAAAATAATTAGAATACTCACAATAATGCAGGACTGCCAAACCTAGGCTCTGATACTAATCTGACACGCCCCTGATCAAAAATTTTGAAATATGTTGGCCGTCACGTGAGGGTGACAAAACCAAGTGCTCAATGCGGAAGTAAAAGAGTGAAAATATGAGAAAAATAAAGTCAACAAGATAATTTACAATAAAAAGATCAGTGAGTGCTAGTGATAAACACAGAAGGAAAAATGCAAAGCAGAAGTTCAAGTATCCTAGGTGCAGTCCAGAATAAACAAACACTACACAAGTGATAACTAGAAAATCCTACATTGAGGGTGCTCTGTCAGAAATGCCTTGATGCCTATTTCGTCACCCACGTCCTCGCTACCTAAAACCTGAAGGGGCGTAAAACAGAAAACATGAGTGGGCAAAAACAAAGTTTTCTAAACCATTTCAATATCAAGTAATAACCCATCTCTGTAAAACCCGTATACTTCCCAGAAAATATTATACGTACTCATATATCAAATCATGCTAAAAATGATAAAGCTCAAATATGCCATGCCAGAATATGTTGTGTCAGAATATCCAAACAAATAATATAAACATCAAGCAGGTGAGATAACATAATTCATAATATGTCGATAATATCAGTACGTCAGCTGGAGTCACCTAAAGTGACCTGCACGGCTGAAACTATAGCTCCTCAACCACTATCCTGCATACGAGTCGAAACCACCTATAGTGGTCTGTACGACAGGTTGGTGTATATAAATACGTTCAGTGCTACGATCATGTGAAGGCTATGCGATGTATCGCAAGTCACCTACGAGTTAGAACCACGTAAAGTGGTATGTACAACAGGCTGGTGTGCCTTGGATCCAAGGTGAGCATACGGTGCAGGAGGTGAACGATCACGTGAAAGCTAGGTCCTACTCTGGCGGAGCACAATCACCGAGGTGCAGGAATATAAGTTATAACTCAATCTCATCAACACCACATCAATCACTAACAACATACTCACCTGACTTACCTGAGCGTCTGCGGCATCAAAGCATAACCAACACAATCACAATAATAATATCGGCGATATTCGACATGACATTTTAATTATAAAACCAATAAAACGTAATTTCTGGAAAGATACCAATCATAATATATATATACACACATATATGTTGAAAACAAAAACCCACTCATTGATACGTAGACTTGTCGTAAGCCCCGAGCTTCGCGTGGCTGCACTCGTCCTCTGTATAGTCCTCACTTGACGTTGTTAGAATATTCCATTAACTTTGACAGAATATTCGCCTTCTTCTCAGGTGAGCCTCGCCGGTCTCCACCGTCCGCCGCCGTCTACAACTCGAACTTTCGCCGGTTTCATTTTTGGGACTTAAATCCAACAGAATCTCCCCGGAGGAAGCTCGATAATCCGGCCAAACTTGCAACTCGATGAACTCGAGCTTCTCGACGTTCAAAACACTTCAAAATTGCACCCCAAGTTTTGTGAGAAGGTTCTAAAGCTCCTTATAATCTCAAAACTCGATGAAACCTCTGTGATCATGAGTGCACGAACAGTGCATGAAAACTGGGTTCTCAGGTTCTCGATTCAAGTTCTACCAACACCACCAATCGACTCCTGAGCTCAAAAGGAGTCCAAAAACACCAACAATAAACACATTCCGTGCCAGAAATGGTTGGATGGAAGTTGTAACGGGTGTGTGTGTGTGTGGGTGTGTGGTCCTAGATGAGTTCACAACCAAAAAGAACAAGTAAACAACACCCCAAAATAGCAATTAACCACGAAGGGAAAAATCGTCATTTCACATCTACGGTACAAATAATTCGAGACGGGCTGTCACATGCCCTGGGCTATAGCCCAGGTAGCTTGTGGTGAAAAATAAAATTTTGTATGTAATTTTGATTGATTTTCGAATGTAGCCCATCAAATATTTAGTCTCTCATTCGAATTCTCTAGGTTTAACTATATAAAATTATATAATACAGTTTGCAAATCATCTTTTTTTCTTACATTATTTTTCTCATTGCTTCTTGTACATATACAAATTTGAATCTGTTTAATTTTAACACGTTTTTGGCTCACCTTGTGAATTTTTTTAAGCTGGCTGATACTATGAGAAATAGGGTATCAAGTTTCTTTATTTAAAAAGATTTAAAATTTTAAACTAGCCCACCCGGTAAAAAATTCCTAGCTCTGCTATTGGGTAGAAAAATGCTATTCATGTCAAAATTTAGCTTGAGATATCTTCGTTCAACAAACTTGGCTGCTATTGATGTCACACCGTAGCATGATATTGTCCTCTTTGGGCCCCGACCACGCCCTCACGGTTTTGTTTCTGGAAACTCACACGATAACTTCCAATGGGTCACCCATCCTGGGAGTGCTCTCGCCCCCTTCTAGCTTAACTTTGGAGTTCCTACGGAACCCGAAGCCAGTGAGCTCCCAAAAGGCCTCGTACTAGGTAGATATGAGAATATACATATAAGGATCACTCCCCTGGGCGATGTGGGATGTCACAATCCACCCCCATTAGGGGCTGACGTCCTCGTCGACACACACGCGCCCAGTGTTAGGCTCTAATACCAAATTGTCACATCTTGGCCCAGGGGGATCACTTCCCAGACCCGCTCCACCACCGTAGCACGATATTGTCCCTTTGGGCCCCAACCACACCCTCACGGTTTTGTTTCTGGGAACTCTCATGAGAACTTCCTAATGGGTCACCCATCCTGGGAGTGCTCTCGCCCCATTCTCACTTAACTTTGGAGTTCCTATTAAACCTGAAACCAGTGAGCTCCCAAAAGGCCTCGTGCTAGGTAGAGATGAGAATATACATATAAAAATCACTCCCCTAGGCGATGTGGGATGTCACAATTGAAGCCCGAATGTAAGTAAGCCAACAAAAAATAGTACAAGGATTGACTTTTTAGTGTAAAAATATGGTTTTTACTTAAAGTAAATAGTACCGTGCGCTTTTCGTTAAAACTCCTAATAAAAAAAGTTTGCATGTGTATGATTGCGTGCATGAATGCTGTATATATAGTCCGGCCAAAACTATTCCATGTGAAATCTCTCTTCGCCACTCTCTACTCTCTCTTTACTAATATTTTTCATTGAAATCTTGACGGAGTTATTTATTGAGAGGAACACTTGTACACAAAAAAACTCCTATATTTCAGTTTCGAAGTATCAAAATAAAGACTTAAGGCATTTAATTTTCGGATTATGGGTGATCTGGGAGGAAAAGTTGAAGGAAGTCAAGTTTTTCATGGCTAAACATGAAGAATCGTGTTTGAATTCGTGCCTGGTACTCAAAACGCTAAGAACAATTCTTTTGTTTAGATCCTATTTTTGTCCACTTCTTAGTTTTCTCCAACATCCTAACAAGTGCTGTGAAAATTATGCGATACTATTGTCTAAAAGTCTCATGATAAGTCTTATGCGAGAAAAAAAAGTTTAATTAACCTTTAATATTTATTTTTAATTTCGTATGATGAATGCGTGACTGTTTTGCTAGGTAAATTGTACACAAATGTCCATGGTTTTGCCATTTCAAATTGGGAATGGGTATTTTATGAAATATCACTTTATATAATATCCATTTATTCAAAGCAGATTGTAATAATTATTTTACTTGCTGATGGTTTCGCTACGGCAGTTTACTCTTCCAAAAAATTAACAAACATATTAGATATATCGTAAAAAATAACACATATCCAATTTGTTTTCCAAGTGTTTTTACCCAAATAAATATGCAAGTGTGGCATTAAAAAATAATTGATCCAAAGATTTGAATGAGACTACGATTAATTTGTATATTTGATTCACATATCTATTTTTACCTTCCAAACACCTTTATTAATTTTTTATTTTTAATTTTCTTCAATTAATTTGATCTAACAGTCAAAAATTAAGAAAATATAAGAAATAAAAATGAATGTGTGAATAGTAGTGTCTATTTGAAATCATACTTTTTTAGTACAAATTGATCTCAACGCCAACAATTTAAACTAATTTACAAGGATGAGTTGTACAACCGAATTGGACAATACTTGGATACTAATTAACGGTTTAGTACCACAAGTATACTGACTATGACGTGACCCATTAACAAAAATCTATCATTCAAATATATTAAAATTATAGAAGAATTAAGTTTATGAACACGTGTCAATCAATAATAAAAATAATAAAGATGACATAAACAAAATAGCTGCATAAGATCTTGAACTCTCTTACCTCAGTCTAGAAGTTATGGGAGCTTGGCCCTTGGCACCACCACTTCTTTTAACCGGAGAGGATCCCTTTCCACCTTATCCACTTTAGTTTAGGATCCAGTCATTGAAATTTAATCAAACGGTTATAGTTATTATCACTTTTAAAGAGGCTCCCTGTTTATAACTGTTGGATTAAATTTCAACGGTTGAAATCCTAAACTAGGTGGATTAGGTGGAAAATGATCCGAAGAGGATCCCTTCCCCTTTTAACCATCTTGAAATTCTGGCTCTTCCTCTCTCAGCCGTATCATTAGCAATTTGTTTAGAAATGTATTGTTAAACTAAGTTAGTTGACAGCGATAGACTTAATTTGGGAGACAAAAAATATTTCTCCATAAAATTCAGAAGAGTATGGAAAACGGAAGACCAAAAATGTATCAGTTAGTATCGTAAATTTGTTTTACAAAGTTGCAACAAGTTATATGAGTTATCCAAACAACATAATTAAACATTCTGTCATTTAAATTCCAACAAATATACAAGGTTAAAATACAAAAAACTACTTCAACTATTGATCTCACGACACTTTCATACCTCATCTTTTTAAAATGACAATGTCATACCTCATCTTACAAATTTGTACAAAAGTCATACCTTCGTCAGTTTCTCTGTTAAGTGCTGATGTGGCTAAATACAGGGGTGACTTACTAATCCAACTGGATTAAAATATAATTATATATATTTTTAATAATTAAAATTTTAAAAATTAAAAAAATATATATATTAAATCTCTCTCTCTCCCCCCCTTCTCCCTCGCCTCTCTCTTTCTTCTCTGCATCCCCAAAACGCCTTCCCACCCAACCCCCCATCCCCGTCCCCCCAACCTTCCTCCACCACCCTCTCTCTCCCCTCTCTCTCTCTCTCGCATCTCCCTCTCCTCTCCACAATAGTCTCCTGCCTCCCCACTTATCTCTCTCGTCGTGCCCAGAACCCCCCAAACCCACTGGATTTTTTCATCTGCCCTCCTTTCTCATATCTACCTGCAAGCTCTGACCCACTTCCCTCTCCCACTTCATTGCCCATCTCTGATTTGCTGTCGTTGCCGTCTCTGAAGCTGTCAAGATGAAATGGAGAGAGGGAAAACTGTCAAGGTTGGGGCCGACGAGGTTGCCGTCTTCCCTTAACCCAAACCCAGATCCCACCCCAAACTAGCCACTCCCATTCCCACCAGGTGCCTCTCTTCTCTTCCTCCACCGCTCTCTCTATTTCTAACCTACAAGCATGCATAAAAAACAAAGCACCCACCAATCTTGAGATCACACCATTAACAAAAGTTCAAAAATCCATCTTCCAGTTTACCTCACTTTTCTAAGAAAATGGAACCTTCAGAATATAAAAAAAAATCATTTCCTTTCTCCCACATTTTCCGAGCAACCAAACAAAGCAAAACCATTCAATTTTTCCCAGAAAAAGAAAAGAAAAGAAAAGAAAAGAAAACCCAAGTTGTATTCACAAGAGACTCGGCAGCGGTGGTGGGCGCGGGATTGCTATTGTATTTTGATGGGCTTGAAGATGGTGCTAGGCCGCGGGAGCAGAGGGAGCTGGCAGAGGCGGTCCTTAACTTCTGCAACCCTGACGACGAAGTCGATTACTTGGTAATCGTGGGGTGACAAGGCTGTCAAGGATTCGCAAAAGTATTTGAACCCATATGGGTAGTTTGGTAAGGAAAGGGAGGAGATCAACGGAGGGAGTGGGTACCCGGAGAGGGGTGAGGTTGGTGTGTCGGAGATCGGTGACTTCGATGTCGTCAGTTAGAATGGGGAAGAAGGTGATGGTCGTTGGTGGATGGAGTCGATGATGAAGAGGAGAGAAGGGAGGGTGAGTGCGAGTTGCATATGAGAGAAAGGTGGGTGGGGTTACAGATGAGAGAAGGGAGAAAGGGGGTGGATCGGATTTGGGGAAGACGGGAGGGGGAAAGGGGGTGGGTCCAAATGTAAAAAAATATTAAATGATTTTAATTTTTAATTTTTTAATATTTAATTAAAATTTTAAAATTTTATTAATTTATTTAAGCCACGTCACTATTTAAGTCAAGCCATGCAGCACCTAACAGAGAAACTAACAGAAAAACTGACGCAAGTATGACATTGACATAAATTCGTAAGATGAGGTATAACATTGTCATTTTAAAAAGATAAGGTATGAAAGTGTCTTGAGACCAATAGTTGAGGTAGTTTTTTGTACTTTACCCAATATATAAATTTGCAATCGATGAAAATTTAAATTTGGTTAGTTTAGAATTTCTAGTAATTTATAATTTGTTCGTTTAAACAATAAATATTATTCAGTTTTTTGGAAGTGTTTTTAAAATGATTGAAAGTACTTTTAGAGAAAATATTTTTGGATTGTAAAAAACTTAAATGTGCTTCATGAAAGAAACACCATCTGTGCTTTTTTCAAGAGCATTTTAAATGCTTTACTAGAATTCAGTTACGTTTTTATTAAAGATTAGTTTAAAAATTATTTCCACAAAAAATACTTTGTAAAAATTGTAAAAATACTTCTAAACAAACTAACAATGAATTTCATTTTCTCTGCAAAAAGTCCCAAGAATATCATTGGGCCCCATTTAATGACAACCAATGTAGAACAGCTTTAATATGGAAGTATTTTTTCTTACTATCATAATTATAATGTATGTTTATCATATATTTAATGAATTGACATGTATTCTTGCACCTAAATCTTGTTAATTTTCACATTAAATATTACTTTTTTAATTTTAAAAAAAATTAACCAAGGTTAAGTAAAAAGACACATATCAATTAACTAGATTTCAAGAGCATTTTAAATGCTTTACTAGGATTCAGTTACGTTTTTATTAAAGATTAGTTTAAAAATTATTTCCACAAAAAATACTTTGTAAAAATTGTAAAAATACTTCTAAACAAACTAACAATGAATTTCATTTTTTCTGCAAAAAGTCCCAAGAATATCATTGGGCCCCATTTAATGACAACCAATGTAGAACAACTTTAATATAGAAGTATTTTTTCTTACTATCATAACTATATTGTATGTTTATCATATATTTAATGAATTGACATGTATTCTTGCACCTAAATCTTGTTAATTTTCACATTAAATATTACTTTTTTAATTTAAAAAAAAAATTAACCAAGGTTAAGTAAAAAGACACATATCAATTAACTAGATGTATAATGAAGCATAATTTATGATGGTAAGCAAAAATGCTCCCGCTTTAATATATGGACAAGGATTCTCTTATCTTCTATTTCCATTCCATTTTCTCACATTCTTTATTTTTTCTTTCTCTTTCTATAAAAAATTAATATAACATATTAACGTAGTTTAACTGTAACCGTTCAAATAAAAGAGAGATAAAAAAAATAAAAAAAAAAGGTGAAAATCCTACTCCTAAATATATTTATTGCCCGTTCAAATAAAAGGCTGAGTTCCAGACGCGAAAGTTCTGTTGTGAAAAGCCGAGTTGCTGGCGCGCGAACCAAAAAATTCTATCCGCTCCGGCGAAACAAACAAACAGATGAACCGAAAAGTGAAGGGGAAAGTTCATGCGAAGGTTAGTTACTGGTGCTGATTCTGATTTTGATTCTCTATGGGTTGTTTTCTTGTGCAACATCCATGATTATTTTCTGTTGTTGAAAGTTGAAGAATTGAAAGCGATGCTATACATGCTTGTGTGCATAAGTTCAATTGACCACAAAGCAAAAAGCTTTACCAACAAATTTCAACTACAACATAGTGTAAGTTGTGAGTTTGTTTGATGTAATTGCAGTAACTAGCTGAAATACTAGTTATTGTACCACTGAACTTCTACTTTAGGGATGATAGAATTATTGAAGTTATTGAATTTGATGTTATGCATGCAAAGGTCGCGACTCTTGAAAAAAATTACGGAATGAGAACCACAAGAAAGTGGGTCAAAATGGCTGTCCCCCACATCCTGAACCATATGTATGTGAACTTTAGTTAATGCGTGGGACGTCATTGTAGGTCTTACTCCACATTATAATTGAAATGATCCAACCGTTTTATACCAATAATTACTCGTATCAGAAACCATACGACTATTTGGATTAAATGGTAGGCATTTTAAAGGAGTGTATTCAGTTGCAATTTTGAGGGATTTTAATTCTTTTAATGAATCTACGGGTATTCAATCAGGATTTTAAAATGATTATCTGAAATTCAAGGTGTATTCAATTAGGATTTTAAGATAGTTTATTAAAATCCGGGTGTATTCAATTAGGATTTTAAAGAAGTTTATAACATTCTAGATGTATTCAATTAGAAATTGATTTTAAAGAATTTGAGAAAGTTGAAGAATTATAGGGAATTGGAGAGATTTCGTAGTGTATTTTAAGCATCCACAAATCTCATGTCTCCCCATGAGATTTCAAGGAAATTGAATCAAAATTTTATATGGAATCTCTACAAATCAATTAAACTCCATAAAAATCCATTAAAGTCTCTCAAATTCTCAATTGAATACACCCCCCTTATTGTTTCTTTGACCAACGGAAAAACTCTTAGGGATTAATATAATTGCTTCTTTAGATTGAGAAAGATTACAGTCAGTTCTCTTCTTATTTTCTTCTAATGAATACCTCATTGTTTGTTATTGCTTGACTACTCCTCCAATATTTTGTGGTGTATAATGAACCTAAAAGGGTTTTTAGTGTCTTCCTGCCTTTGCTTCTTCGGCCTCTTGTCTCGCACTCAAGTGTGTCTATGTGTTTGTTACAGAGTAGTTAAGTTAAAGAAAGTTATACGGGCAAACCATGGTACGCCCAGTTGGAAGTGTCATATTAGTTTTAACTAATTTTTTTTCTTACGCTTATTGCTTGTTATAAGTTGTAACTTGTAACACAATTTTCTTGAGTGTTTAGTAAATAATTCTTAAGGTGGTCTATATATCAAAAGAGGTAGCATGCCAGGATAGTCCCAACAGAATAGTAAGTCAAAGCCATCCTGTGAGATGAACT
Organism: Pyrus communis; assembly: GCF_041283825.1. NCBI lineage: Eukaryota > Viridiplantae > Streptophyta > Magnoliopsida > Rosales > Rosaceae > Pyrus > Pyrus communis. Next base: position 3,503,530 of record NC_142566.1, read on the forward strand.
TATCACCAAGATTCATCAAAATATATTTTGGCTTCATCAGGGATTGTACTTTCTGATGATACTGCGGGTGATGGTATGAGGGACTAGTGGTATGAGTTAGAGGCTAGTTACCTCAATAAACAGAACACGTACGTGAATTCAGTCAAACAGCGTGCCATTTGTGTCATCTAGATTAGATGAGACCGATGTGGTATCTTGGAGGAGGGATAAGCCAAGAGGTGATTGCGATGCTTAGGGTCCTTCCTGGAGTTGAAGAGAAGATGAGTATACTTGTTATCTTCCAAATTTTATGCAAGAATAACATAGCGTTATTCATGGCCTATAATGATCCTGATGCTCAAATTGATTGGCTCAAGAAATTTATGAATCGAATGCCTCTCGTCATTTCCCTTTCTCTGTACCTGTTGAATGACTTCTTCTCAAGTAAAGCATCGCTTGTGTTTCTTAAGAGTTGTATTAATTATGAGAATAATTCTTAGGCGTTTTTGTTGTCAAACTCAGATTGATGATGCAGTCGGCTGTGTTACTTGAGTCTGTTTTCTGATTGGCTTTTCTAAGAAAACCAAAGAAAAAGTGTACTGTGTTCCATCTCTTGAGAGTGCTTATAAGTTATAAATTATTAATATTCTTACAGCTATACCATCCATTGGAAATGATTTTGTCATGGTGGATACTGTGATGATACTGATGGTGAATTTTTGCTTTAGCTTTTATACTAGACTCCTATGTAATCTTGTTTGGTATTTCTGAAGTTGGTGGACTTCAGCGGCATGACGGGTAATTGCTAAGGTGGCTAGTATGCTGTTGGCTAGACTTAGAATAGTCTCTTGATTGTGCAGTTGTATGGAAGCTAATGTTTTGTTTGTTTAATTTTCAGAAAGATATGCCTAGAACAGGTGAAGCTACTTCATCCAATCCCAGGGCTCCATATGATGAGGACGTGGCTAAGGTTTTTCAAGCCATCAAGCAAATGGCTGACCTTGCGCTTGAAGGCACATCTGCAGTAAATCGGAGGCTGAAATTTTTGAAGGTTTTCATTAGTCTGTCACCCCCGCAGTATGCAGGAAATCCTGATGAACCTTTAGAAGGGGTGGAGTGGCTCGAAAGGATAAAGCAATGTTTTGATGTAAGTGATGTCCCCGAAGACCTAAAAGTTGGTTTTGCCACATACTGTCTTATTGGAGCAGCTCACTACTGGTGGGAATTTGTTAAAAGGATACGTGATGTTAAATCCATCACTTGGGCAGAATTTGAGGAGCTGTTTTTGAATATGTATTATCCTGAAACTGTAAGGGATGCTAAATACGAAGAATTTCTAGGGTTGACCCAGCAAAACATGTCTGTTGCTCAGTATGCATCTAAGTTCCTTGAGCTAGCATGGTATGCACGAACTAATCTTGTGAGTTCAGAAGAATTTACAGCATCGCAATTTCTAAGGGGACTGAGGCCTTCCATAAGAGCAAGGGTAACTCAGTTCAGTACTTATGGTGACATGGTGGCAGCGGCTTTAAGAGTGGAACAATCTTTTGAGGACAGCGAGGAAGAGTCGTTTGAGGAAGCTTCTGGTGTAGGGGAAAAAAGGCCAAGAAAGCAGTACATTTGCCACCACTGCGGGGAGCCTGGTCATATTCGGCCTAATTGTCCGGAATTAAACTCGCGTGCTTTTTGAAAGTTCTATCAAAATCTCATCCTAATGATGGAAGGCAAAAATGGTTTCAACTCCAAGTAAGTAGTGTATGGATAATAGTTTGTAAGACTTTCAATATGCCTGGCTTTTGTTTTGGTATGTATCTATGTATCTATGTATCTGACTTTTGTTCCTTTGGACCTTTGTGAATAAAGAATCTGTTTTGTAGATGTCAAAGTGTCACTTGCTAGTTGCTAATCAATGGAATCCCAATTATACATACAAGGTTTAAGATCCAAGACATACATTTTGACACATAATTTGTTGGGCTTACATTGTAATGTATTTAAAGATCTGAACCGTCTATATTTTAGTACATCATTCGTAGATGATTCTAACAAAAAATTAGACATAAAAAACCATTAAGACATTTATTTGTAGGGAAAAAAATAGATGAATACAGTTCTACAAAAGAAACACAAAATATAATTCAACGGTCATATAGTTTTAGATTTGGGTTATTTTTGGTAAACAATGATCTTGGAGGTAAGATATAAAAGACAGTTAGATCGTTGAAATACATTACGGAGTGGGTCATACAAAAACGTGTGTCAAAAGCGTGTCCCTGAATCTTAACCTATATATATGTATATATATGTGTGTGTGTGTGTGTGTGTGTGTGTGTATTTGACAAACGATGAGAAATTGACACTAAAGTCATGTGTAAACTACGAGAGGAGGATTCGAACTTTGTTGCAAAGACTGCTTGCTATTGTATTAAGATAGAATGTTTGACCCCTTGAACTTTATTGCAGTTCAAATTAACCCTCTGAACTATTTATTTGGTAATCTAACCCCCTCAACTATCAATCAATTAACCCCTTGTCACTAGATTTCGTCCACTATTCCGTCAAATTCAAGGGAAATTAGTCTTTTTATCATGAATTCCCCCATGATAGGGTTGATAGGGGTGGGGAATGGGTGGTTGGTCATTCGGGATTTTCGTTTTGTTTTATTTATTATAATAAAAAAGTTTTCTTATTATGTTATAAGTTTTTTTATTATTCTGTTTCCACGTGTTATAATTTTATTGGGGATTACAAATGACAAGGAAGAATTCATGATGCTAATTTGTCCTTGAATTTGACAGAATAGTGAATCAAATTTAACAATAAGGATTAATTGGCTGATTTTAAACAGTTTAGGGATTAATTTATCAAAAAAATAATTCAAGGATCAATTTTAAATGGAATAATAGTTTAGGAGGTCAAACCGTAGTTTACCCATTATATTAATCGCTTCGTTTTGATTACTTAGAAAGCCCTTGTCTTTTTTTTTTTTTTAACCCACATTTGAGTAACATACATGAACCAGAAAGTTTGGTGATTAGTGTTACAGCTTAAAGAAAGCACAAAATTGTGTCCAAAAGATAGAGACAACATGAAAGGACCAATTTCAGTGATTAGATTTTTGCGGTTAAGAATTTCATAAAATAGTTCTGATGATATATGTGCGAGTATTCAATTCCATGTCGTATGAAAGACAAGAAAACAATGTAAGCATTTACCATTTGTGGTTCACAAGGCTTGTTTCCGTCCTAGAAAAGGCCTACATTGTGTTCTTGTCTTTCATACAATGTGGAATTGGTAACTCGCAAATGGTAAAGGCCTATCTCGGGCGAACTTCACAAACTGCGAGACCCGTGATATCCGTAATATTTTGTACCGGCACAAAGGATCAACTCAAAGCTTCATGCTCTTGTAAATTTTATTTTGGTTTATAATGGAGGAAAATAATTGAAATTTTATTGAGGTCATATGATGATTTGGACATCGCACAATGCAAGTCAAGGTGATTTACGCGTTGGTAGTATTTTTTGGGATTGGTTGTTTAGAAAGAGATCCTTTTCGGATCTACTTTATGGAAATCTTAGAGATCTCCACATCTTAGTCGTTCATTGTATATCATACTGTCAGTTTTCGTCAGATACTATTTGAGTTTAATTTTAAGTAAAAAAATCAAATAATTTATAACCGTACGATACAAGATGAATGATTAAGATGTAAAAATTATAGGATCTCCATAAAGTGGGTCAGGATGGATCCAATTCCTGGTTTTTTGAGCTCGAGTGGCATTTTCAAATTCCACGGATGAGTGAGCCACGTGGCATCCGAGGAGTGGCTGATCTTACCACACGTCTAAGATTTTGTCTTTGTCCTGCCACATGGCCAGCTACCATTGGACAACTTAAGTGAAGCGGAGAGCGGCAAAAGCGCGGGATAACATCCCTGCTTGCTCTTCGTCTTCGATGACAGAAGCACGAGCAGAAAAAAGAGAAACAGAGAAAGAAAAAACTTTCCTGCAATCTCTCAAAATTCGTAACTTTCATTCCGGAAGTCCGATTGAAAAACAGTGAATCGAACCCAAAGAGCGTTCTGTGGTAAATTTTGAGGATTATTATTTAGATTTCAGTCATTCGTTCAGTTTGGGATTTTTGACTAATTAAGCTCAAATCTTCGATTTCAAGCTTTTTCTTGCCCAATTTGACTTCTTGGAGCTTAACTGAAGGCTAGTGAACGAATTCTGAGACAATAAGGTAAAGAAATTTGTACGATCGGATCAGAGGGCTGGAATATTTCTGCAGATTTGATATGGAGGTTGGTTGGTTAGTTACTGGTGGAAGTTCATTCTGATTCTGTTGTTTTTTTTTTTTTTTTTTTTTTTTCTGGGTTTTCTCTTCTGCTACTTGTTTTGTTGTTTTCTGTTGTTGAAAGATGAAGAATTTGTAGCGATGGTATGCATGCATGCATGGGTGCGGTGTGTATAAGTGCAATTTAGCTGGAAAAAAAAAGCTTGACCTATAAATTTCATCTATTAACTTAATGTAATTGTGAGATTAATTAATTACAGTAACCACTGGTAGATTAACCAAAGGAAGAAGCCTCAGGGATTGATACAATTGTTTATTTTATTCAAGAATGATTAGGTTTCGCTGTTTAGTACTACAGTATAGTGATATTCGTCTCTACTGGTAAGTGCTGTCTTAAGTTCGACTCATAAGTGCCAAATTACTATGGCTAAGCCCATTGGGTGGCTTATCTCAAATCCTCAACCCTTTGTGTAATTTATCGTTGTGGTAAAATAAAGAATGATCGCCTCATTGCTCTTTTCATGTTCTCTTGTGATGTTCACCTCATCATATTAATTCAAGCAATTTTCTCTTAAACTTAATGATTGTTATAACATATTACCTCAATAAACAGACCACATTTGTGAACACAATCAAGAGTAAGCCAGAATGTGGCATCTTACGGTCCTTCCCGGAGTGAAGAGAATATGGCTGTACTTGCTATCTGCCAAGACTTTTAATTAAAATAAACATAGGATTTTTCATTGCCTTTAATTATCCTGATGTTCAGATTGATTGGCTTAAAAAATTTATGGAGTGAACGCCTCTAGTCGTTTCCCTTTCTCTGTACTTATAGAATGATGATTTTTTTCTAGTAATTTAGCATTGATTGTGTTCACTGATTGTAGTTTTTTGGGAGTTGTAGCAAGTACGATGATGTTTGTTAGGCGTTTTTGTTGTCAAACTCACATTGATGATGTATTCTGCAGCGTTACTTGAGTCTGCTTTCTGATTTGCTATTCTAAGAAAAACCAAAGAAAAAGTGTACTGTGTTTCATCTCTAGAGAATGCATTATAAATGATTAATATTCTTACAGCTATGCCATTCGTTGGAAAAAATTTGTGTCGTGGTGAATACTGTGATGATAGTGATGGTGTATTTAAGCTTTAGCTTTAGATTCGAGTCGTATGTAATCTTGTTTGGTATTTCTGAAGTTGGTAGATTTCAGCGGCATGATGGGTAATTGCTCAGGTGGCTGGTACGCTGTTGGCTACACTTTGAATAATCTCTTGATTACGCACTTGTATGGAAGCTAATGTTTTGTTTGTTTAAATTTCAGAAAGATATGCCTAGAACAGGTGACGCTACTTCATTCAATCCCAGGGCTCCACATGATGAGGACATGGCTAAGGTTTTGCAAGCCATCAAGCAAATGGCTAGCCTTGCGCTTGAGGGCACATCCGGAATTGATCAGAGGCTGAAATTTTTTAAGGTTTTCATTAGTCTGTCACCCCCACAGTATGCAGGAAATCCTGATGAACCGTTAGACGGGGTGGAGTGGCTCGAAAGGATAAAGCAATGTTTTGATGTAAGTGACATCCCCGAAGACCTAAAAGTTGGGTTTGCCACATACTGTCTTATTGGAGCAGCTCACTACTGGTGGGAATTTGTTCAAAGGATCCGTGATGTTAAATCCGTCACTTGGGCAGAATTTGAGGAGCTGTTTTTGAATATGTATTTTCCTGAAACTATAAGGAATGCTAAATGCGAAGAATTTCTAAGGCTGACCCAAGGAAACATGACCGTTGCTCAGTACGAATCTAAATTCCTTCAGCTGTCACGACATGCACCCCATCTTGTGCGTACAGATGAACAGAGGGCAGAAAAGTTTCTAATGGGACTGAGGCCTTCCATAGGATCAAAGGTAGCTGTTATACCGCATGATACTTATCTTAAGGTGAGGGCAGCGGCTTTGTTAGTGGAAAGATCTTTTGACATTCTGGCAGAGCAAGAGTCGTTTGAGGGAGCTTCTAGCGCAGGGGAGAAAAGGCCAAGAAAGCAGTACATTTGCCACCACTGTGGCGAGCCTGGTCATATCCGGCCAAATTGCCCTGAATTTCAGCCTCCTTCCCCTTCCTATCCCTACTGAAGCCACTTAAACTCGCGTGCTTTCGGAAAGTTTTATCAGAATCTCATCCTAATAATGGAAGGCACGAATGGTTACAACTCCAAGTGAATAATGTGTGTGTAATAGTTTGTAAGACTTTCAATATATCTCGCCTTTGTTTTGGTACGGAACCGTCCTTCCGACTCTTGTTCCATTTGATCTTTGTGGATAGGGAATCCGTTTTGCAAGTGTCACTTGCTAGTATGATTCGAACTTCGGTGCTAAGGTTGGAAGCACACTACTTGCTCCAGCCAACTTGACTAAACCTAGTTCCGTAGAATCCCGATATTATATTATCACTACGGTTTGATCCTTTGAAAGCCCTTGTTTTTTAACCCCACATTCGAGTAACATACGCGAAGCAGGTTCCTTATCTTGTAAAGTTGGGTGATTTGTGTTACTGCTTAAAGAAAGCACCACAAAACTGTGTCCAAAAGACAGAGAGATAACGTCAAAGGACCAATTCAATGAAACAAATTATTTTCAATCAAGTGCCGCATTTGCGGTGAGATTTCCATACAACCAGTTTCTAAGATATATGCGCGAGTTACCAGTTACATGCAATATGGAAGAAAAGAAGACAATACATGCATTTACCATTTTGCGGTTTGCAAGGCTTGCTTCCGCGTGGTCGAACTTCACAAACAAAATGGGCAACCCGGGCCAACAAGGTTCCCCACTTTGTGAGGTCTGAAGGGTGGCGTCTATCGCACGCAGCTTACCCTTGCTTTGCAAAGAGACTGTTTCCACGACTTAAACACCAATCGGCCACAAAAAGAGCAACTACAGAATCATTTTACAACAGTCAATATGAACATAAAATTAACTGGAGCCAAGTCGCTGCTGTGAGACCTGCGTCATAAAAAAACTACTCCTCCTACGGGTATGTGAGATCCATTTGTTTTTGGCCTAATCCATAAATCAGAACAAACAATTTGAGATAATGTCAATCCTTACACAAGAAAGAAAAAAAAAAAAAAAATCACCAATGCAATCAGCAAACACAGTTTGCAATAAAATATGGATAATTTATAATTAATATGCCTCGATCATCAAGAACTTTCTCAACATCCATTGACTACGCACAACAACAATAAAGCCTTATTCCACTGAGTAGGATCGTCCGCATGAATCCGGCTGTATGAATCCTAAAACCCATTGATTATATAAAAAATTGCTGAACTACAGGTTTGTTTCAATGCCGGCTTGAATCATGAAAACAACCAAAATAATTAATCTGAAACTGCCTTAATTCGATTCAATAGAACAACAACAACAACTAAGCGATATCTCACAAATGTACGAATACTAGAGGATGTATGAATACTAGAACGCTATTGAGCTCGATTCAATCATCAATAAATTTCTCAACAAGCATTGAATAAACATTATCAGCAACTGGTAAATTGCAGTGCTGTCTCAAGAGCAGGGCTGAAAAAATGCCAACTTGAATCATGAAAAGCGCCAAAATAATCATCAGAAACTGTCTTAATTCCAAACTCATCTGTGAATTTTCGAGCAGCCAAGATATGCGTAGTCGAATCGACAATGGACGAGTTCTTAAACTCCGACAGGTGCTGCTCGTACGTCTCAAAGCTATTCCCAAACAATACGATGCAATTCAACAGCCGCACTTCCCAATTCGCCTGCAGAAGATTATCGTACAACTCTGCCTCGCAATGCGGCATGAAGAACATCATCGGCTTTTGAGCCCGACGCCGGCCTTGCTCGTTTACAGACAGCACAGAGCAGCCAAGAGCTTCCAGAACTCGAGTTTCGGTGGCAGAAAGCACGGGATCAAACACCTCTATATCTCCAATCCAGCTGACATTTCTCTTCAGCAAGATCGCAAGGCTCAACTGCAACCGAGGCGAATCGTAGGTCTCGAGGCTGCCAATTCCGTATACTACCATGTTCATTTTCGACTCGGAGCTCAGAACCTTGAGGAAGCAATTGGTCAATTCCGGAGTTCGGATTTGATCCAGTAAAGTGAGAAAGAAGCGAGACGTCTCCAATTTCTTCATGTAGATCTGCATCTTCTGCATCAGCTTTGATTCTCGGACAAAGTTGATTTCGGAATCGGTTGGAGCCCAAGGATGGTGCTGCTGCTGCTGCTGCTTCTGTGCTAGGGTTTGCGTTCTGGGCGGGTTTCTTCTTTTGATGCCACGACGAGATGAAACGACCGTCCACTCTTCGTTTAAGGTATGATTTTCAGCAGTGAGAGTCTTTGCAGAAGCAGCCATTGCAATTCGAGAATAATTCACTTTGTGTCCAGGAATGCAAATGCGCAATACAGAGGTTTCACAATTTGCACAGAGACAACACAAGTTCAAGCGGTGGTAATGCAGTGTGGCAGTTTGATATATACGAGGCCGTGGATTTCACGTTCCATTGAACTTCAATAATCTAAATTATTTATTTTTTAATTTGCACCTCATAGGTTATTATTATAAAATATTGGTCAAATCAGAAATATATGAGAGATCTAATTAAGTTTAAAAAAATTAACAAATACTTTGTTTTATAAGAAACAAAGAAATATCATTATGATAATTAAATAGTCAAATAGTTTCAGATTGAATTGAATTTTTGTAAAGATGATATATGACTTGAGAGTTACAAAATAAACAGTTCGGATTATTGAAGTTTAGTGTGGGGTCGGTCCCATAACTAATCCCTATTTTTTTGAAAAAAATGAGAATCCCCTATATAAAGGGCCTGTATATAAAACATATACACTTGATATGTATTACAATAGCTTCTGTAGTGTAATTTCACTCTTGAGGGACCGACTCTTATAAAGCGTATTCGATCTCTTTATTTTTAATAAAAATAAGGTCTATAAATACATGTAGTTCTCATTTTTATTAGCGAGAAGATATAAATAGGAAAATGTTATTGACACTTCAAAAATCTCATTTTACCCTCCTTACGAGTGTATTTTTCTTCCCTAATATAGAAAGTTTGAAGTGTAAAATATGATTTTTATAGTATCAATAACAATTCCTTATAAATATATGATAAGAGCAACATTTTTGTTTTATAAGTCTCAATGAGCCCTAAATAAAATCCAAGCCTCTTAAATGGTCGAACACGTAAACACCATCCGTAAGCTATTTAAAATGATAGTATATTAGATTAAAACATAATTTTTTTGATGCATTTTTCCTTAAATTAAAGGGTAATTTTTATTAAAAATTTGTTTTGTGGGACATTTTTCATTAAAACTCAAAAAAAAAAAAAAAAATTATAATGAAGAAGGTACCCTGAGGACTTGGGCTTAATCAGAATTAAAAAGAAAAATTAAAAAAAAACTTTAGTTTCAATAAAAAAAGACAAATAAAGATATAATAAATAGTAACAAAAAAAAGATAAAAATTTGTTTTTTCGTTAAAAAATGAACAATATCAAGAATGTTTCGTTGAAATACCTAAATTAAAATAGTCAAAAGAAATCCAATATTTAGGTTTGGGCCTTGCGGATTATTTTTTGGAAATTTAAAAACCACATTTTTACATTAAAAAGTCAATCCTGATACTATTTATTTTATCTTTTATTTTGTCCTTATTATTAAAATTCAAAATTTTCAATTACTATTAATTAGTTTTCTTTATTTTTTATTATTCAAATACGCCAATCCATGTGCGTGCGTAGCACACGAGTCGCAGTAACTAACGTTTAAAGTGCACGAGTGAATTCTTTGGGTCCAAACGAGCGACAGCCGGAAAGGCAGGAGGGGAGAGGAGACTGGACACAGAAAGAGCAGGAGAGGGGCGTCGAAACTAGAGAGATCGAGCGAGCGAAAGCTGGCCTTTGATCTGAAGTTTAGGATCTGCAGAGGTAAGCCTTTTGCTTTTCTTCCTCTTCTTCCTCCGGATTTATGGTGCCTGCTGGGAATTCCTAATTGCTGGAATTTCTAATTTTGTGAAACTCCTTTTGGAAAATCAAACTTCCCCAATCAAATTATGCTAGCCGTTTTCTCAAATTTCAATCCCCAGTTTCCGTGGAATTGAAATTCAACCCATTGATTTTGTTCAGGTCTGCATTGTGTTATTTGAAGTTCTTTTCGATTGTTTTAGTTGGTTCGATTAGAGTTTAGGATTACTTTCAGGTAATTTGTATTTTCAATTATGATCTTTGTGGTGCCTGTGTACAAGGGTAAGTCGTGCTTCGGTCATCTAACATTTTGATTGCTCAAGATTTGGTTGAATGGTATTTATCTGTCGAGGGTGTCGTATGTTAAGAGAAATTGGGACTTTCTGGAAAGGATTTTGGTTATTCCGGTTATGACTTGTGAAAGGGAGGCCAACAAGGTCAAAGTCATGGGATGTAGGTTATTGGTTCATCATGGGTATAACTGTGTGTCTGTTTGTGCATTATATACAGGAAAGATATTCAAATTCTGCACAATATCGTCATCAAGAGCTTTCTTGGGTTTTGCTTGCACGCAAGAAAGAAATGGATCACGGTCGCTATGGTCATCAGCAAAGATGGGATAATAACAGCGTAATTGTGGTTTCCTCCTTAATAAATCACCTATATGGGATGAATGATGATAAATACCAGAATTTATTAGGGCCCATTCTGAATATCCATTTTTTTGGGAGAAAAATGAGAGAAAGCCGTGGGGGCAATGTGGATATGGACTGACTGGTAACCTCATATCATCATTGATCTCTTGCTGACATTACCTTATTCTCTTGAATCCACAGGCTCTGGAGGGGTATGGTGCAGTCCACGAGCCAAACTTTCGGTGAGTGCTACTAAATGTTGCTTCTCATTTTCACTACGGTTGCTACTTAAGTTTGTATGTGTTGTAGATTGAGATTTACATTTTTGTTTTACTTTTAAACTTCATAAATGATTGTGGAACGGTATGTATTCTTTAATTTTGTCATGTATCTTTTTAGTTGTATTGTATTACATTATTTCTTTTCCTTTCATCCCATTATATTTTTTTTGGCAGGGTCAGTGGTTCATATGATGAGAGGAGGTTTATAGATGAAAGATACTCAGGGGACAACGTCTATCCAAGAAACTCTTTTCACCGTGATGTTCTAGATAGGGATAACTATCCACCGCCACCTCCTCATGCTGTTGGTGTCTGGCCTCACTCAAGAAGGAGAAGTTATGAGGAAGATCTTCCAATTGAGAGGGAAACTAGGCGACATGAGAAGCAATACATGGATTCATATCACGAGATGGATAACTTTCTTGATCGTGACAGCGATACGTTTCAGGATTTTGATAAATTTCGGGATAGCTATCGCAATGTCAACTATCGTGATCCTGGGTTTGACAGGATTGCTCGGTTTGGTGGACGTGATCGTGATGATTATGCTTATGATGATTTTGACTCTAGGCCCCGTGCTACCCATCAGAACAGGGAGGATAGTCGTGAAAGGGATTATGACTATGGTCGATACAGTTATGATTCTGATTATGACGGAAGTAGTAGGAGAGATGGCAATTGGAGGCGTCGGGGATCTCGTGAATCTCGTGATCGAGAGCGTGACAAGAAATGTTTGAGTAGGGAGATAGAACAGAGTCCACATAGAAGGCATGAGCAGTCCCGTTCTCGGTCCATTTCTCGTGGGCATGATGATCGCCCTAGATCAAGGTCCCCTAGAAGTCGAAGCCATGGGCGAAGTCATCGAGAGGACAGCTATGATGATGGACGGTATGAGGGAACTGATAAGAGAAGGGATCGTGATGAGAAACGCCATAGAGAACATTATTCTGTGGTATATTTTTATGTCCATCTTTTGTGTTCCAATTTCCTTTGGGTTTACATGCCTGATAACTTCACAAGTATGATATTGTTTTGTAGGCCCCATCTGCAACTATTGTTGTGAAGGGTCTTTCCCAGAAGACAAATGAGGAAGATTTATACCAGATCCTTGTAATATTCATCTTGATGTTTTTTTGTTTTTTGTGAATACTATTCTTTTACTTCTATCTTCTTTTTTAATAGCATTGCAATTTGTGTTTCTACCAGGCTGAATGGGGACCCCTTCGACATGTCCGTGTGATCAAAGAACGTAATTCTGGCACTTCTCGTGGTTTTGCGTTTATTGATTTTCCCTCTGTGGTATGTATTATTCTTTATATTTAACTATTTTACATTTGATTTAAACGAATAATTCAAAATGGAGTTTATGTTTGTTAAATAGGGAGCAGCACGCGCTATGATGGACAACATTGGGGATGAAGGACTTGTGGTCGATGACAGGAAGCTTTTTTTTGAGTATAGGTGATTTTTCTCCCACACTCCTGATTCATATATTGTTGTGATATACTTTTTTGTAATGAGTATTATAGTAATGGTAGTGCTGTGTTAGTAACTGGCCAGTGCTGTGCTAATATCTTTACCTCCTGCCAATGTTATGTATATAGTATATCTTTATGTATACTTTGTGTTAATATCTTCTCTCCCTCTTCCTTAAGTTCTCTTTCTTTCCCCTTTTTGGTTGGAAGTAGGAATCCACTAGAAAGTTTTAAACAGCCACATATACCTCCTGTTGGTATCATAGAAACACATAATTCTCTTGGTATGCTCACCAATAGGGTTGGGGAGCACTGGTGCAGTAGTTGGGTTCGTAGTTCTTCAAGGTTAAAATCATTTTACACAAACTTTGATAATACTGAGGAAAAAGCAGTGAGATGAGGTATTCTGATAGTAGGTTGGAAATATAATAAAGGTGAAGAAGATTGCATAACTAATGTAAAGAAAAACTGACATCTGATATGATGTGCAGATACTAATGTCTCAAAAAATGAAGGGTTTATTCTTTGTGTCAGATGTGTCCTCAGCCGTTGGATGATAGAACATCTAAAGGCTGAAATTGTGTAGTTTTATTTGTGTACTAGGAACCCATTTATTTTTCTGCAAGTATACTAATTTGGATTTTCAATTGTTGTTGCAGTAGTAAGCCAACTGGGGGTGCAGGTGGATCATTTGGTCAGGAGAATTCCATTAAATTAGGCCATAATACCCATAAAAGCACCACAATGCCATCTGATTGGATGTGCATAAGTTGTGAATATGTTAATTTTGCAAGGCGCACTTCCTGTTTTCAGGTATTCCTTTTTTTATTGTTAGAACACAGGCATTCCCATGGTTATGTTTTGATCTAATTCTTAAACCTTTCAAAGTCTTCATTGTGTTATAAATAAATTTGTAGTGTGGTAACTGCTAAATGCATACCATCAAGCAATTTTGGGAATAACAGTTGGACTTATATGGAGATAGTCCATAATTTTATATGTTTTAAGGTGGTTGTGTCAAATATCTGTGCATGCTCGCTGCTTTTTCAGCTGCTTTTATGGTATTTTGTTATTGTATACAGGCTTTTACCTGGTGTTGGAGTTACTTAGATTTTCAGTTATTCTAGGCTTGGGTACAGTGATTTGAGAATGAAATCTTTTTGTGTCCAATAAAATATAAATTGAGTGTAATGGAAATATTTTTTCGTTATCTCATTTTTCTGTTTATTATTTCAGAAAAGAAAATTTTCGACATGCAGAAATTTGTAGCATATGACTTTTCTCATGTTAATTTAAGAATAGTTCATGTATGTTTATTCTTGAAAAGCAGTTCATGTTAGTAGATCTCATTTTTTGTCCATTGTTGCAGTGCAATAAGGCACGAACTGAGGATGCTCCTGCAGCAGATATTTCTTTGTCCAATCAAATGACTTCAGCAAAGAAGGGGTCTGAAGCTGGTTGGTTTACTTTGTTGCTTTTAGTTGGCGTAGTTGAGTATTATTTGTTATGAACTTCACTGAGTATGTATGTAATTAGGTCCTACTCATGTCTTGGTTGTTCGTGGACTGGATGAAAATGCTGATGAGGAAATGCTGCGCTATGAGTTCTCCAAACATGCTGCAATTAAGGTGCAAATGCTGAACAAATCAGTGGACGCTGTAGTTACTCATTTACTTTCATCTTAAAGTTAAAAGACAATTTATTTTCTATTTTGGAAGGTTTATTAACATAATATTTGCAGGATCTTCGTCTTGTTAGAGACAAATTTACTCATGTTTCAAGGGGGTTTGCGTTTGTACATTTCCATTCGGTATGTCCCTTTTGTCTTTGGTGATTGGTTGGTTAATTATTGTAATTTGATTGTCTTCCTCTATTCATCTGGTTGTATCAATCATGATTTTAATGGTATAATACTAGAATTCAAAGACACTGAAGTTAACTGATGTGGGGGACAGGAAATGATGCCAGCAATTAAAAGTACAGAACTTCGAAATATAACCAAAAAAATGCTACCAACTTATATTTACAATTTTACAGAACTTGTACAAAATTTACTTTCCAAATGTATATGTTCAGAACTTATGAGTTTAGGTCTTCAGCCTTTTATATTCTCATTATATGCTGTACTTTTATGGTTGTAGGTTCATTGTATAACTACTAGTAAATAATCTTCTTTCCAATAGGGAATATGATGTTTATTTTACATGGATATTATCATAGTTCTGGTAAAAATTGTTTTGGTTTAAACAACCTATGATTTTCAGGTAGGAGATGCTACAAAAGCTCTTGAAGCAACAAATGGAACAACACTTGAGAGGAATGGGCAAATTTTGAGAGTAGCATATGCAAAGAGTGTTCTTGGTCCAGGATCTTCGCAGTCAAGCAGCCTGGCAGCTGCTGCGATTGAGGCAGCCACATTTGCCCAACAGGTGAATTGAAATTTGAATCAAGCTTGCACTAGTATTGTTTGTGATTAAACTTCCTCAAGTAGTGTTTACTACTATGGGTCAGTTTAGGAGTGCATTAGATAGTGCCAAAAGCGGTTCATAAACTAAAAGCAAGTTTCATAGTTTGGTATAAAATTAATAGACAAAATTACTTGCCAGAGAAGGACCTAGTTGCTTTTCATGTAGTTCTTTTAACTAACTACCAGTATATGCCCATACAGTGTGTGTGAAATTTTTTTTATTTTTGTTTTTTTGAATTAAAATTGAAAGAAAGAGGAAGAGAGTGAGGGAGAATGTGGGAGTGGGGAGAGAGGTTTATTTTTTAATTTTTAAAATTAGATATATTAAAATCACTTGTAGGTGAGGTTTAAACAAAAAACAGCAAAATTTCATGGTGTGAAATTACTTTACTGCCCTTAACTTTTTTGTTGTGATAATACTGAATAGTCTTTTCACCCTCTTTTGATTGACAAAGAGAATTCTATTAATATTTCATGGTGTGAAATTACTTAATTCGGGAAAACGACCATATTGTCTAAATCAGCATGGAGATTGTGGTAATGTATCATACTTGCCAGCCAGAATTTCATTTTTTAAATTTTGATCTTTCAGCCACCACCGAGCGCACCACCCCTATTACGTACTGGGAATTATATTTTATTTTTTCTGAATTTTGGGTGTTTATGGAACTTTTTGGCTTACGAACTTATGATTAACCTTAAATTTCTCTCATTTGTCTAAAGATAGTTCATAGTTTAAGCTGGGAGCAGGCAAAACCCTAAGGGTTGTTTACAAAATCTTAAAAAAAGGAAAACCTAACAGAAGAAAGGATCCTTAAGCAAGTAAAGTGAACACGAGAGGGCCAGTGTAATTGTGCAAGGCAAAAGTAACTCAAATTGCTGATAATCACCCTTAGTCATTGTTTATGGTGCCGATGGATGTCAACTGTCTGCTGTTTTGCTTTCTTATGTATGTGTTACTGTACTGTATATTTTATTAAACCTTATGCATTTTGGTTTTGTTTTGTTGTTTTAGTACGATGCTGTTGGATGGGCTCCAAAGGAATATAATCCAGATGACAAACAATCCACTGCAGGGAACGAGCAAAATGGCGGGGAGATGGCAGTACAAGAAGATGGTTTGGCTCCACAATCTGGTTTTGTGTGGGATGAGGCATCTGGTTATTACTATGATGCTGCTTCTGGGTTCTACTATGACCCAAATACAGGTTATTTTTATTTGTGTTTCATTTTGCCTCATTCAGTTCATGTTGTCAAACTGTTTGCAAACTAATAGTTCTGTATGTTTTTTTTTTTTTTTTTTTGCACTTGTGTTAATGAACCAAACTGTTTATTTTATTATTTGTTTGCTGTTGAAACCAATTGGCTCTGATTAACTTGTTTCACATCTTGGAAATGCTCTCTGAAGTTGTAAAACTAAGGACTCTTTTTCTCAATTCAGTACATTTTTCTGTCTATATTAAATATGAATGATTGTTAGGATTCCATGGGGGGTTCTGTCAAAGATTCCTGACTTAAATATGTTTGTTGTATTTCCCTGTTTTTGATCTGGAGTAGTTCGCTGGTACTTTAATTAGTGGATCATTTATTTTTAGATCACAAGGTTCTATTAAATAAGATAATAAGTTACATTTTTGTGATTGTCAATTGTCTGGACTTGTTTTTTTGCCTAAATTTTATTATTATTTTTTGTTCTCCGGCAATAATATTGTGGCAAAACTAAATTCAGAGACCAGAGAGCTCGAACAGTCATTTAACAAGTAGCCTAGTTTTATGTGCTGTCATTATAGGATGTTCAAATCATGAATTTTCACAATGGTTCTGTATTAATTTGCAACCTAAGTTCTCCAATATCAGAGGAAAATCATTAGAATTTCTGTTCCCTTCCTCTTACCCCTCTCTCACACGCACAGATGAACATTCTGCCAGTCTTAATTCATGTTATTGTATCTTATATACATTTCTCAACACAGGCCTTTACTATGATGGTAACAACGGCATTTGGTATACATATGACAACCAAACTCAGAACTACATCCCTTGCACTGATCAAAATGATAACAAAACATCTGCTGATCAATCTGAGCTTTCCAAGGCATCGGATGGTTCAAGTAATAGAAAAGCAGTAATTTCTGCACCAGCTACAACCTCAACATCTGAGAAGGCTGCATCGTTACCAGATGCAGTCCAGGCTGCTGCAGCAGCAGCAATAGCTGCAGAGAAAAGGGAAAAGGAAAAGGCAAAAGAGATCAAACTGGCTTCAAAGAGCAGTATTTTGGCAAACAAGAAAAAAATGAGTAATGTGTTGACAATGTGGAAGCAAAGGAGTCACGAAGGGCAAGCAACCCGTGTAGCTCTGGATGACAACCAGCCAAGTGGTTCGGCTGATGATAGACCAGTTTCTTCTGTGCAGTCTGCAAAGAGCAAGTTTAAAACTGATGTGACAAAGGAGAATACTACATCCAGTTCAGGGGTTACTGCAACTGTTTCTGCTGCACAGATTACGTCCAGTTCAGGGGTTACTGACACTGTTTCTGCTGCAGAGACTGTTGGTTTGGAGTGTTCAGTTATGCCAAGGCCTGTGAGTAACAGTATAAGAGGGACAGTGATGGGAGTCATAAGGGGATCTGGAAGAGGTGTAGTGAAATCAGATGCCTTGTTTTCAGAATCAAGTGTTGGAGTTTCCACGCCTTCAATGTCTGCTCCCGGCATGGCAGGTCCATCTGCATCAACAAATGCAGTCACCCCCACAGTTTTGACACCCTTTAGAACGGATGCATCTGCATTGGGTTCTTATACGCCACCTGTTGCTGCTGGGAGTGGAAAGAGAAGATTTTCTGAAATGCCACTAACTCCTGCTTCTGCTCCTAAAGAACCTCATACTGCGTACAGGGATCGTGCGGCTGAGAGAAGAAGCTTGTATGGTTCATCGGTGTCTTTTAGTGATGACGTATCTGACCTTGGTTTTGTAGAGTCAAGTAAGCTTTCTTAAGAATTTGTTTTTCATTGGCTGACCCTTCTATTTTTTTATTACATGGTCAATATATAAGGGTGCATCAGTCTAAAGTTTTCTCGAATATGGTTTTTGATTGGCATGGCCCTTATTTCTGTCGTACAAGCTCAATCGAATCTAGTACTAGTTTCAAATTTCATTTATTAGAACCATCACTCATGCAACCTTTCATACTGGTTTGCATATTTGATGTGAAGATGTCAGTTCAATTTTGTTATTCGATACCCCAATAGGGTTATCCAAGTTGGATGAGTCATTTTTGCATTTCACAATTGTGATTGACTTGTAAACATTTTCTGTGATTACCATTGTTACTGTAAAGATCGAGATTCTGCATCAAGAAAGGGTTCTTTTGATTCAATGCCTTTTCCCCCTGGTGTTGGTGGAGGACGTGGGGTTGGAGATGCTAACATTGACAGTTACGAGGTGATTACAGCTGAAAAAGCAATTGATGAGAGCAATGTGGGCAACAAGATGCTTCGCAACATGGGCTGGCATGAAGGCTTGGTAGCATATTCTTCTTTTGCACTTCATAATTTATTCTAAATTTTTATTTAATCACTCAGTTGAACCAGATAGCACCCTAAAAAAAATACCCCTTATTGAACTCGAATGAAATGATTCAGGCAGAGCTCTATTTTTGTATAGGTCAATAGGTGAATTTGGTAGTGCTACTCTTATAAACACAGCAGCTATTAGTGCCAATAATCTGACGCCCTTAAATTGCCTGTCTACGGCCCTGGCTTGTCGGTGCATGTGTACGAGGTTTCTAACTAAATATTTTGGGTATTGTTTGTTCTTCTTTTGCTGCTGATCTGGTCACAGGGGTTAGGAAGAGATGGAAGCGGAATGGTAGAACCAGTGCAGGCTCAGTCTGTGGAACGGAGAGCAGGACTTGGGAGTCAGCAGAAGAAGTTAGATCCTACTCTCAAGGTGCAGGCCGGAGATAGTTACAAGACTCTCATTCAGAAGAAGGCACTGGCCAGGTTCCGGGAGATGTCTTAAGGCACTGATAAAGTTGATCTTTATTTTGTTCGACTTTTTTCCTTGAAGTAGATATAGCCGATATTGTCTCCTTAAGGATCGATGATTCGAACAAAGCCATGGAAGCAGTCGTGGAGCAAGTAGTCTATGTCGTAGTGATGTGGTATTGTCCTTGCTTTGCTCCTTGTAAAAACTCACTTTCTAGCACTCCTTTAAAATTTTCAGTTTTTCAAGAATACAATTGCACATTTCATCCGTCCATTAGGTTCGTTTGGAAGTACTTTAAAATTTTAATTGGAGTATCATGATTCGCAACATAAAATATGTACACAGATTAACCGCCGTGGATACGCTGCAACTGCAACGCTTTACAAAGACAAGTAAGAGGGATTTGTAACGATACTTTGCAAGGCTCCTGACATGACTTTGTAGGGATATGAGATTTTCTAATCCCTCTTATCGCATTTTGTGTTGCTTTTCTTATTAACTTGACCTCAATCCATGGGGGACTTGTACAAGGGAAACATTTTGTATATAATTGTACCCTAATCATACTTTTCTACAAGGTCCTCTTTAAATACATTATTTGAAAACCATACATCTTCCAACTCCACTTGTCTCTCAATATATTTCCTTTTGTAATTTTCACAAGAGCTTAGATGGTGATTCCACACTTTAAATGCTTTTAATCAACAAAATCTGCTTATGATGAAAAAAAAAAAAAAAAATCATTTACAACACTCTACTATTAGAATTAGTCCAAAAAATCACCACGTACTATTCAATTTTAAGAAGCTGATATTGACGCTATCAATAAGTAAAATATACTTTTTAAAGTGCTAATAACAATACTCTGGAATTGGTTGTGGTACATACATTTAATACATTTATCATCTAACGACCAGACATGCAACCAAAAATATCCAACCGACCGTTAGATAGTGAATCTATCAAGTAAATGCATATACGGCCTCACAGCATCGAAAAACAATGGTTGAGACTTGATTTGAGAGAAATGAAAGATTTACCAACAGTAATTCTTATACACGAAAATCAATGTGTTGGGCTCATTATAATTTGATTGTACAAAATGGATGCTTTCCATAACTAAAATGCTTAAAACCAACCAATATCCTCAAAATACCCTTAACCTTCGACACTTGTTTTGTACAATTTATACGGTGACCGTCATCGATGCCTCGAACAGAGACCGACATCACCAGGGCGACCAAAAGACCAGTTGCAGCTGCCCTCATCGTCACGATGAAGCTCGTCACTACTAGTCTTCTCCTAAGAGAGAGGCCATTGAACACGGGCCTCACCGAAGATGAGTAATCCAAGACTGATATTGAACTTGTAATGTACAATTGATTCATTGAATTACATATTTCACAGAAAGGCTGCTTAAAATAAGAGCCAGTAGATAGCAAAGAAATACACTACTTATTTCCGGAAGTGAATATTCAAAACTGATGGCTGCAAGGACATACTCTGCTGGATGGACAGAGCAAGAGGCAAAAATGGATGAAAAAGAAACGAAGAGATCTTTTTAGTCCGATTGTCTGCGCTACCAGCTTCTGGACCTATTCAAAAGGCCACAGCATCATTTATCTGTTTAGTTCACGTCACTATGAAAACACAAACACACGCACGCACGCACACAGGCAAGCACACTATGAGCCAAATCAGAAACTAATTGATCATCTAACTGCAATCCAATTAATAGATGAACATGATATATTCGATAAATACTGTTTTTATGCAATATTCACCAAACTGAAATTGTTTAGCCATTTGGCTGTAGTCATAATCATTCCAGTGCATCGCAAGCACCAGGTTCGTCTATTTATCTTATCAACTGGATACACAAATGGTCTCGATTTCGATTATTCTTTTGCAAGAATGATCCTTACAATGGGAACTTGAAAATGCAGGGTCCTAATGATGTGATCACATTGCAAATTGGGTCTCATGCTCTCATGACGTGGTCATTAGGTTTATTTACTTTTTATTTTTCTTATTTTTCATTTTGGTACCTAAACATGGAGACCAACTTACATGGCATGCGTACACTGTCACGTGGCATCCCCTTCCAACGAAATAAGGACATTTGGACAAAAAAAAATTACGTCTTTATTTCATTGGAGCGGAATGCCGCGATGGCGGTGTACCCTTTCCATGTAAGTCCTCCTCCTGAACATGGGGTCCTTAGGTTAAATTTCAATCACAATATAGGCATGCACGTAAATAAATACCTGGTTTCATCTTAAATTTGAGTACTTTTGGTTTCCTTCTTAAGCAGAACTTTATGTGTTGATCTGGTGAGGGTCTATGCCGATCCATTGGAGAAATTGACTGCAAGAGATACATTTGAAATTGTGAAACCTTAAGGAGGAGATTGAACTGACAAAACTTATTTGCCCATAACATAATTAATCTAATGCCACAAAGTGCACTATAGAGAGAAAAGCGCACGAGATTAGGTATGGGCTTTGTGGACTTTAGGGGGTGGATTGACAGTACATACGGTTTCAGAAATTGAATTCGTTTATTTCATGAACAAGATGACTTCATAGGTTTTCCTTTGCTAAAGATATCTGGAGCATATACATGCACATGATGGCACTGACAAAGACTATCCTCAATATAATTCAAAAACAAAGCAGTGCATGAAATGGGGAAAATTTGTAGTTTCTGAATCAAACCTTTTCATCAAACTTAAAAAGTGATTGGTCAAAGTAGGGAGAAGGACTCTCCGACTGACAACTAAAAGGCAAAGAGGCTAGCACCTTCTTCACAAACTGCAGGATCATCAGCAGATTATAAGTGAGGTTTGAGCACATAGGTAATTAACCAGGATAACGATAAACCTTGTTCTCATGCCTTGATGATGCAAAAATAACCGAAAGATCACCTGTGAAGAGGCTGAAGAGCTACTTGCTTTATTTTTATTACTTCTGAGTTGTTCTCGAGCATGCATGTTATTTGAGTGAGATGAAGTGAAATTTAAATACAATGAATTTCTCGAGGTTGCATGGAAGTGGTCGCCGAATTGCTCAAACAAGAGATAAAGCTCATCTGCCGAATTCTACAAGTAAAAATGTCAAATAAAGCAAGTTCTACATTAAATTGTACAAAAAAAAAAAAAAAAAGAGCGAGAAAAAACAATTGTCACAATATTACCTGATAAAAAGCTACAATTTCAGTTGTCTCCATGTTATATACTGCAAAAAAGGATCGGTGATGATCTACATTGCGAGATACCTGCATAACACATATACAATAATGACCAAAATTGTCATGTACTCAGACAACGAAAAGGCCACATCAAGGAAAATAAATCAAATAGTCAGAAACCCACAATTTGAAACTGATAAAGTTTGTTAGTTTACCACCATTCCCAAATGCTTCAGCTGTTGGGATTTGTTTTACTATTATAAAGCTCCCACTCACTTGTGGGCCTCTCTCCACAACTAGACCCCAACATGTGGAATTCAACTTATTTGCAGGGATTCAAACTAAAGATATCCTGATCTGTTACGATGATAAATTCCATTCCATTACCACTTTCCAAAATCTGTCAATGGATTGGATTTTGATCTCAATCTGACTTGAATCCAGTGTAATTAATAAGATATGTATTGAAGTTTTCAATTTTGATAATCCTATTATGCTCCGAATCTGCTAACCCATTAACTTAATAAATAAAATATGGTTTAAGTTGATTCGATCTGCTAATAATTTAGTTCCACTAAATAATATTAAGTTTTGCAAACCTTTTTTTTTTTTGTAAATATTGTACGTGTGAAGATAATTGAGTTTTGTTGTGCACTAGTGCCATACATAAACTATTTACCAAGTATAAGAGTTCAAACTAAAATATAAAGTAGATAAACACAATAAAAAGAACAAGGTCATTAATGAGATCTTAATTTGTCAAACTCTTAATATAAATCAGATAAAGGTAGTCCGACTCTAACTCGATTATTCTCAGATATGGACTGATAAGTTAAATCTGAATCAGGTAATCAGGGGTTCTCTCTTGAAAGTTCCCAGAATTTTAGCTAGCAAACAATCAGCTGCACCTATCAAGGCTTAGATAATACACTGCCTAATATTACCTTCATAACAGTTATTTCAGAAAGTATAGCAATTTGAAACCATCCAATTTTTCAAAGGTGTGGGCATGTGAATAATGGAATAAAGAACACATGAACATGGAAACAGCAGAGAAAGTTAACTAATTATGTCATTCCATGTCACATTTTCATGTTTGTCACAGCCTTCTACTTGTAATCACCCAATGAAAAAGTGACCTCTCGCCGGTTTCCTTTTTATGTTAAATTCAGAGGAGAAGACCTCTGTATTCTTCCTCAATCGTGTGTGATGTGCAAAAATGGAGCAAAGAATGTGAACCATTCGTTCCTGCACTGTGCAGCTGTTTTCTAGTGTCTTTTGTGTATTTGCTGGTCCTCTGGTGTTCTTTAGGCTGTTATTCCTTTACAGTTCTCTTGTTTCTTTGTTCTTGTGGACATCTTGTCCATTGTTTTATACTTTTTGTCTCTTCTTATTGAATTTTTGTTTCCTATCTAAAAAATATTGAACTAATAAAAGGCATATTGACGAACTTTGTGCAGTAGGCTCACGTCAAAGAAATCTTGGGAATGGGATGTTGACCAACAAAAATTACTGAATGAGCTCTGTAAGTAATGGATACTGTAATTACCCGCCTCAGAATCATCTTATACACGATGGAAAGGTGGTCAAATTGATAGTGTCAACTCTTTTAGACCTGATGCATAACTACAATGTTGGGGTGACTCATTCCATAAGGCATCTGGGTACAATACTCCAGAGTAATTGATATCCTTTCTTTCAGGGACTCAATTGGAGAGGGAGGATGAAATTACGTGGTCAAAGAATGCCCAAACATTTAGATACTACTTTGAAGCTAGTATGATATTAATGGAATGCTAGAAAGATCTTACCACTCCATCTACACTACCAAACTTTATTAGCAGGTGGTGCCGGTCCAAGAACTGTACCTGCCCAAGAGTTGCGTATAAACAACTTGTTACAAGTCATATTTGATGCGGAATATCAGATTTTCCTGTTATATAGAGCAGTGAAGATTATGCAAATGACTTCAGAATTCTAAAAATGGCAAAACACAATATGAATGTATTTGTAGAGAGAGAAAACAAACTTAGGTCATACCTTCCAGATAATCAAGTCAACATAGTCTTGAAAATGGAAATAGAACTTCTTCTTCAGCAATTGGACCCTCTAAAGTTAAAAAGAAAATATCAGTTAGCTAATTGAATTAAAACTATTTCCTTCAAAACACATAAAATTATTTCCTCCACAAAAATCAAACAAGTAGAGGTCTGTTATGCATTTTAAAGTAAAGCCTGCGTTGCCCAGATTCCCAGCAATAGGTTCTAATGCCTCCGGCCTTTACTAGAATACAATAAAAACACAGCACAACTTCCGGTGGACTTATATCACCCTTTCATAGGCTCGGCTACGTTCTGAAATGATATGTTTATTTCCAAAGTAATATTAATATCATTTCAGACCGTAACCGAGCCTAGAAGGAAAAAACACATTTAAGATAAGTAACTTGAGGCTACTGTTTCGAATAGAAAGTCCCACATCAAGCATCCCAAGCCTCGCATCTCCACCTGTTGCAGGTTCAGTAGGATGTTCAAAGTTTAAGATGTGCCAGCACATGCATTTCATCCAAGTGTGAGGCCCAATTTGCCCGCACATGCTCCACATACCCAATAATAACTTGCAAATTTCTTTAGCTCAATTCAACAAAAGGTGACGGTGCATGTTAATCTCATATTGATAATTCTAAGTCATGCATCTCAATATGCAAAAGTTATTGGCTTCTCCACTCAAAGCCAATTGGTTTTGGCTGGATTCTCCAAATTTAACATGATACCATGGAAACAATTATTCACATGTTAGGTCCAAGTCACAACACATATTCCACGTCACCCATCATAATTAATCCACGTATTTGGCTCATCCAACCACATGGGAGGGTGTGTGTTAAAATGTCTCACATCAGGCATTCTAAGCCTTGTATTCCAGTCATACAAATATTGGACATCAATTTATGGCTATTTGGTATAGGTTGGAAAACGTCATATTAAATACTTCTGCTTCTATCTTAACTATTTCAGTGCATCGTATAAACGAGATCTTAATCTAGTCCCACTTGCATATGCATATTATTGTTACCCTAAAGTCTATAGGATGGCGGAACAATTAGGTTCATGGTACAAATTTAGAAATTTGATATGCTTCTGTTGTTCCTGGTAATGTGACTTGCACCAGTTCCATGTACTCTCTGGGTCAGAGACATACTGGGTTCACTAGTTAAGATAGTGGTTCACACTTGAACACTTATCATTCAGGTCACTGGTACACAATCTGGCAGTAGGTCTCTACATTAATTCATAATAGGCTAATAGCATAAATACTTGCATACAGGCCCATTTAGATTACACATCCTTCTACCTAAGTTTGACTTTTCTGTACCAAAAAAAGAGCTTATGAAAAGTTTCTATAAATTTGTCAGGCTCACTTAGGTTTTAAGGCCTCTAAGTTGGAACCGAACAATAGGAATAGCAATTGCCATCAGTTTCTGTGCATCCTTGCTCTGGCTTCTGGACCAATGTAAACAAGATAGTCTAGAGAAGCACTAAGCAAACTGAGAAAAGACATATAACTAGCTTAAGTAGGAGGTCACCCAGGTGCTACATCAGAACAAGAATGATAAAACAATATGAAGATGGAGCTTCTAACAGCTCAAAGTCACCGAAAACTCTCCATGGACTGAAATGGGATGACGTAAATGTGACAAGACCAACACACAATTAATACAAGAAAAGCATTGAAAAAATTAACTAGGAGAGTATAAAAATAGTAGTAAAGAGTCAAGATTGTGAAATGTAAATGGATGCAATCTCCTGCCTGAACCATGCTTATAGTGATATAAAGCAATAATAAAACAATGAGCCAAAAAATGACAGAGAGAACCAACCGATGACTGATCTGATTCTTCATTCCATATTCCTCTAAATACGAAAGATAGCAACCGTTGTTTGATTCCGCTAAGAAAACAATAATCTGAAGAAGGCTGGCCCTGATGTAAATCAGTCTGCCATCAATAGGTGATTTGTCAATAGACTACTCGACATATCAAACATGAGAAAGAGTTCCTGATCACCAAACTTTGTCAATGTGATGATAAAATAAAGTAGGAAAAATTTGCATTAATTACTAATCTCTGGATCTATAAATGAAAAGGCAAGGTGAATGTGGTTGAAAATTCTTACTTTTGATGGTCAGGTTAAGGGTTAAAATGGCAGAAATTTACAACATCAAGTTTCAATCAAAATCAATCTCCAAGTTGTAAAGAACCTATACTAATGAGCAACGACACACCATAGCCAGAAACAGAATAAAAAACTCAGGGGCCATTTGATAACAATTCATTTTTGGTTTTCATGTTTTTGTTAGAGGTAGAAAGAAAGCATATTGGTGAAAAAAGAGTGAAGAAGAAGGCTGGAGGAAGGGTGGTGAAGGAATCTAGAAAATGATTATGAAAAGCTAAGTAAATGTAAAACAAAAAATTGAAAACAAATTGTTCACTTTCAAGCTTTTGTTTCACACATTTTCAATTCTCCCTCCTAACTCCCACCACCCTCCCTTTCACCTTTCTTCATCCTCATTTATCCCATGTAATTTCCTTTTTCCCAGCAAACAATGAAAACTTAAAACAAAATGGTTACTAAACGGCCCTAACCTTTGAGGCTGTAATACAAATTCATGTTGCCGCTGAGTCGCTGACTATGGAGAATGCATATTATCTTCAATTACTCTCATGATTTACCACCTAATTCCATATAGGAATTAGGAATATAAGAAACAATGACAAAAAACCCAATTGTTTTTATTGAAACATTGTGCATTCTCAAATTGTATATGCACACACCAGATAAATACCCTATTTCTTAAAAGGATTATGAAAAATTAAAAGAATAATAATTGGATAGATAGCTAAAAATGATTGTCCTCCCATTAATAATAAATATTATTTCAGTCTAATACCCTTTTGTCTCCAAATAGTAAGTAGGGAATAAAATATTTGTTCAGTCTTGCTTATTATTAGCAAAAGGTATTACAAATTCTTCATAAGTGAATTTCAAGTTTCTATATATTGATAATCTTAGCCAAGATATTAGAAAATTTCATCCATCAAAGTCTCAGTAAAGGCTTACTAACCTGAGTATTTGAAGTGAGAAAAAGCTGATCATCTTCACGACAAAATGTACCAATTGATCGTACATCAACAAGGTTGCCAGAATCCCTGATTTGCAGAATGTGTATCGTCTGATAGCGAAGAGACACAATCGCCAGTAAATCGTCATACAAGAAGACACCCATATTATGGGCCAGATTAATAAAATCATTCTGAAAGGACTTCTGATCCAGAACAACTCCATCCTCCAATCTAGTGAAAAATCAATCAAATAAGTAACATATAGACTAAGCTTCCAAACATAACCAATTAATTTTTTTAAAAGTAATATCCCGTACAAGAAAAAGGGAAACGCACACCTCAAGAGGTGAAATGTTATCTTTTCTATCGATGGGACTCCCTGAACAGCTCCTCCAACAGGGAGTGCATCATGAATTTGTGCAGTAGAGGTAGCAAATATTCCAAATTGGTTACTCCCCGTGTAAAGAAAAAAGTCTTTGCATATAAGATCGTTGCTAGAAGCAAGTGATACACAGTATAACTGGCTAAAGAAGCTCTCAAACTTCTTTGCTTTTGGGGGAAGATCATTAGTATTGCAATCTTCTTTGCATGAATATGAAAGCCATGCTGGTCTATAAACAATCAGATCTTGATGATTTCTGCTGAAACATATGAGGTATTGTCCATCATCAGTGAATTTACGGTAAATCTGATCTGGGCACTCAACTTCATATATGGTATAATCAGGGACTACATTCTCGTAAAATCGCCTAGTATAGCGAACCTGAGAGCATTAGCATGCATTAGTACTCAGGATTCTGTACTTATCCACAGAAGATGTTAAATAGGACAGACAACTATCAGGTTAGTTAGATATCAAACATATCTGGAGAACAGGTAAGGCTTAATAATATGATTTGATTGCTTTTTTTTTTTTTTTTTTTTTCTTTTTTTTTTCTTTTTGGTTCTCTTGAAGATCTTCTTAAAGTATCTTTATGAGACAGTCGACTCCAAGGAAAGCAAAATGTTGGAATTTCTTTTATACAAGCACGAGTTAAAAATTAAAAGAAGTTGTTGAGTCCATATCTTGTTGTACATTCCGCTAAATAATACAATAAAAGTAAAAAGTAATCAGAAGGAGAAGGTACACTGGTTCCAGAAGCACCAGACGAAATTTGGCGGTCGAAAATCCTGCAAACAACATTGCTTCTTTTTTTTGGTCTGAACACGTCCATTGGTGACTGATGATGCTGAAGCTCCATTGATATTCCACCTACAATCAATTACAATTACTTATTGGAAAAATCAAATGCTTCTACTAATTGAAAAAATCATTAGAACCCAATACAGATACACAAAAAGGAAATCTTTTCCTTTCTGGATTCTTCAAAAGACTTTCAATTTGACATCTATCACCAAATTGAATCAGAACAGTAAGCATAAGATTTCAAATTTCTCTCTTTGAAAACAAGGAAATTCATGAAAATTATACAAAAAGAAAAGCCTCACAGGCGGTGGCTGACGGCGGCGACAGTGTTTATTTTCCGGCAATATCGTGTCTCCGTTGCTTTTGAGTTCGATGAGAGAGCACAGAGAAAGAGAGAGAGAGTCGAAGGTGAGAAGCTGAGAGAGTGGTGTCGGGCCGTAAGACAGCTTCAGAAAGTTGATTCAAATGTCTATCGTTATTCGATTGGTAACAAAAGATAAAAGGACCACGCTCAAAAATAATTTTTCTAAAAGCATTTTCAATTATTTAAAAATATTTTTCAAATAAACCCGTAATGTCATTGGCACTACGGTTTCTCATTATTTATAAATGAAAATTTTTAAATTTGATTATTATTAATAATGATTCTGATAATACTTTATAGATGAGAACGAGTTCCTCTTCAATTCATTACGTGGTTGATTTTTCACATAATTTTATATTTATGATTGGAGCCATTCATATTTCAAAACATTTTGTAAAAATCATCTCTGCAACAAATCAATAAAATATAATATTGTTTAGTCATTAAGCGATATAAAACTAGATGAACGGATCCGGTAAAAAAATTACCAACCGTTTATCTATTTATTACAATTAATTAACCAAACAACATTATTTTTAATTAATTAATTTTTTTTTAAAAATAATTTTTACAAAGTGATTTATAATTCAAACAATTTTAATCATAAAATACGGAGTTTGATGAATGGATCACAACCTCCTCAATTTAATGAGTCAAACTTCTTCTTACCCGATATGGTTGCAATGAAAATAAATGTTTGGTCCTTGTGCCACCCACTTATTGAAGGTTTGATTTTTCAACAAGTAAGACCGTGGCATGTTACTCGACCACTCTTTTTGGTCACACCTTGCAAGCTTCCCCAAACTTTTAGGAGAATCAAAGGACTTGTTTTCTCCGATTTGAATTGACTATTGAGTTTGAGATCATGAGCTTCAATATTCAGTAGCAACTAATCGAAAACTAAACAGCGCTTCAGTAATCATTAACTAAATACTCAAACCATTTGATTGTTTTTTATTTAATACTAGAACAAGTTTCATAGTTCTATTCAGTAGTTAGCATCTGAAAAATCCTCAAACAGTTTCTATGGCATGAACAAAGGTTCAATAGCTCACCTAACATACCCAAAATACACATAACTACCATAGTGAACATACCCAAAATACACATAACTACCTGTTGATTTTAAAAACTACCTAACTTACATGGCGCGCAAGCTGAGTAATTAATAAGCTAACTACGTCTTTCAGTCGAATACAGGGCGGCCAACTCATCAGCCTAGCTCGACCGGGGAGTAAAAATGAATATTGATGTGGTGTTGGGTGTGTTGATGACTTATGGATCTTGCAACTATGACGGAGGAAGGAACATGTCTCGGCCTTCCGTTTCTAGAGCCTAAAGACAAGGTTGCTAGTTTTGCAAAGTTCAATATCAAATTCGGCTGTTAGTGTGCCGAATGTAATAACCTGGTAACACCTCATTCCACCGAGAAGGCTGATGAGATGACCTCTACCAACAAGGACTCGGAAATCCTTGCTGACCGAGACTTGGATAAATAACCAATCAGTCTCAAAGTAGTGTTGTTTATCCAAACTGAAGGTGCTTCTCGATCGACTAATTCTACGGCTCCAGTGTTGTTTATCTAAACTGAAGATGTTGTTAGTTGCTTTCACAGTGCTCTTTATCCAAATTGAAGATGTGTTGGCGGGAAAAAGGGGGGCAGTTATGTGTTGAATTGGAAGGGTTTGAATGATGCACCCCTTTTCTATTTATAGTAGCGATTTCCACAATAACTGAACTAGAATTTTACTCAGACTGGAATTCTCCATCCCAATCTGATTTGGCCTCGACCGATCTTAACTTCTATAGGATTCTGGACCAAGTTCTTTAATCATTTAGATTCAACCCTTGACTTACGGCATCATTTTTGATTCATAAGCTTTTAGCCTCTGAAGAATCCCTATTGAATTAGGGTTCGACCACTCCACCTTTATCTAGGCGGAAATCACATTCTGATAGGATTTGGCCGAACTCTATTGGGCTCGACCCATGGTAGAGAATATTCTTGATACTCCTTATTGGACCGAGAGCAACTCCAAGCTCGGCCCAAAGTGTTATTTTGGACCCAAACACTACCATACTTACTATGTGTATTTTGTATGTTAGGTGGGTCGATTGTTTTTAATTTAATACTCGAACAAGTTCCATAGTTTTATTCACACGAACAATAGAGAATACAAGGGTAGAGAACCAAGAGTGAAAAAGAGATCTAGAGCAAGGTTTTGATGTTTAGCATAAGAGTTTTTAATAAGTTCTTGTAATAGAGTTGTTATTCTCGATAGTACAGGTGATTTCTCAAGAGAGATCACATAGAGAGTAGTCAAATCCGAACCTCACTAAATTCTTTGTGTTTATACGTGGCGTGTTTCATATATTCGTATAACATTATCTTATAAATTTGCATAACACTAGAGACTATCGATAAACAAAATCAACTAAAAGTATTAAAATCTACAATAAGAAGAAGCAAATGAAGTGCAAATGGAACGACTCATAGCACTTTCCAACTTGACGCAAAATATTTTCAACTTGAAAATGAGACGAAAAAAAAAGTAACGAGGATTCTGAAACCAATATCCATAATAAAATGAAGGAATAGATTGATTCATTTGACTATAACAAAACATAGACAACAACTCAGGGTCTAAATATGCAGAAATGGAAAATATAAATGCGATGTAATGTCTGATTTGGTTTGACTTAAAACAAAAGCTCCCAAAGAAAAATGAAAAAACCCTTATCTATCCCTTGAATTGACTCTTATGGTTGGAACCATTTATATTACACTTTATTATGTAAATGTCATCTCTGCAAAAAAAAAAAAAAAAAAAAAAAAAAAAAAAAATCTATAAAATATAAGATAGTTTAGACATAGAACTATATAAAAACAAATGGTCGAAATCATTACAAGTATTATGAGCCATTTATCTAGTTGCTTCAATTGATTGACTAAATGATTTTTTTGTAAAGATAATCTTTACAATGTATTTTATATATAATATGAAATGTTCTAATCATAAGTAGGAAATCTCATGAATCAATCACGATGTTTTTGTATAGAATTTTTTTCATAATTTTTGCGCAGCCAAGTATCTCTTGTGATTTGTAGATGATGCTTTACTCTAATGACGAAAAATAGTTGTGCCTATGTACTATGGTGCGTGTTCGATCCCTACTAATTCATCTCATCCTAACAACTAACTATTTAACTCTACTAACAATATCGCACTACTAAAAGAAATCTCTCCTGAATTAGTTCGCTGCCAAAAGAGAAGATCTCTTGTCACACAAGAAACCTTATTTGTTTATATAATCTAGGACAATGATGAATCAATGAACCTATCTTCAAGTTATGGGCTCATTCGTAAGACCCATCGTAGTCATGGTGGCTTAACTCATTTGAAACATCAAAGTTGGTCAACCAATCGAAGATTAAATTTCCCATTGTCTTCATCGGCTGAAAATTGTGGAACTTTGACTCCATTAGCAACAATAATTTGATACAAAATCCATCACTATACATTTCCCAATTGAACCAGGACAGGATTAGCGCTAATCTTACTTGATCACCTTCCCATGAATGGACTAATGAGAATTAACAAACGTTAGATCATAGTGGATGAGATATATATTTAGTATTATTAGAACCTACACATAGACAATTATCTGACCTTGTAAAAAATTTCAGTGTACCGAGAACATGGCTTAGTATTTTAAGTGTTATAATACAAGTGTTGAATTTATTTTTTTTCGAGTATTCAACCACTTGTATTATGACACTTAATGTACAGGCTCTTGTTCTCAGCAACCTGAAAAATATCTCTTGACTTTAAGATGAGCTATCATTTTTAAGTTAAGTTTTAATTAAGAAGGCTATAGTTATTTTCTACTCTAATCATACTCTCTAGCAAGAAAATCCTCACTATGTGCCATTAGAATGAATTTTTTTAGGCAACGTTAAAACAATTATCGTTAATAACAAGCGCCACCAAGAGTCTAGTTGCGTGAAATCTATGTCTATTTGTGGATCTAGTAGCGATTGCATAACTTTGTTGTGGCTCGTTTGGTCTATTGTAAAGATAAGACACATGATTATAGTAGAATTTCTTTTTTCTTTTTTTTTTTAACTCCTCTTCAAATTTTAGTTTAAGAGCTCATTTAAGAATCTCAATGTCGATCCTGGATCTGACATATCAAAATATTCATATCACTCTCTATGTAGATTGACTTTAATTGAGCTCTTTATACTATAATAACATTGTTCTCTTACAAGTATTTTTATGTGATTTAACCTTGGTTTTACAGATGATAAGAATTCTATCACTTATCTGTGAAGAATGACAAAAAACAAAGATTTTCTTTATTAAGGTAACGTGCAGATTCTTAAAAAAAAAAAATAATAATAATAATAATTAGTTTTTAGCAAAAGGACGAGTTACCTTCACTTTCAGTTCATATCTTGCCAGTAGCAGGCACGGATGATCGGCGGTCGGCACAACCATATTCTAGCTTTGTTTATAGTACCAAGGAAACTGAACTTTTATCGAAATTCAGGCATTGTTCCAAACGTATGTGGAAATCTGTAACCTATAATTTATATTCTGTTTATTTTTCGTTACGACAAGTTTAAACTTACCAAAAAAACATGCATGCCAAAGCTCGTGTGACCTTAGTGTTGTGTTGACAGGTCCAATGGGGAACTTACGTATCCAAACTTGTATCGAGCCAAACTACACCAACGCTTGGCTTTCAATGAATAATATGTAAATGTGACATGATAACACCAGAAAATTAGATACTTTGAATTTATTAATTGTTAAATATTTGGACAACACAAAAAATGGGATTTAATAATTAAAAGACCTGAAAGATAAAATATGTCATAGAAATTTTTACATGCGACATCTGAAGTAGAAACAAGCACATATGACTCAATGTCGATTCTGTAATTTGGCCTACTAAAATTAGTTCCAATATGTTCCCATCTTCCAAAAAATAAATTTGTGGTCAATTAACAATTGAATAATCTGGGATTATTAGAATGTGGGCTTATTTTAAACTGTTTAAAATAATGAGCTTGAATAGAACCAACTCAATCCAAGATGATCCCTATAATTATTTTAAGTCAAATCAGTCCTATATATCAAACGTGAATATCTTATTTACTGAGAATATATATGAAAAAAATTAAAAAAAAAAAAAGACAGATAGAAAGACAAATTAGGAGTGGACGTATTTTCCTAATAGGTATTTTTTTATTGACACGATGATATTATGTTTTAAACTTTTCTAGCTTACAAGACGTGTTTCAAATCAGACACAGTAGAATGTTTTCATGCCTCGATTATATAATAATATATTTATAATAAGGGGTGGGGGATAAATTCATATCGAATTTACTATTAAGAGATTCAGATTTAAGATTTCTTATTTATAACTAATTAGAAACACCACTGTATGATAGTACGAAGTGAACACTGCTGATTTGATATTTTGAACAGTAACAAAATCATGACAAAAGTGACAATGGGCTGCGAAAAAAAGTCTTCCTCCAAACAAATGTTGATTACATGATGCTGTCTTAGGTTAGTGGTGATAAAACCCACCTACGTTTTATCTACTGTTAAGATCAAACTGAGGAAAATCCAAATCAAACCTGTTGATTATTTTTACACACAGAAATTCATAAACAAGTGGATTACCAACAAGAACAAAACTCAGAGTGCCTAGGTATTATCAATGATGCCCAACTGTTCTGGTTTGAGGGACAGCAATTTAATTACAGTTCATGCATCATAATCAAGCTTAGCATTGGTATTAACAACATACTAAACAAATGCTAATTACATAATCTCCCTATTCTCCACAACTTGAAGAACAAACACCCCCTGCAGGTCCCATTCTTGGATATCCGAATATGTGCTCGAACTAGCTCTCTGAGGCTGCTGATCTTGGATTCGCCACTACCATATTTCCTTACTCGGATTCTTTTCCGACATTCTAATTCTACGAAATCAGCAGAATGTCACTGATTGATAAAAGAATCATCTTTCATCATTTCTCTCAGTAAAATACTTCTCTCATTTTCCTAGCAATTGCTATATTATTGTGTTAGTTTCTTCCCTGCTATAAGTATATACATGTGTGTGTGTGTGTGTATGTATAATTAGTATGTACATATATATCCCAATGTACATATAGAACAATAGGAGAAGTTTACATGCAACCTAAAACTAAGCATTAATTTGGGAACATACGGTTTTGTACTTTCATTTTGTCAATCTTCTCTTCTGTACTGTATCGTTGTTTTGAAAATTCATTACGAGAACTACTTCGAGTTCTAGAAAAAAAAAATTATGGCAGCTGAAGTTCAGAAAGTAGTGGTGATCCAGGATGCATCCAAAGACTTTGTTAGTTCGTGCGCAATCCAATGGGTCCTGCAGAGCTTATCCCTTAAGCCTGGGGATGAGCTTACTCTTCTTTCGGTTCTTCACCATGTTAATAACCCTAGTACGTTAGCTGGGAGACTCTGTAAGAATTCATGCTTTTGTTTTCCTAATAAAAACGAAGAAAATAAAGTCCGAAAGTATGATAAACATAATCACCAATTAATATGATGAAAAAAAAAAATTTAGTTCTATTCTATGATTCTATCACAAGAACAGATTTTGCTAACTTTTTATTTTCCCCAATACCCCATTTTCCCACCTTCTCTATCCTCTTTCTCAGTGGGATACAGAACCAAGATGGACTCGAGTTCATTTATCGGAACCAACCAGAAAGTCATAGAAGAAGAGCTTGAGAGGAAAACGGAGGAGTATCGTAGCAAAGAGGAGATCACCATGATATCTAACATGTGTAAAAGATTGAAAGTGAGATAAGATTTTCGGTCACTATTTCTTACAACATGGAGATTACCTGCTGTTTGTTAAAGATATGTTTGATCCATTTAATTCACCTAGTTCTGCTATACTACCTATCATACCATTGCATTTTCCGCTCGGAACTTTTTTTCAGCCTCTTTTGTTAATCATAGGGATCATTTTGTGGATGACATTTCTCAGGTTGAATTCAACATGAAGGTGGTTGCTGGTCCCTCTTCGAAGATGGTTGCTGTAGAGGCTGCGATAAGATTAGGAGCAACATGGGTGATTCTTGATAGGTCAGTCATTAATAGATTTGAAGAATCTGAAATTGTTCTCCTTCATTCATTCGCAGTAGTGCTCATCCAGCCTTGTTTCACCCTTCATTTAGCAAAACAAATAAAAACAGATAATAAACTGTTAATGAGCTAAAATGTATGCGAAATATCAAAAACATGTATCAAATTGATGAATTTGTGTTATCAATCAGTCAATCATTTGATGAAGGATTAAATCTTTGATGGTAGTTATGGTTTCAAATTGAAGAGAACATAGTTAAGATACTGTCTGAATTGTGAACTCTGATGCCATCATATTATTTGTTAAAATGTGTATTTTCTGATAGGCGATTATTGATCGCTGCTTGATACATACATCAAGATCTTCTGTGATCTCTAGTATACTTGTAAATCAAGAGATTGTATACGTATGGAATGATAATTCAACCCTCCAGAGTATCGAGGGATTAAAATACAAATCTTTTATTTTCAAACTAGATGATGTGAAAAATCATGCTACTACCGATGAAGCTTCGTAATTCCTTGAAACTAGCGAACTTTCAAAGCTTGTTAAGTAAAATTATGTTTGTTACTAAAAAAACTGCAATATGGAAACAATACAATGTAAGAGAACATAGAGACACCAACCTTTGAATAGCTTGTTCTGATTTGATGATGCAGGCAGATGAAGAAAGAGAAGCAATTCTTCATGGAGAAGTTGCCATGTGGTATATCGAGGATGAAACATAATTCTGTTGAACAATTGAGAGGGCCAAAAGCAATTGGGAACATCAACAAACCAGTCGCCAAAAGACCCAGTCAAAGCTCCCATGTAAGATATGATGAAATGATACCAGGAAGCCCAGAGGAAGGACTTTCTCCTAAAAGTAAGAAATTTAATCACAACTCGTACAATCTAGGACTCAAAGTTCCAAGTTCATGGATTAAATTTACTATCAAAAGAGATTTTTCGCTATATTATCACACATAACTGCAAATTCTTATGGTCGGTACCAAATGCAACTTGACTAAAAGTGCACATTGTTTCAGAATCTCCAAGTCCTCGTGCGAGCAGTTTTGGAAAAGAACAAGATGGTTGTGGAGACCCGCGATCTAACTATAGGAAATCTACATCAACAAGTGATCTGCAGCTAGCAAGTAGAGTGTCAACTTCCACTCTGGGGAATACTGACCTATTGAATCCTAGTTTTGCTCGTAATTATGACGAGGAAGAAAGCTCGATAAATGCTGAAAGAGGAAAAGCAGGAGAGCGGTCCCCATTTCCACTTGCAGAGATTCAAGCAAGGGATCAAAAGGAAACACATAATGCTGGGAGTCCCGATGAACAGAAACAGCATAGCTACAAGGACGATTGGACAGGAGAATGTCGAATAGATGAAGAATTCAAAAATTCAGTATGCACGGGTTGCAAGAATAAACGGCCAACGATTGGATGGAAGAGAGACTTTACCTATGCTGACCTCCTAGCTGCCACGGATGGGTTTTCCGACAAAAATTTCCTGTCGGAAGGTGGATTTGGTTGCGTCTACAGAGGAGAACTTAATGGGCTTAAGATTGCTGTTAAGCAGCATAAGAACGCAAGCTGCCAAGGCGAGAAAGAATTTGAGTCTGAAGTTCATGTACTCAGTAAGGCAAGACATGAGAATTTGGTAATGCTGTTAGGATCATGCTCAGAGGGAAGCAAGAGGCTGCTTGTTTACGAATATGTTTGCAATGGTTCGTTGGATCAACATCTATCAAGTAAGTTGCGAACAACTTAGAAGAACCCGTAATTTTGGAAAAAAAATCAAGTGTTTTCCTTCATATTTCAGGATAAAGAAGTCTAACCCTAAATGCTGCATAACTTTTTTCTAATTTCATGCAGAACACAACAGAAGACCTCTCGGTTGGGACAAGAAGATAAAAATTGCTACTGGAGCTGCAAAAGGCTTACTATACCTACATCAAAACAACATCATCCACAGAGATGTGAGACCGAACAACATCCTCGTGACACACGATCATGAAGCACTGGTAACTAAACCGATATGTCTGCCCTTAATATCAGCTTTATGAACCTATAACATTACCGTTAATACGTGACTCGAATTTGTTATATGAAACGTCATGTATTCTTCATAACACAGTTTCTAAACTGAATAACCTAACCTATGGCATTTTAACAAAACCATCTGGGGCAGGTGCACATCCTATTTTCAAATATTAACCAAAATACCTACGTTCATGCTTCGTCTAACATGTTCTATGCAACAGCTAGGAGATTTTGGTCTTGCAAGAAGTCAACTTGAAGACTCAGATCAATCATCAGATACAACGAGAGTTGTCGGAACTTTGGGATATTTGGCACCAGAATATGCAGAAAATGGGAAGGTGTCAACTAAGACAGATGTTTATGCTTTCGGGGTCATTATATTACAGCTCATCGCAGGACTGAGGTCTACTGACAAGAGGCTTGGAGGAAAAAGTCTTGTGGAATGGGTAAGAGCTTCCATGCCATAAATAATTCTAAAAATATATCCACCACTGGTCATTACTTGTTACACAAGGAAACTTTAACTACTAATGACAAACAGATTACTAAGAAAAGGAGCAGCCTTCTAGTATGTCACTTCACATTCCATTTATTATTTTGAACTAACAATTCTATAACTTTCTTGCCAGGCAAGACCACTTTTAAAAGAAAGGAACTACCCAGATTTAATCGATCCGAGTAATGTGGATTGCCATGATGTTCACCAGCTTTATTGGATGGTTCGGGTAGCCGAAAAATGTCTCAGCAGGGATCCACACAACAGATTAACTATGGATGCTGTAAGTCCACCTGATAGTAGACTGTGATAATTTCGTCTGCATAATCTAGTCCTTCAACACAACAGCTGCAACATAAAGCATCAACCTAGGACAAAAGTTGAATGCATATAGATAAATAGTGGAACAAGCATAAAGATAAATATCAAATATTGGATATATAAGAACCGCTACATGACAGATAAAAAAAAGTGATACCAAATATAAAAAAAGGAGTAATTGCTAGACATGCAAAACTAAATTACATTGATGATCGCATGTCTAAGAATCTAATACATATGCATCCCACATATAATACAGGACGGCCAAGAATATGGTTAGTTTTGTATGGCTAAGTAATATTACTGAAAGAAAAATGAATAAAATACTAACCCAACAATTGACATTGGCCTCCTTTGGTATCTATGATTGGATGTGTTTATAACTTAATGAAGGTACGTTAAAGGAAGAAGTGAAAATTATGTCCAACTAAAAGGGATAAGATCTATTACTCATGAACAAAACTTACCCATTACAATCCATTCCTTAGAAGGGACGACTTTCCTTCTTGTCTAATCCCCTTCAAATGAAAAATCATTCACTTCTACCTTCAATATGCTTTGAAATTCAGTGGCTATCCATTCCTATTCAGTCCTAGACTCCAAACAAGACTTGCAGTACTCTAATTTGCTCGTCAATCATATTAATTCTACACATTATATAACCCTTATTTTGAAAGGAACCTACCTACCTACCTGGGGCAAAAGAAATCTGATGGGTATAGTTTTGTGTTTGTGGTGCAATGGCAGGTGGTGAATGCTTTGAATTCCTTGAATGCTGCCAATCCAGTTCGTTGCATTGGAGACTTCTCACCAGCACAATCTGAGTCAGCAGGAAGCATTCCAGGATCTTCTGAATCGCATGGTACTGATTATATTAGCATAGAAATTACTCCCACCAAAGACTACATGCATCCCAACTCTACTATTCCGTCAGAAACAGAAAGGTCTAGCATTTCTACTGTCTCTGAGAATTCCCCCTTGGGTACTACTTCTGCAAGTACCAAAGACAAGAGAGAAACGACGTTATAATAATAATAATAATGGTGAGATCTTCTTTACAGGAAATAATTTCTGCACACACGTCTTTTCTCCTTGAGCACGCACTCTTGTCTCGTAATTCTTTGTTTATTTATACAATGGGAAGATCTCTACGTGCAAGTCATGGGGAGAAAAAGAGTGCAGAAGTTAATCGAGCTTTTTGGGTTGAACTTGCACTGGTACGTCTCCATTGCAAAAGGCCGGAACGTTCTAATTTCGTATGTTTATAATTTTATTCATAAGTTTGATATGCATTATTTATTTTTCCTGGATATTTGTTATCTTTTTAATTCAGATCATATATAATTCTTTTGATACGGTTACACTAGTTCATAGAAACAAAAAGAGAATTAATTTTGAGAAGTGATTTTTGCACATCTTTGTCTCTTTTCACACATCTTTATTTTTTTTTTTTCATCGTTAAACTTTAAGGGTTTCATTCACATGGATGGTATAATGACAAAATTTGAAGGGCGCGTTTTATAACTATTTTGTTTTTAGTTTTCACTTTTTACTTTTTTGTGCTGGAGATAAGATGACATCATATGGAAGAAAAGAGCGACCAAGAAGGGTTATGGAGATATGGGAAAAAATAAGGAAGAATGAATAAAAACAAAACTTTAAAAATGAAACCAACCTAAATTAGATTTTGATTTTTTATTTTGATTTTGTTAGATTTTCCTTGTACATTTTTCCTACTTCTCTCCCATCATCTTTCATCGACTATTTTTCGAACCTCCTTGGTCCTTTTACCTATATAGTTTCCCTTCGTCAGTAACACAAAAAATAAAAACCAAATGGTTACAAATTATTTTTCTCTTTTCAATTTTTTTTTTCCAACTATTTTTCTTTTTTCGGTTGTATGTCTTTGTTTATTTCTATTCTTTGTTTTTTTTTTTTTTAATTTATTCAATCTCAAAATATATAAATGAAACAATAGTCTGCAAAAGGAGAAAGGAGTGCAAAATCACTTCTCATCAAGAAAAAAGAAAATTTTTATGGTGCTCCAGAATATCTCGTACTTTAAAGCATCGTGAAATGATTTCTATGATACTTCGGGCATCGTTACATATTAACTTTTGTATTTTTAAACAAAAATTTAATGATTAAAACACCTAGAATATCTCATTCCGAATTATAACAGTTTAAAGGTTCTAAAAAGTACCATCTACTCGAAAGTCTCTTTCCCTATTAACAAGAGATTTGAGAATGTTGGCTTATAGCCTATTGGGATCCCTCCGGCTCTCTCAGAGCATTTCTGCTCATTTTGGTGGATTTGGACATAGGACTAGACTTGGCACGTGGCTGTTACTGTTCACTATATACCCATTGTGAACAGTAACTGACATGGCTGTTACTCTTCTCAAAGATATTTATTTTTTAATGTCTAATTCAATTATTTAATAATTATTGAACATATGAGATTAATTTAGAATAGGTGGCTATGCTTATACCATGTGTCCATGCCTATCAAAAGTCTTGTTA
Organism: Pyrus communis; assembly: GCF_041283825.1. Lineage (NCBI taxonomy): Eukaryota > Viridiplantae > Streptophyta > Magnoliopsida > Rosales > Rosaceae > Pyrus > Pyrus communis. The sequence goes on from NC_142566.1 coordinate 3,545,068, forward strand.
GATTTTTAAGTCAATTTTAGTTGTTCTTATCGCATCACGTGTTCTCATCCTACCTTCAATCTCATCTCCCAATTGTCTATAAATATTAGGATTCATTCTTCATATCTTCACGCCAACCGTCTCTACCCATCTCAATTCTCAAATTTTATAAAAATAGTGTTATCTTGATGTCTTACTTTATCCGGTTGCGGAGGCAGCGTAAAGAAGAAATTGAGCAAAAGGCACACAAACTCCCAAGTTGTTTTAACAGTGGGTATGCTTGATGAAGAAAGCCAACAACGACGTGGCGGTTTACGTGTCGGTCGTACACCAAATATCAACAGATGTAGGTACGGCCGAGGGATGATCTCTTGGAAGATTACTTTATCCTTGGTGTTTTGTACCCTGCTCACAAATTTCGAGCCCGATATAGAATGCAGCCTCACATGTTCAACAAAATCACGCATGATGTGTGCAATTGATGGACTTAATTATAAGGAAAATTAATGAAAATGATTTGAAAACTTTGAGTTTTAATGATAAGGACAAAATAAATGGTAAAGTGAATAGTACCAGGATTGACTTTTTAGTGTAAAAATATAGTTTTTCGTTAAAGTGAACAGTATCGTAGGCTTTTCGTTAAAACTCCCTTAATTATATACTTCATTCAGAGATCGAGATCAACCCTGCATGATGAACTAAAACTGATATACACGCATGCATTTATACTAGTCCCAATATTCATTAAATCATCATTTTGCAGAAACTAGGGATGTACTTGCTGTCATAGACGAGATGATTGAGATGAGATTTGGACCTTCCTTTCTCTTGGAAACGGAATGGAACTCTTGCTCTCGATAGGACGAGCATTCACGTTATGAAAACCTTGTAACTTACCTGAGAAAGGGGATCAAAACCTGACTTATAGGATGCAACTGCTGCACCTATCATGGTAGTAGTTGCTGTCCGTTTCTTCTTCAAGTTTTGTAACTATCTTCCCTTCATAATTTGTACAAGTTATATGGTTTTCTCACTTTATATTAAATTTTTACTTAATGTATATAACGTATACTATAACCATATTTCCTTTATTAAATGGTTTGGACCATTTCTCACACAAAAGTTCTTACAGCAATTACGGCTCATACTTCATGCAGAAACTAGTGCGAATAAGATGGGGCCTCTTTGAGAGCAAAACTTATAGCCTCCTTTAGAATGCTTGATTAGGGTGCATTCGCGGACTCGATAGATGAGATTGCTGTTGGAAATTCAAATAAAAACAAGCTGTAAAAGGTTGCTTCTAGCTGTTAGTTTCTTTACAGGTTGTATCCACACATGCTGCAACTACAAAGACTAAAGTTTCCTCCATGTGCTAGCTGAAATGGTGATGAAAGACAGCAAGTGTGCTGCCATGTGATGTGCTAGCAGGAAGACAGCAGTGTGCTACTGTGTATTAGCCGAAAGAGTGTTGATTGCAAGCTGGAAAGATAGCTGCATATGTGTGCTAGACTGTCAAAAGTTCTTGCATGTGTTTTAAAGGGTGTAAAGATGTTAAACACCCCATTCATTGCATGTGTTGTTGCATTGTTTATCAATTTCTGTTTTGTATAAATAGGCCATCTTGCTAAGCTTAAATCATCCCATCCAAATCCCATTTCCATTCTCATTTTCAGCTTGTAAGCTTTAAGAGTTGTAAACTCTTCTAATATTTCAAAGTGTTTGTTATCACCAAGCTTGCTACTTCTTTCATATATCAAAGTCCAAGTGTTTTACCAAAGCTTGTTGCTTCCCTCCTTTCTCTATTTCTTTGTCCAATTTTATTGAGAGTGAAAGTGAGAGGTGTGATAGAGTTTGTAAACTTATCACCCACATATTTTGGTATTGAGTTAGTAAACTCTTGTGAATACCAACAATTGGTATCAAAGCCAGAATACCATTCTGGCAAGTGCAGTAGCTATGGCGTCCAATTTAGTGCAACTCCAAGTTCCCACATTGAAGAAAGAAAATTATGAAAGATGGTGCATCCAATTCAAAGCATTGTTTGGATCACAGGAGCTATGGGAAGTTGTCAGTAGTGGGTATGTTGTACCCACTGCCGAGCAAGAAGCCGTATATACTGCGGATCAAAGGAACACTCTCAAGGACTTACGAAAGAAGGACTAAAAGGCGCTGTATCTTCTATACCAGGGTTTGGAAGATTCAACGTTCGAGAAGGTTGCAGAAGCAACAACGAGCAAGCAAGTATGGGATACACTCAGTACAATCTACAAAGGAGTAGATCGAGTCAAGAAAGTGAGGTTACAGTCACTTCGAGCAGATTTTGAAACTGCTCACATGAATGAAGGGGAGAGCATCTCCGACTATCACTCAAGGCTCATTGTGATAGTAAATCAGATGAGGAGAAATGGCGAGAGACTCGATGAAGTACGAGTTGTGGAGAAGATACTCCGGTCACTCACATCTAAGTTTAAGCATGTGGTGACTGCCATTGAGGAATCCAAGGATTTGGAGGTGATGAGCGCAGAGGAGCTACTAGGATCCCTCCTAGTTCACGAGCAACGCATTCAGAAGAATGCAAACCCCACAATGCTAGAGCAAGCTTTGGAGTCAAAGTTGAATATTGACAAACCAAATGGAGGTCGTGGGCAGTGGAACTCACGTCGTGGGAGTTCATCTAACCGTAGCCGAGGACGAGCTCGAGGAAGAGGTTGAGGCTATGCACAAAATCGAGGTCAGTCTCAAGAGTGGAGATCTACTCGAGGAAAGGCGCATATCCAATGTCACAATTGCAAGCAATATGGACATTATGCCAATGAATGTTCACATAAAAATGGTGAGCATGTCAACATGGCAGAATCAAGTGGAAATACTGATGAAGAACTTACAGTCTTGCTGGCACACCATGATTCCAGTAGCCAACAAGATGTTTGGTATTTGGACTCTGGTGCAAGCAATCACATGTGTGGAAAGAAGGAGTTTTTTGCCGAACTAAAAGATGGGGCCTATGGATCTGTAAGTCTTGGTGACTCCTCAAAGTTGCCAGTTGAAGGCAAAGGGAAGATCAAGATCATCCAGAAGGATGGTAAAGAAGAATACATCTCCGATACCTACTACATACCAGGTATGAAGAGCAACATTCTAAGCATTGGTCAACTGCTCCAGAAAGGGTACATTATACATATGGAGAATATGTTTCTCACTCTCAGAAATGCAAGGAGAAAACTTATTGCACGTGTTCAAATGTCAAAGAACCGAATGTTCCTGTTGAAGTTGAACACAAAGATTGGGAGTTGCAACATCGGTGTGATGGAAGATAAGTCATGGAAATGGAATCTTCGATTTGGCCATCTTCATTTCAATGGCCTAAAGTTGTTGTCAAGTGGAGGAATGGTTCGTGGTTTACCCCAGATTGAAGCCACACGCCAAGTATGTGAAGGTTGTGTGCTTGGCAAGCAAGCACGACTATCGTTCCCTGTTGGTGATACATGGAGAGCAAAGGCACCACTGCAGTTGGTGCACACAGATATATGTGGTCCATTGGATCCCATGTCTTATGGAGGTAATAGGTATTTTATTACCTTCATTGATGATTTCAGTAGAAAGACTTGGGTCTATTTTCTCAAGGAGAAGTCAGCTGCCCTAAAAATTTTCAAGGAGTTCAAGGCACTCACAGAGGCTGAAAGTAACCACAAGTTTGTGGTTGTGAGATCAGATAGAGGTGGATATTACACCTCCAATGCTTTCCAAGCATACTGCAAGGAGCAAGGAATTAGGCATCAACTTACTGCTGCCTATACCCCACAGCAAAATGGGATAGCCGAAAGAAAGAATCGAACCATCCTTGACATGACAAGGTCCATGCTTAAGGAGAAGAATTTGCCAAAAGAGTTATGGGAAGAAGCTGTAGCTTGTTCGATTTATTTGTTGAATCGATGTCCAACAAAGAGTGTCAAGAGGATGACACCACAAGAGGCTTGGAGTGGATACAAGCCGAATGTTACACACCTAAGAATTTTTGGGTGTGTTGCATATGCTCAAGTTCCAGAAGCCAAGAGGAGGAAACTTGATGATAGAGGTGAAAAGTGTGTGTTTGTGGGCTATAGTGAAGAGTCCAAGGCATACAAGCTCTACAACCCACTAACTAGCAAACTAGTGGTTAGTAGAGATGTCATCTTCAGTGAGGAAGAGACATGGAAGTGGAACAACAAAGAAGTCAGTAAAGAGAAGATCGTCTCCACTGATTTTGAAGAACCACAAGTTGTACCACCTATTGAGCAACAGCCTGCTCAAACAATCACAACAACTCCAGTGCACAGAATTGCAAGGAGTGGTCTTACATCTAGTGAGGAAAGCAGCTCCTCAACTCCAGTGAGGTTAAGGAGTCTCACAGAGATTTATGGACAAGAAGAAGAAGAAACCAATTTTTTCTGCTTCTATGCAGACCATGAGCCTCTCTCATTCAATGAAGCTGTGGAAGAAAATTGTTGGAAGAAAGCCATGGAAGAAGAGATCCATGCCATCGAGAAGAATGACACTTGGGAGTTGACAAAGCTTCCACCAAATCAGAAGGCTATTAGTGTTAAGTGGGTGTACAAGATCAAACGCACTGCAGATGAGAGTGTAGATCGGTACAAATCAAGGCTTGTAGCAAAGGGCTACAAACAGAAGTATGGAGTGGACTATGATGAAGTCTATGCTCCAGTTGCAAGACTTGACACGGTAAGATTACTAATCTCTCTTGCCGCTCAGCATAAATGGAAAATTTATCAATTAGATGTCAAGTCAGCCTTCCTTAATGGAGTTCTTGAGGAAGAAGTGTACGTGGAACAACCGGAAGGCTTCCAAGTACAAGGAGAAGAAGAAAAGGTGTATCGTTTGAAGAAGGCTTTGTATGGCCTCAAGCAAGCACCACGAGCTTGGAACTTAAGGATTGATAACTACCTTCACCAAAATGGATTTCAGAAATGTCCATACGAGCATTCAGTTTACATGAAGAATGGTGCAAAAGGGGAGTTCTTAATTATTTGTCTCTATGTAGATGACTTGTTGTTTACAGGAAACAATGAAGCAATGTTCTGTGAGTTCAAGCAATCCATGTTCAATGAATTCGAGATGACTGACAATGGATTAATGTCATACTTTCTTGGCATAGAAGTGAAGCAAGGAAGTGACGGTATCTACATCTCTCAACAAAAGTACATGAGAGATATATTGGAGAAATTCAATATGGACAAGTGCAATATTGTCAACACTCCAGTTGCAATTGGATTGAAGCTGTCCAAGGAAGGAGAAGGTGAGTTTGTAAACTCAACCGTGTACAAAAGCTTGGTTGGAAGCCTAAGGTACCTTACAATCACAAGACTTGATATAGTTTATGGTGTTGGACTCGTGAGTCGATACATGGAAACACCAAGGGAGTCTCATTGGCTGGCCGCCAAGAGAATTTTGAGGTACATAAGAGGTACTCTAAACTATGGTCTATTTTATAATTTTGGTGAAGATGCAAAATTATTTGGTTATTCAGATAGTGATTGGGGAGGTGACCAAGATGAAAGGAAAAGCACAACTGGCTATGTGTTTTTTCTAGGATCAACAGCTTTCTCATGGACTTCAAAGAAGCAATCAATTGTTGCTTTGTCATCATGTGAAGCCGAGTATGTTGCTGTAGCCTCAACCGTGTGTGAGGCAATTTGGTTAAGAAATCTGTTGAAGTCAGTGTGTCATCCACAAGTGGAATCGACTGTGATTCATGTGGATAACGTGTCTGCAATCAAACTTGCAAAGAATCCTGTTCAACATGGAAGGAGCAAGCACATTGATACCAGGTTCCATTTTCTAAGGGACCATGTGAAGCAAAAGACAATTGAGCTTGTCTATTGTCACACAAAGGAACAAGTGGCTGACATCTTCACTAAACCACTACCAGTTGAATCATTCCGGTTATTGCGTGAAATGCTAGGCATGAAGGCGTTTTGATTTGAGGGGGCGTGTTGGAAATTCAAATAAAAACAAGCTGTAAAAGGTTGCTTCTAGCTGTTAGTTTCTTTACAGGTTGTATTCACACATGCTGCAACTACAAAGACTAAAGTTTCCTCCATGTGCTAGCTGAAATGGTGATGAAAGACAGCAAGTGTGCTGCCATGTGATGTGCTAGCAGGAAGACAGCAGTGTGATGCTGTGTATTAGTCGAAAGAGTGTTGATTGCAAGCTGGAAAGATAGCTGCATATGTGTGCTAGACTGTCCAAAGTTCTTGCATGTGTTTTAAAGGGTGTAAAGATGTTAAACACCCCATTCATTGCATGTGTTGTTGCATTGTTTATCAATTTCTGTTTTGTATAAATAGGCCATCTTGCTAAGCTTAAATCATCCCATCCAAATCCCATTTCCATTCTCATTTTCAGCTTGTAAGCTTTAAGAGTTGTAAACTCTTCTAATATTTCAAAGTGTTTGTTATCACCAAGCTTGCTACTTCTTTCATATATCAAAGTCCAAGTGTTTTACCAAAGCTTGTTGCTTCCCTCCTTTCTCTATTTCTTTGTCCAATTTTATTGAGAGTGAAAGTGAGAGATGTGATAGAGTTTGTAAACTTATCACCCACATATTTTGGTATTGAGTTAGTAAACTCTTGTGAATACCAACAATTGCAAGGATGGGCACATCAACGGTCTTAGAGTGCTTGAACAGATTCTGCAGGCAATCGAAGCTATACACACCACCGAGTATCTCTGTAGTCCAACACTTGCGGAATTCCACACGCTACTACAAAAAACTGAGGCACGAGGTTTTCCAGACATGATTGGAACCATCAACTGTATGCATTAGCAGTGGAAGAAGTGTCCAAGTTCCTGGTAAAGAGATTTTGGGAATAGGAAGGGGCATATAAGTATCATTCTAAATGCTGTTGCGTAACGACACCTGGATTTGGCATGTTTTTTTTTTGTTGTTTCATGCTCTCATAATGACCTCAACGTGCTTGGTTAATTCCCAGTGTTCAAAAACGTCTTGAGAGGGGATTCTCCTCAAATCACATATGAAATCAATTCCCTTACATACTCGATCAGGTGGGTATTACCTTGCAGATGGAACGACAATGTTTGTCAAGACAATTGCACAGCCCAATTCGAGCGGCAACAATACTTTGCCTATAAGCAGAAAGCATATAGTAAAGATGTGGAGAGGTGTTTTGGTATCCTTTAAGCTTGTTGAGCAATTTTAAGGGGCACTTCTCATTTGTTCAATCAAGAGGTGCTTCGAAGTATGATGATGATGTGCATCATGCTTAATAACATGATTGTGGAAGATGAGTATGATTATGATGTACTAGAAGTGTTCGAACCGGACCCGATGAACACGAGAACGACAAGACTTTATGATTCACCTAGGGTGTGCCTTGGTGGACCACCTATGCAACACACCCCTTATTAAGAGATGGTCATTTGTTCAGCAGAATGATGGAACGTTTTACTGAAATGCAATCTTCTTATATTCATGACGAATGTGAACTTGACTTGATCGAACACAATTGGAGGTTGAAAGAAAATCAGGGAGATTGAATTGTCCTTTGGTTCATGCTTTCTTGAATGATGATATTTTTAATGCTTTGTTGAATGATGATATTTTTAATGCTTTGTTGAATTATGTTTAATAAAAATGCTTTGTTATTTGTTGGAATATTTTTTTTTAATTTTCTTTACTTAGTTATTAATTTTCTGATTTTTTGGATAATTTTTTTTCTTTAAATGTTTTTATTTTGAAAAATAATTAGAACCGTTTGATTATAGTGAGAATTTAAAATGAACATTTGAGATGCGGTCACGTGGCTCAAATATTGTCGTTGGAGTTAGCTGGCTGTTGTGTGCGGACCACATGCGTAAGGTTGTGATGCACTACCCTCCCTCACGGGCACACGTAGCGCCGGTGCCTGACGTTAAAAAAAATTAAACTAACCCGCTGACGTTAACCCGACGTCCACGTCATGAATTTGAGCTTGGACTCATAATTGACATGGCTGGAGCCATGACGGCTCAGCCTTGGCGCCCAAAAATGGGTAGAAGGGCTTTCTGGGTTGGATTTGGATCTAGCCTTGTCAATTAAGGATGTGTTGAAATGCTCTCAGAAAATGCTTCTTGTGCGTATCCAAATCCAACACACCACGTGGCCCAATGACGCCATGGATATCAATTGACAGAACGACTCGAATTTAACGAAAAGGACGCTTGAAACGAGACTTTCTTTTATTATGAAAGCACCCTTCTGAGAAACAATATTTGACTACTTAAAAATGAGTAGAAACTTCTACTCCAAATTTCTCAAAATTATTCATTGTTAATTTATAAAACTTTGTGTTTATAATCAAAACCCTTAATATTATAAATCACCCTATAAATATCGCATATGCAAAAAATCAATTAAAACTAAGGTCGTTAAGTCATCAAACTGTTTAAAAACAAATGAACAAAATTGGTAAAAACATTACGAACCGTAAATGTATTTGCTACAATAGATTAACTAAACGACCTTAGGTTTAATTTATTTTTTGCAAAGATGATATTTACAGTGTGATTCATAGTATGAACGATTCTAATTAAAAGCACAAAACTTTGTGATTAAAACACTAAGAATTTTGAGTAAAAGTTCCTACTCATCTTTGAGTAACCAAATATTGTTCACTTCTAAGTACTAGAGAGTACAACGACAACCTTCCATTAGGCAAAGGAATTGTAATTAAATATGTTGTAAAGTACCCCAACCCTTGCGAATAGAACTTTTATAGCACGAGTGCACTACCATTGTACTAATTGTATAATGATACAATGCCATTATGGTGTGACACAGCACGGGCTGCGGTGACGGTGTACCTCTGCCATATGAATACATTTGATCATGTGTTTCCCACATTATTAATCAGAGGGAAAAAAGAAAAGACAGAGAGAAGGAAGAAGGGCATAGACAATGTAGACCAATTTTAACGGTAAACAAATTGAAACCAACTAGGCAGGTTCCATAGTATGAGAACGGTTCCATGTTCGAAAATGCATAGTTATTCTACAATCATAGCAAAACCCTGCAAGCAAATGGTACACCACATATGGTTCTGTTTAGGCATACATGCATTGCATTGCATTGTTTGAAAAGAAACCGAATGAAAACCACAAACGAAAACACAACCATGACTCGTGCATAACAACAGACCCCACAAGTCTCGATCGCAAGTGACCTTTTCTCAGACCAGGACTCACTTCCCCCTACATTTAACAAATCATCAGCATGAATTAGGTGACAAAAGTTTCAGATTCATACAATTGACGGAGCGGTTTCTTAAGGATGCTGAGCAGACATTTGACAGACGGGAGGCATGGTGTTCCACGGACATGAACTAAAACCCAAACCTTGATCTGATGTAGGGCTGCCAGAAGCCAGGTGCTTGCATTCCGCTGCCAAATCATCACCCAACAGCGATGCAATACTTTCATGCATGCCGTTACCAAACCATTCTGAAGCAAGTATAGCATCAGGACGAGTATAATCCATCAGAAGTCCCATTTCTTTTTCTTTATCTGGTGCCCAAGCTTGGTCTACCGGTTCTGATTTCACATTGCACCCTGGCAGAACAGTCAAGCAACATAAGTCATAATAAGAGGCAGGACAGTACTTATCCTGCACTTAGATACAGAACTTATCAAACTGCTAACACAAAAAATGTTGCTACGGGACTATCAAAAATGAATTAAGAATCAATTTACAATGTTATTGTCAACCTCATTCGTCTCCAGGTCTCATAGATTAAGATACTCACCAGTAAAGGTCTCAGCAGGTGGCGGTTCATCTAATGAACTTCCACTGGCACTAATAGGTGTACACTCACTGAACAGCGAAGTAGCAGAATGACCCAGTGGAGAAATCGGATCTCGTTCTTCCCATTCTGTCTCACAAATGTTCAAATTGGAACCTATAGCCAAATCGCCAGGAGTAACACTAGATGAATTTGAACTCTTCTCAGATGAATGATTCTTTGCACTACTAAGAGCTTTTGCCTCATGGAGTAAAGCATCTAGCAGGCCACTGTTACGTGGTGAAGTGCAATCTGGCTCAAATGTACCAACCTGTGGGGGTGATTGGATAAAAGCATCAATTGATTCGAGTAAGGGCGGCGGAGGAGAAGTGCTCCAGCTACCTAAATCAGTTTCTGGATATTGGAGTGAAGGGAGCTCCAGCTTCACGGCCCCGGATGTGGGCTTAGAAGCAGAAGAATTGCCATTTGAAAGGGAATGGCTACCCTGAATTACACCAAAAGATAGCGGACTCCTGGTGGTAGGATCAGGATCATGAGGAAAAGGCAACCCAAACGTTCGAGCAACTTTATCATAAGTATCATTTTGAAATTGATCAAACTGGTTGAAACTACCACCAGAAGTAGAGAATAAAGCTGTTGATTCTCGAAGACGCTTTTGGCGATGCATCGTTGGTGGCATAAAACCACAATATGGAGCAGAACCAAGACCTTTCATCAGCATGCCACCAGGAGAGATATCAGGGAGGTCAGGAACATAAGGTAAGACACAACCGTTTCCTTTTAAACTGTCAAATACAACATCAGGTATCTCAAAACTGTTAGCTTGCATAGAATCATGCTGATCTCTGTCCGCACCATTAATTCCACCGCTTGACTGGCCTTGTTGACTCTCCTGAAATGCTTGCAAACACACCTCAGGCGGATAAAGTGGTAAGCCAGCCCTCTGGCGCCGCTTAATTCTAGTATTCCAGTAGTTCTTTATCTCATTATCCGTACGTCCAGGCAACTAAGGAGTGGAAAAAAGACTGTTAATCATTTCCAATAAACAAAGGAAAATACATTGAGAAGAATACTACGAAAATTAAGATTCTAATAAAGCTGAAAATAATTGATAATTTATTTCATCTTCAATTGGAAACTAGTGTGAGAAAAAACCATTCAAGGAACCCAAGAAATAGAAATAGCAAAACGTAGTACCAGTCTGAAGAACATTTAGGTGAGATAGGTTAATATGGTGCATCTGCTACAACATGCATTGTGTGCAACAGTGAGCTTTTATCTTGTTACATTAGTTTCCTAACATACACTTTAATGATCTCCAATTTTTAGCTTAAAAATAATGCCATATATTAATTTTCATTCTCTTACCCTATGGTAAGAAAATATACTTTACCCTTTTAGGGATGCAAACTATAATGTCAGATTATACATTTCTGTTACTGCATTCTACCAAGATTTTATAGTTTCCTTAAAATTCCCAAAACATATTAAACATAAACAACAAGAACAAACTGTAGTAAAATACATATATATATATGAATACCACATGGACTACAAAAAATTTGATAGATTCCACAGCCAAGTTACTTCCATCTGAGAAGTTGTGGAGAACTGAGATCAATGTTTAGAATCCTATCAAACTAGGGAACTGTTACTGTTATTTTTTTATGATTTTACTGGCTTTTAATTTTGTTTCTTATTGTGTTCTAGAAGCTGAACAAATATAATGACAACATTGAAATGTAATTAGGAAGTTTGGAGGAAAATAAGGGAATAATTGGAGAATATATCAATGTTTAATGCAAAAGATGCATGCCACTAACACCAAATCAAAAGTTGCAGCTAAAGCTTTGAAAAAAAAAATCCCAAAAGAATGAACCATATAAAACTAAGTTTGAGGCAATACAAGGAAATATAGGTTGGTACGAACCATATACAGAAAGACAAAAATAAACTATGTACTTACGTGTGCAGCCATGCGTGCCCATTTGTTCCCCATCTTGGCATGGAGTTCAACAATGAGACGTTCTTCTTCAGGAGTAAATGCCCCTTTCTTCAGGTTCGGCCTTAGGTGATTTGCCCATCGCAACCGGCAGCTTTTGCCACAACGGAACAGGCCTGAGTGCTTCTGAACGGCATTCCAGTTTCCCTCCCCATGCTTCTTAACATACTCCACCAAAATTGCATCTTCAGCCGAGGTCCATGGTCCTTTCTTTAGAACCATTCCACCATTTCCACTTCCTCCATTACTCTCATCCATCAACGGAGAATCAATCTGATCCTTGGACAGCACTCCATCTTCACTCTCATTTGTTGTCCGACTCATCTCTTGATTTGTGATCAAAACTCCTACCAAGAGCCAAGACCATGCAAAGAGCAGGCTGACAACCTGGAATAAAAAGATAAAAGAAAATGACAATAAACACAACCGTTGCGCCAATTGCGACCCACTTGTTTTATATTCACTCTAGCTCCGGCCACAAATATTTAATTATGGATCAGAACCAAAAAAAAAAAAAAAACAAATAGCCAGTGGTTTAAACAGAAATTTGCTCATGTCATAAATACAAAGGACACCCGATACTCCAAAGGACACAAATATTAAAAAATAAAAAATAATTGAACCCGTAAACAGAAAGAAAACAGTAAGGAAAATCATAAAAGCAGGTCCTGAGAGGCAATATGGGGGTAAATATGGCATCATAACTTATCCATGCAGTCATTATTCAGCACTAATGATGAGTAGATAACAACACTAAGATGCAAATTAATGATATGTTATAAAATCCAGATCTTTAAAACCCACAAAAGGATAAGCAGTGAGTTATATTCAAAGGTCGAATTAAATCCTTTTAACCCCATTCAGAAGCCAAAAAAAAAAAAAACAAGGAAAGTGTGGGATAGTATAATAAACTAATACAGAGACAAACCCATATCCAAATCATAATTAAATCGGGATTAAACACACACTTAACAAAACAAAAAACAATTGACTTTGTTGATTAGAACCAAGTCTATATATGGCAACCACATTAATTACAATATGGATGATAAATATTGAAACCCTCAGCTGAACTAATTGAAATTTATACACAAACCCAATCACATCAAAAACCCGTAAATTTACATACCTGAATCAGAGGGAAGATGAAGCCAGATGCAAATTTATCCAACAATTGAAGCTGCGGAATCGACCCAAAGCCAAAGACACGTCCTTTTGCGCGCAATTGAAAATCCGCCGAACCGGAAACGAAAAATTGAAAACGAAACCGAAATCGGAAGCTCAAACCTAGGGACGGAATGAACTAAGAGCTGAGAAAATCGTGACAAAGGAAAACCTGGAATCGACGAAAAAGGTCAGAATTCAGACGAAATCAGCTCGGAAAAGCGATAAATTGAAGAAATGAAAACATAATTCATTCTCGAATCGCAATTCTGAGAGCTCCGGCGTCTACCCAAATGCGAATTGCAACGAGTCGAATTGTGAGTTTGCAAACTTACAGATCCGGAAAAATGTAAACCCTAGCTGAAGAAAACGAAAGCAGAGATTGAGGCGAATAGGAATCTAACCGCAGTTTTTGAAATAGGAGAGAGACGATTCGAGCGTAGACAGAGCAACACATCTGCGGACTGAGACGGAGATCCGAACACAGATATATACACACACCAACACACCCACACCCACACCCACAGAGTTCCCCAATACACAGAAGAGAGAGGAGAGAGAGATGAGAATTTTGAAAAAATGGGAAAAAAGGGATGAAGAGAGAGAGAAATGAAAAGGGGAGTAATGCGAAATTGAGAATTAGAAGAAATGGGGAATTGAGAAGCGAAATGGCAAGTGCAGAGCGTTGCTAGGCTGAGATAAAGGAGGTGACTGTAGACTCCCAAGTCCCTAACACCTCTCTCCCTCTCTCTCTCTCTCTAAACTCTCTCTTCTCCCTTTTTCCTTTCCTTTTCTTTTTCCATTTTTCTTCCTCAATTATTTATTTTATTTTAGTTTAAATATATAATAACAATATCTAGGGTTTCTTTTTTTTTTTTTTTAAATAAAACTTCTTTTCTTTAAAAAAAAAAAAAAAAAAGAAAAAAAAAGAGACAACGGATGACAAATTACAGTTATCTACCATTCCGGTACGGGGAGACTATGAAGAATTTCACCCTGCCGAAAATTGATTTGGAGTTCCTACTCAAAATTATACGTTGCCGATTCACAAAACTTTGTGCATATGATCATAACCGTTCACATTATAAATCACTCTATAAGTATAGCTTCTGCAAAAAATCAACTAAAACTAAGGTTGTTTAGTCTTTGAACTGTATAAAAATAGATGAACGAAATTAATATAAACATTATGAACCATCTATGTATTTGCTACAATAGATTGACTAAACAATAATTTTAATTCATCTTTTGTAGAGATGATATTTACATAATGATTTATAATATGAACGAGTTATAATCATAAACACAAAACTCTGTGATTCGAACATGAAGAGTTTTGAGTAAGAGTTCCTAATCATCCCGTCATCCTTGAGTAGCCAAACATTGTATTTTTTTGAGTAACCGAATAATATTTTCTATTTTTGGTCCCGTTTTGATTAATGAAAATGATAATCAAACCTTTTTTTTTCTTTCTAATTTATATCTTTTTGTTTAATTATTTTTGTTATTTGTGTTTGATTTATACAATTTGATGACTTGAATTAAAGAGCAGTGTGTGGAGGGAGAAAAATTATATGTAGTTATCATTTATCTTGATTAATTTCTTTCACTTGTGTTATTTTTGTTTTTTATTTCTTCGCAAATGGAATTTGAGTTTGACTCACATTGTTTGAATGACTCAAAGCATAGTCTTACACTTCCTAGTGTGATCCTCAGTGTAAATTGGTAATGAGTTTATTGATCATGGAACATTTCTTGTTATTCTCTTTATACGAAAACATCATGAAGCCTATAAATATATACATATATAGTTATGGTTTATAATCTCAAACTATAGATATAACACAAGTGGATTGTAATTCAGTTGGTTAAGAGTAATTGTTTTTTCATCTAAGTTCTTGTGTTCAATTCCCTCTCTCCATAGTTCAAATAAATTTCGTGTAAATTATCTTATTGTTTGCCCAAAAAAATGTAGATGTAGCTCCTCTTGTTGTTAAATTGCCAAAAAAAAAAAAAAAAAAAAAAAAAGAAAAAAAAAAAAGGTAATTATGGGTTTTTTCAAATATTTTGTAAACTACTTAAGTATTTCAAAGGTATCATGAGGGTAATGTAAATCAAATTTAAAAGCTTGAAAAACATAGTTTTTTTGTAGTGACCTCTCCATAGTTTATATGAATTTAATGTAAATTATCTCATCGTTTGCCTAAAATATGTAGATATAGCTCTTCTCATTGTTAAATTACAAAATAATAATAATAATAATAATAATTATGAGTTTTTTCATTCTAATATTTTTTAAACTAAGTATTTCAAAGTTATCATGAGGTAATGTAAAACAAAGCACTTGAGGTTAACTTAGTTGTGAGGGTGGGTGAAGAAAAACTGAATTGCTATGGGCCTAGCGTTTATTTTCCACCATGGTAATCACATCAAATAATAACCAATAACCTCGCTAATGGACGATAAATACACAAAAAAAATATAAGATTAAACATATACATGTATAGAGAAAATAAAAATGTGTGGTTATCATTTCTCCAAATTATTTGTGAGACTAATTTATAAAAAAGAAATTATATTTTATGGGATTGCACCAATTGGGAAAAGGCACATGGAAATTTATATTTGTGGATATGTAGCTATCAGGCATGCCAACCACGGGTGCCATATATGAACAATTGCTTTTTCTTTTTTGAATTTGGCTAGATACTTTCCTTATGTGGATGTATTTCAACTATGCTTTATTTAGTTTTACAAATTTATTATAGTCATGTTTTTCTTTTATTTAATTTTACAAATTTGGCTAGATGAAAAATTCAACTTTGGAAATTGGAGTTTGTTGATGCATAAAATTGGATCGATCTTGCACCAACTAAATTCGACCGTAAATCACTCATACGCATAAGAACATAACAATATATTGTGGTTTACTCCAATGTGGACATAGCCTCAACTTGAGGCGAATCACGACATATCGTTGTGTTATAATACGTATGTGTGATTTACATTCGGATTTAGTTAATCTAAGATCAACCCAATTTTATGAATCAACACAGTGCATTAGATGGTGTGCCATGCTCATGCTTGAGTTAGTAAAAACATATCTAACGTTCCACTATCAACGTGCGTACGCCAATGTCTGCAATGAAAAATGGAACGTTAATATTCCACTATTATTCTATTTTTTCGTTGGTATTTTAAAAAAAGAAAACTAATGAAAATAACTTAAAAACTTTGGGGGCGTTTGTTGCGCCGGACTATCTCGGACTGGATTAGCTTCAAGGACTAAGCTGGACTGGCTTAGACTAGACTAAACTGGACTAACTTAGTGAAGCGTTTGGTGCAGTATTGGACTAAGAAGATGGATAATAACAAATTCTAATATTATTTTATTTAATATATAAATTATTAATATTTTATTATGATCTTATCTTTTTCTCCATCTTTTCCTACCATTTCCGTCCCACTCTTTTCCTCTTCTCTCATCGTCCCACCTTCTCCCTCTTTTTTTCCTCTCAGACCTCTCAATTCATGTCTCTTTCTCATTCCTGGTCAAACTCCTTATTGATTCCAGTCTCTATTTCTCTGTCCTCCCTCCCTCTCTAGTTATGCGTTGTTCGAACGGAACCTCACGGCTCCAATTTTCCCGACGAGTTGCAGGTTTCCCGATGTGTTTTTTGGCCAACCCTCATTAAATTGGATGAAGTTAGCACCGCCAAAAAATTCATCACCATCCCTGGACCGAGATCTTAGCTTTGCATGCTCGAATTTGTCATGGATTTGAAGAAGCCCAAACAGGCCGAGACTTCCAGGCCATTTTCCGACCACATTCGATCACATTTTGGCCTCGATTCAAGTAAAATCGTAATCTTGTCACTCCCAGCTTCAATTTGGTATATTTTACATGAAAGTTGGTTGTGAAATGGATCTGAAAGAGAGTCGGGAAGTTAATGATTAATCTAGGTGACAGGCGATGACGAGGAGTTTGTCGGGAGTGGTCGTTGAGCATGACAAGGACGAGAAATAGAGGATAGTCTTAGCTAGTCCCATGGTTATTGGGGGGTCTCACTAAGACCTCTTAGTGAAGGGTTTTGTCCATGCTAGTCCCCTTTAGTCTCATTAATGTTAGTCCCAACATGGAACAAACACAGTATTGGACTAATAGCTAGTCCAGTCCAGTCTAGTCCAAGTTAGTGAGGGCAAACAAACGCCCCGAGTTTTAATGATAAGAACAAAATAAAGGGTAAAATGAATAGTACCATGATTGATTTTTTAGTGTAAAAATGTAGTTTTTCTTTAAAGTGATCAGTACAACGAATTTTTAGTTAAAACTCCATTTTAAAAATTGTTTAGCAGAAAAAAGCGTATGTTAAAAAAGTTAACATCCTTTTCTTTTTTTTTTCTTTCAAGATAAGTGTCCAAACCAAAAGAAAGTAAGTGTGTTCTCAAATCTCAATCTCTCTTTATCTTTTTTTTTTAACAAACAATATTATCTACACTAATGTCATGTGAGACTGGGTTAAGCCTTACAATGAGCTAGCAATAATGTTGTTTAAATTTGCCTTTGACGAGAATCGAACATAAGACATCTCACTTATAAAGAGACATATTATTAGATCATAATACTAGGTAGCTCTCTCTATCTTAATAGTATTAAGAAAGTTAACTACATTCCTTTTATGTTTGGAGTTATTTTCAAACACAGGTAATGATGTTTTAATTTTTCCTCCTTGCACCCTGAAGTTTTGGAATTGTACTTACATCTTTCATGTCTTTGAATATCTAAGTCTCTATTAAATTGATGAGTTGTCTTTTGTCAATATGGTACACATGTGGCTTACACATTAGCCCATATAAAAACAAATGTGTGATAGCAAAAATATGCCGTCTTCAGTCTTGACGAATTTGTACTTACAAAACATTCAACACATTTGATCAAAGACCAAAGCTTCACGATGCCCAAGTTAATTTCTCTGAAATGAGTGAGTGTTTAGGGCTTGTCTGCGTAGCAGCTTACCAAAATTTGGAGGTGATGAGGGTATTAATAAGAGGTAGTGGCCGTCCATGGTGTAGGGTTTTGACTTACACACGGCGGCCTCTTATTAACCAAGTTGTGCCATTGGTAAGATGCGCAAAGAAAAAAGACTTTCAAGATATTAATTAGGAGATAATATCTTGGAATAATGGTGAGAATCTCTAATTGATTGCGATAGGGATTCCTTACTTGATAGAGTTAGTGTTCAAGTGAGAATGTACTAAAGATATGATTTAGTAATTAATCCTATATTTAATATCTTTGACTTTTCCATGCCACGAGCAGAGCCTTGAGCAGTCATAGTCCAATGCCTGCACTTCCAGGAATGCTAAGTTGTGTGTGAGAATATAAATGTGCCGTCCCATTTAATGAGACAAGTCTTGTATTTTTTTTTTAGCTAAAGTCCACGTGTCAACTTCTAAATTTTTAGGATTATTTTTTGCTCCACAAAGTAGATCCTCGAAGATATATCTCGTTATCAAGACTAATAGTGGTTGAGCTAAAATTTTATTTGGAGGGGGTAATATATAAAACTAAATTGAAAAAAAATCCAAGGTTTAAACAATGTAGGAAAAACATTTAACACTCACTGCTATTTGTCGATTCAGTGGCACCCTTCTCCCCTTCTTCCTAGCCACTCAACCTTTCCTTCCACCTCTTTTCTTTCATGACCGGATCTCAACTATCTCCTTCATCTCTACGAGATCTACATCCTCCCGGTATTTTTCGGTCGATCGACGTTTCTTATACTTCGGGTTTAGCAACCAAACGAAGATCTCTTGTCTTGAGTAATTGGTATCCAAGTCGCATATTGTGTTGGGAATGTTGTACACCTTGGCTCAACCTATGCACAATAATAAAACTAAGGGTGGTCCTGATTTATATGTTGATCCCGATCTAGGCTGATTCGATTCGAGTTGATGTGAAAGGCATCATTGGATGGATCTTACATAGTATTTATATGCGTCGTAGTTTGTTTCTTTTAAAATTTTGTTCTTGTGTTGTTGGGGTTGTATTTCTGTCAATAAGTGCCTCTCTGGTGAGATTTTTATAAGTCACTCCAAATGAGCGTTTTAATTTTATGTATGTGTGTTATTGGTTCATCCTATCTAGGGTGCATTCTTCAATTAGTTATGTTGCTGGTGTGGACCCAAAAATAATTCATAAAGTTCTAGAGCTGATATGTGGATTTTTATTAGCTATTGACAAGAATAACCTCATTAAATTGGTAAGGTCCATATCTGTTGCAGTTCAACCACCAAGAAAATTTCTCTAAGCTCCACTTGCCATGTCAAGGAAATAAGGTAAGGGAATTAAAGGTAGATCAATAACTAATTCCTACCTTTAAGCTTTCCTAAATGAACACATATTCCTTTATTCAAGAATGCACAATCAAATTTCAATTAAGGATTCTCTAAAGATAATTCTTAGATATTATTATTTATTTGATAATATCTCAAAGGATTATTCTCAAGCATCTTTTGAAGATATTTCAACATCTTAAAGATACTTTTCTACTGCAACTAATGAATAACACCATTTGGCCAATCAGACACTGACACATGGCATGATAGCTTTTCCATCGGACAAGATGCTTAATATTTACAACGCTCTTGAAGTTAGGGGCCGAGATGTTGTTGGTCAACAAATTAATGTGACTTGTGAAGTACAACAATTATTAGGAAAGAAACCATACACATTTGACATGCTCTATACTCTATAAATACTTCATTCTACACACTTCTCAAGTAAGTTGATTCTTTGCAATCCAACCTAAATCTCCCTCTCTTCCTAGAGAAACTACACTAGGATCGGAGGTTTATTAGCCAAACCCCCTCTCATTGGGTGCTTGGCTTTGGCTATAAACAAAAATGTTTAATTTGTTTTATTGGGCGCGTGACTTTGGTTGTAACCAAATGTGTTAATTTATTTTGTATGTACAATTTTGTCAAATCCGAAGACAACAAAATTTTACTACCACATCCTGGTCTTGCATAGAATCTCTTAATTGCTAGTTCGTGAAGCGAATGAATTTCTAGTTATCAACAATAAAGTTTCTTCGGCTTTGCAAGCCTTTTCATGCCCACAAATCCACCAT
Organism: Pyrus communis; assembly: GCF_041283825.1. NCBI lineage: Eukaryota > Viridiplantae > Streptophyta > Magnoliopsida > Rosales > Rosaceae > Pyrus > Pyrus communis. The sequence continues at coordinate 3,565,140 of NC_142566.1, forward strand.
TATTGTGGCCACAAGTTTGGCCAGGCTGGGCTTGTCTATTACGTTGAAGTCCCTTTAATTGGAGGACCTCCCGAATTTTATCCGTAGTATACTCTTTGAAGTTTGTATTAGTTATTAGGGTTAAGTACTAATAAGCACCAAATTTTTAACAGTGATTTTAAATTAGTCAAAGGCTTTGAAAACATTTCGAATAACTACTTTATGTTTGGAAAATAAATATTTGTTAGGCCACCAAATTTATATAATAACGTTACTACCATTAAGTGATAACAACACTAACGTTAAGCTATAACATAGACCAATGTTGAAGGCTAGATTTCATTGACACGTCTTCTATGAAGCTCCCCAAAATGATCCCTTTTTATGGTTTCCTTCCATCCTATTTTTTAAAGGATAGCGCTATTCACACATTTATTTTTACCTTTTACACATATTTATTAATTTTTTGTTATTAATCTTTTATAATTCATTCAATCTAGATGACCAAAAATTAAAAGAAACGTATTAGAAATAAAAATAAGTGTATGTATATCATTACCCTATAAAAATATGACGCAAAAACTGGGTTAATACCTTCCGACCAATTCAACTTTTGATTGGCGCGTCTTATTACCAATGGACGTGAGTCAAGTTTTGACCGATTCATCTATTGACCAATCAGTGAGCTGTAACATATAATTGATTTTGAAATTTTCCGAGAACTAATTTCATCCATTTGTGTCAGCAATTATGTGCGTAGAACCAAAAAGCCAAAGAAAAAGAAAGAAACATAACGCATCATGCATGGACAATTGCCATCCTTGGATTTTTCCTACTGTTTTGATTACTCAATAAAATAGATGATATCAACTAGTTTTGGTATTATGATATTTGTTTACACTTAGGGAGAGATATCTCAAATTCAATTCACATTATTGATAAAAATAATTTTATTATGAGTTAAATACCTAATATGAACTTGTTCGTGATAAACTTTCAGACCTCAGGCTCATCATGATTCTCCATTGATATCATTAATATTGTCTTTTCTTGATAACCTATCGCTAAGTGTGGAGTTTTATAACAAAAATAATCGGTGATATTAAGGCTAGAATATTTCATATACAAGTTGTATAATGTGTTTTTATTTATATTTCTAATATGGGACTCTGATCTCTAACAGTTAGCGCCTTGGTGATAACTCCACTATTGTTGTGACATTGTATGTGCATTATGAAAATTATATCGTATCATGTTCTAGAGGTAAAAAAGACATCAACTAGGATCATATAATTTAATGGAGATCCTCTTTGGATCTCTGTATCCAGAGCCAAAGGACTCGAAGATCCAAGTAGTTAAAGATAGAGAGATATAGATCCAGACCCTTTGTTTGTGTGAGGTGGGTCAGAGAGATGGGCTAATGGAAGCAAAGGATTGAAATTGAGTAGTCCACATCTCTTGGTTTGTGAGATCCAAACACAAAGATCCAGAAACTCCGGATCCAGAGTTCCAGAAACTCTGAACATATAATCTGGAGGCTCCAAACACATAAATCCAGAGAAAATCTCAATTCCATATAATTAAAGGCAGAGAAAGTTTGAGTTGGAATGAACGATTTCACATGGCCAAGCATAAGAGGCAGCATGTTGTATCCTTTCTATTAAAAAAAATGGTATGGTATGGTAGGTACTAGCTAGCAAGCTTCTTCTCGTGATGAATTAATTTGATCCCACACGTCTCATTTTTTCTTCTTTATAAAAGTGGATTGTGATTGTCTCTACCCCAAAAGCCAACTTGCAAGCAAATGATGCCATATTTGTCAGAAATGCAGGCCTTTCTCATCCGTTTCTCTCCTTGTACAAGGTTTCTAGGCTAAGATGACAAACCCATTTATTCATTGAAATGAGTAATTTGATCTATTGCGTATGCATGAATTTGGCTTTCCACACAATTCCTACTGTGTTTTTAGTAGTATGTAATGTATTTGTTTGTGTATATCACTATAGGATAGAAGCTATCTTCAAAATTAGAGCATATCTCTTCGAGAACATCCCACCAACACAACCCCAAACACACACACACACACACACACACACACACACACACACACAAAATCTCCTATGCATTGGATTAGAAAAGCTTTATTCATATTTTGGTGCTGACAGTCTATTACTACACTTGAAAAAAGGGACGGTGTCTGCCAAAAATGTCTACGATGTCTAAGTCAGAATAATAATAGAGTAAAAAGAGAAATTGAGAGAGTTTTGAGTAGTAAGTGATGATTATTGTTTCATCTGGCTGTTTATAGAGACTAAACCCTAGTAGGCAGTTGGGAGGGGAGGTTGTAGATTATACTAGGTAATCTTTGATGATGCAAGCCAATTTTCGCAACCAGCTAGTAGTCTTGAAGGTCCCCATGGTAAAAGTGCAATTAAGCCGGACACTCAAGGGGAGACTCTGCTGAGTCGGTGTCTTGTCGCCATTGGACCGGGTATGGCCCAACGACAAAACCTATTATGGGCAGCCCTCTTTACACGTGATATATATCATGGGTGACCCGGAGAGCCCATGACTCGTATCATGGGCGGCCTAGAGAGTTCATGGTCTATTGGTGGCCCATTACCTTAGGATAGACTACGTCTTCTCCCTTTTAAATAAATTGTGGTCTACTCACGACATGAAGAGTAAAATCAGCATATTTAGCATATTGTCCATGTGTCATTCTCCTATTCGATGTGGTTAATTTGTATCTCCACAAATGCTGCCACATTTGTTTGTGTTTAAGTAGGAAACAAAAGGGTCACTTAGTACTACGGTCTAGTGGTATTCGTCTTCACTTGTAAGTGAGACGTCTTAGGATTGATTCTCACCAAAGATGAATTTGAACCACATTATAGTTAGCTCATTGTGAGGCTTAACTCACTCCCCCACCCCTTAATGTAGATAATATCATTTGTTCTAAAAAACAAAAAGTAAAAAACAAAATGAGAAGTATTTCGTAATTGAATAGGACTTTTTTTTTTTTTCCCAGCACAAGGTAGGTCTTCAAGCCATGAAAGAAAAAGTTTCCTTTTATTTCCCCACAACGATTTAGTATAAATAGGAGACAACTTTTGCTTGGATTCTCACAAATTTCTTACTTCAAATTAAGGCTTTCCTATAGAGAATTCACAGAGAAATCTTAGGTATGAAATTCTTTCCTTCTTCCTCCTTCCTCTTCGCACGTAATGGTGCAGCATGACTGCCCCTAGTTTTCTCGACCTGGGTATGCAAGGTGCAACTGGGCGGGAACGACAAATGGGCCCAAGGTCCTAGTCTGATACTTCTTATAGCCAATGCTTAAATTATCGATATCGGTCGAAATATCGATATGCAAATTTGTAAAAATATCGATTTGACATTCGATATCGATATTGGTTGTCTTGGATGAAAATGATAGAAGTTTACTAAAAAACATGAAAATTTAAAAATGAAACTGTATGAAATGTCATATGGCTGTTTGTCGATATTTAAGGAACATGTCGGTAATATCGACAAAATCTGTCGATTTTAGTCGAAATTTAAGAGTTTCTCCAATATGAGGTGAAGTCTATCTTGGAAATATCATTTTTCTGATTAAAGAGTTTCCATATCTTTCTTTATTTTTCAGAAATATTGACCGTATCGGAGAAATTTCAAACACTGTTTTAGATTGCTGGGGCGCACGTGTTAATTGAGCAAGTGAGCAGGTCGTATGGATTGGGTGGCTTGGAGCCGATCTATGAACCTGTTTTTTTTTTATTGATTTTAAATCACCACTCTAAATCATTTATCTATGTGGCACCATTTAACTAAACTTGTGATCCCCGTGCCATATACAGTTTTTTTGAGTAATCAAATGGAAGAACGACAATGAATTGCAGTAGTAAAGTTCAAAGACAATGATAATTGCTATCGAAATTGAGCACTAAAATGCGGAGGGGACAATTCCAAGGAATTTTTTTTTTTTTTACAACAATATTTACATTAAGGGCGTGATGAATAAATAGTTGTGAACTTGCCATTTTTTGGATTCAAATCTAAGACCTCTCATTTTTATGTAAAAAGAAATACTACTAGACCGTAGTACTAATTGACAATTTGAGGGACCTTTTGTGAGGATTGACTACAATACTTGCATGTTTTTAATGCAATTATCATCTGATAGTCAAATATAATTCATACAATTAAACATATGTATTTAATACAATCACTTAATGATTATATCAAATACATGTAAATATTACAGCCAAATCCTATTTTGTGATAAAACAAAACAAAACCTAAATTAAATTGTTCAACACCACAATAGATACTTGATTAGTGAGGTAAGTTATCCAAAAACTACACTTTAGTAAGAGAAAAACCGGTGCCACTTCATTGGTGTGTGTGACCAAAGAACTAATCAAAGTGAAGCAAAATTTATTCCTTCTGGTCACTCCCTCTCTAATGAACCAGCTAACGCTTCTTTTGCTTTCTCAACCTGGCCATCCGTTCCCTTCTTCTGCTTCCATCAACCTAGCTTGCTCTTCATCCTCTCTTCTCGCAATCAGTGCGCTACAAGGTCAAAATAATATTCAGTCATGTCATTCATCTGTATGAAAAAAAAAAAAAAAAAACTCGATTGTAATTTGTATACCATGTATAACCATCGAAAATTGTTGAAGTGATTAATTTCTGCAAATTAAAGGGTGTTACAACACGCTTCTTACTTCATGTCACTGTCGTCTTCAGCATCACCAGCAAATCTATCTAGATTATAACTGCAGAAATTTAAAATTGATCATCAGGAGTATGTGAAAAATAACAACTTCCTAACCAACGCAAATATATTTCAATGTTCACCACATAGCATAATGAAATATGGACATAAAAGTTTGGAGGGAATAGAGCTTACCGAAACATTTGCTTATTGTTGGAAATTATATATTATAATATGAAATATTGTAATATATAATTTTAATAATTGAATGAAAAATATTGTTAACCAATTTCTTAGAAAGGTTATGTTGTTTAGGTGTATTCTCCTAATAAGGGATGTATACTTATAGATGAAAAGTTACATCTCTTTAATAAGTAGAAATTGGATTCTATATAAACCCATGAAACCATTGGTATTAAATATAGAGAATTAGAGTTAATTTTTACTCTTGAGAAACAGGGTTTCCCCACTTTGTTTCTCTCATGCTTCGTAAGTCAAATTCCGAGTCATGTTTTAAGAGTACAGAATATATAAAGTTCGCCAGAGTCCTAAGATTGAAGTGCTTTGACTTCGGATTATAGATTGTTGAATCTTGGGAGATGGACGCCTACCGAACTACAAGCACATGAGTAGGGGCGAAATTCTATCTTTAGGACATTGCATTTATGCAAGCCTCAATCTCCAAATTTGTCAGTTATTCTAACTTTCTCTCTAGTTGTTTATATTAATCTCATATATAATTGATGTTGTGAATTTCTTTATGATTATTATCATTGGAATTATATTGTTATTTTTCATATTTTCTAATATTGCTCCAACAATCTAAAGATAGAAATTTCTATGGAACAATTAGAAGATATGGATGTGAGAAATTAATCTCAAAATGTAGAAAAACTTACATCGTAATATGTTCAATAATGAGTCTAGCCATCATTTGCCATCATTTGGAGGAAAGAAACATTTCTCTAATATGGAGAGAATTGTCGCTGGTTTTGAATACAGAGAAAGATAAGTGAGAAATCATGATGATATGCGGATGGATATTCATATATATAATCAGTTTATTGAAATATGATGGGTTGCATCTGCTTATGCTCACTAGTCACGCAATTGGTTTGTGTGTTTTATATATGATTGATATATGTATGTGTCAGTACAATATTAGATATCGGTACATTATTAGATACTTTAAACCCAGGATATGCATACTAGTTGTACACAATTTTATGTTTGAAATGACCGTTTGAGGAACTACTGAACCATTCACATTGGTTGTTTTGTGGTAATTTATAGCATATATGTTAAATTATATTATGTTTCAGTGATTAGTTTTACAACTTTATATATATATATATATATATATATATAGGACAATTTTTGTTCAACTAGTGTCAATATCTAGATGGAATTAAGCCACTCAATTATACTTAAAGCATGTAGATAACTTCCCAACAACACGGTTATTCATGAGCTTGGTTCATGCAAAGTCTGGAACTCATACCTGTTCATGAAAAAACCTATATTCGTATATACTGACGATCAGTCATTGGACTGGTATCCTTGTGTCAAGGCCCATAGGAATTGGTATGGTTGTAGATGATATGAAAATATATCTCTATATATGCATTACTTGGCGGAAGGGCGATATGCTGGAAAGGCATGACTATTTTTGTAACCGCCATGACAACAAATATCTGACTTTGAATTGCAACTAAGGCTTACTGAATACCTTTCAATTGATTTGGATTATGAGAAATTATAGTCCTGTCCCAACATACTGGATCATGGTTTCTTAATTGATTCTTGGAGTGAATCAAACTAATAAGCAATATCAGTTTATGAGAAATTCATTATTAAAAGGATTGCTCTTACATCAGGAAAGTCATATCTTGATACATAGGAGAATGCAAACCGTTGCATAACTGGGATTGATCATTGGATGTTAATTCGTGAGATCGCGGCTTCTAGCCTTTCATGCCTGCCGTTTTATATCCATTATATTTGAGTCATATAGAACCATGTGGCGGTGAAGTTGCAATGTGGCGGTGAAGTTGCAGAAAGATGCAACTATTTAACAAATGGATGATTTTTGTGATGTGGTGGAATTGAAAATTGAAATCTGCCATGTGAGATTCAAAGAAAAAGCATGCCATTTGAAGTGCTGCTTTTGACAATGAAAGGGTATGACCTTTCCAACTAGTCATTGACATATTTAAATGTGTTCATGGGTTGGTGTGTAAACTTCTACATACCGACTGGATGTATTATCATATAGTGATAATAATGTTGCAAAATCATTTATATGCTTTATTCGAAGTGATATATTTATAAATTACAAGAGGCCCAAGATGATATTGAGTGTCACTTAAAGTGATATTAATATAAAGAAATAATCATAAAAGTGTGGGGGTCTTTTAGAAAGGACAAGACCATATTGAAAATATGAAAGACATTTCACAGATTTGAATTCAATATAATGATGCTTATTAAGTAAGCATATGAATGGACATGGCCATTGGGTCATGCATGTTAGTCATAGCAAGGAAAGAATAAAAGCCAAGAAGTGATTTTCTCATAATTTCTAGTGAGGCATGAAGGCCTAAAAAGATAGATAGAGCCTATCTTAGTTGTTCCTTACTTCTTAAAGTGGAAAATGTGATTGATTTAATGATAGCATTAAAAGAAACTACAATTATAAAAGAATTGTAAGGGTTGGTTAAAAGTAGTTTGCTAATTGAACGACATTTAAGATGTCATCTCTTGTAATGAGTAATTGTTTAAGGTATGGCAAGGTTAGAGATCTTCTTACAAATACCTTAAATGTGGGAGAGTTTACCCAATTGCTTATTGTTAGCAAATTACTTAGTAATTAAGTCCTAATATAAATTTTGAGGACTTGACATTTCAAACAATGCCAAACAACTACTCTCGTATGAAATATAATTTCATAAGATGGATTGTGCACACCATTAATGGTTAGACAAGAGAGTAAGTTGATTATCGAGGGGAATGAGGCTAAAGCTAACATAACTAATGAATCAGCCGAGCGAAAACCTAACTTAGTTGATTGGAGATCCCATGGCCTAAGTTCAATAGGCAATCTGGTTGGGCATGATTCAAAGAAGTTAACACACTATATACCTCATTCCTATGGTGGAAGAAGTGTGTTATCTGCAGAAGTTTTAGGATGTATATTTATATTTAATGATAATGATATCTTATAAATAAGAGGAATAGAGCAGACTATTCTTAATCAGTGGTCACCTATGTGAGAGTAGAAGTGGGTCGCTTCTATGAGTATGAGATGACTAAATTCTTTAAAGCTCTCATGAATTCGGGATTTGTTTAGGACCAAAATGAACACAATCGTATGAACCGAAATATATTAGGATTAGTGATGTGTGTTGCTTATTGTCTCAGTTTACTATTGCGGTGAACAGTTCATGATTCTATATTTACTGCGTCACCAAGTAAATCCGATAAGTATTCACTAGGGTAGGTTTAAGTCCAAAAGACACCTCTCTCGATGCATCTCTTGTCCGCCTGTACTCTCAAATTCTTCCAAATTTTTCATTCATGTGGGGGATTGTTGGAAATTATATATTATAATATGAAATATTGTAATATATAATTTTAATAATTGAATGAAAAATATTGTTAACCAATTTCTTAGAAAGGTTATGTTGTTTAGGTGTATTCCCCTAATAAGTGATGTATACTTATGGATGAAAAGTTACATTTTTTTAATAAGTAGAAATTGGATTCTATATAAACCCATGAAACCATTGGTATTAAATATAGAGAATTAGAGTTAATTTTTACTCTTGAGAAACAGGGTTTCCCCACTTTGTTTCTCTCATGCTTCGTGAGTCAAATTCCAAGTCGTGTCTTAAGAGTACGAAATATATAAAGTTCGCCAGAGTTCGAAGATTGAAGTGATTTGACTTTGGATTATAGATTGTTGAATCCTGGGAGATGAACGCCTACCAAACTACAAGCACAAAAGTAAGGGCGAAATTCTATCTGTAGGACATTGCATTTATGCAAGCCTCAATCTCCAAATTTGTCAGTTATTCTAACTTTCTCTCTAGTTGTTTATATTAATCTCATATATAATTGATGTTGTGAATTTCTTTATGATTATTATCATTGGAATTATATTGTTATTTTTCATATTTTCTAATATTGCTCCAACACTTATCACATCACGAACATTCCCGGCCTCACGGTCATACTCATCATCGGAACACCGCCTTTTTTTTCTTGGGCCAAGTATCATACAACATAGTATAGGGTGAGGTTTTCTTTTGCAATTGTTGCATGCTTATCTGCTAAAATCCACAATTTTTTGGTTAAACGATAGATTTTGTTATATTAATTACTGACGGGGTTTGAATCTACGTCATGCAAGAGTTCAACATCTTTCCACAACAGTGGTAAAGGGCCATTGTCAGGTCAGGGCCGGCCCTGAGAATTTGGGGGCCCTAGGCGAGCCTTCGAAGTGGGGGCCCTAAAGTTCTCTAATCTTCGGTTTTTCGTATATTGATTTGTATAAAAAAGAATTTGCTAAATACATAAAAAATTATATTTTCATATTAAATATCATTAAAAATTAATATCAAAAGAAGATAAATATACAAACATTACTTAAACATTACACGGCTCACATTATTAGGCGCAAATATACTAAATGTTTGCAGTCAAGAGTCTAAGATTGAGAGTGAAGAACAATAAAACTTGATTGACGAGTATAATAAATTTAGGGAAAATTTGATATGAGTTCAATTTTGTGAGCCTTTATGAGGTATAATCCAATTTTGCTTGATTATTGACTTAGGTCCAATGACTCATTGTACACATCAGCTTATTTTTATTCTTTTGCAAAATTTATCCCTAAATTGACTAATTAAGTAATTAATATATTATTAATTTTTTTATATTTACGATGATTTTTAATCCTTATTCATAGGATTATCTTATGCTTAATGATCGGATTAAGTATAGGAATTTAATTCTCTTTAAAACGTTTCCTATTCTCCCTTCTCTTTCTCCCTCACGATGTCTCCTTCTCATCCCTCATGATATCTTCTTTTTTTCCCTCCTCCCTGCTCCCAAGCGTAGATGATCAAAGATGTCCAACTCAAATTTCTATTGTTGGTTTGATTTGTAGAATTTAGCCAATCTTGTATGCTTTAATTCTTTTTTTTCTTTTTTTTTTCATGTTTCTCTGTTCTTTGTTTTTTTTTTTTTTTTTTTTCTATTCTAAACCTCTTCGTGTTTTACTCCCTCAGCATCATCTTTTTATTCATCATTTTCTATGGATCTTCTTGGTATATATATCACATCTTTTTTCTAATTTACCTCTGTGTGTTTTATACTACATGTGTCATGGATAAATTGTATTATCTACCTATCACACATTATTGATAATTTGTCTCAAGTTAATTGTGTTTTTTTACCTGTATCATAGGTTATCTTGTTCTATCTACCTTATACCATGGATTAATAGTGCGCACACACATTAGTTCTTGATATTCTAATTCAAATTAAAAATATTTATCTACCTATACCATAGGTTTTTGTTCATTGCTTATATTACAAGTTTTTGTTCATAGTCTACCTATATCACAGGTTTTTGTTCATAGGTTTTTTCATATGTTTTATATATATCATTCATTTCAACTTAAGTCGTGGGTTTATAGCCATACACATGAACTTACTTTTAAATTTTTTTCCTTAAATTGTGGCTAGACTGAGGAATTTGAAGATTCAAATTTGAGTAAATAATGCATAAATTAGGAAATTTAAATATATATTTATTTTTACTATAAAGGGCAAAACAGGAATAAGATAAGATCAACTAGACCTAAACTGGGAAGAATATCTAACTGGACTCAATCCAAAAGTAGCTGATTTTTTTGGACCTGGATCTAAATACCCCATAAATTTAACAACGCCGAACATTTCCACTACACTAACAAATGAATTATGAAATTTCTTATTTTTTTTGTATTTATATGTTAATTACAGAATATAAATTTTTTTTTGGTGGCCCTCCGAAGTGGGGGCCCTAGGCGGGTGCCTACTTGGGCTACCCTCATAGCCAGCTCTGTGTCAGGTGCTGCTTTGAAACAGATGACTGCAACTTTGGAGGGAGTGGTTTGTGCAAACCAGACATGGAATTCTTCGCACCAGATGCAGAAGTCTGCCTCTCAGTAGTTGAGGCAGACATCTTCAATTGATTTTGAATCAATTCTTCTGCAGGCAGAAATTAACTTAATGGACCCAACTTCAGGATGCATCTATTCTTTCATAGTTGGCGCTTTCCTACCATTACTTTCCAATGGCTGTTTGCTTTTAATCGAAATATGATTTGATCCCACCCCTTCAACATCATAAAAAAAACCTTTATAAGATCTTCAATGAACAAAAGAAAGTTAGCGGCATATAAAAATACTCAATAGCCAACACACCAGAATTTGGAAGAGACATTTTTTGGGGGGCAATCCTTGGCAGGAGCTGGACGCTCCGCATCGTTAGAGAAAATTTGTGAGTAATCTCTCATATCCCTAATCCTTGTACTTTAGTTTTTTGCTGTACGTACCAGAAATTCCATTAATGGAAAATAAGAAAACTAGAAGATAAATTCAGACTTCAAAGTTCAATCAAAGACGATTTGCTCCATACCTCATTCATTACTTACTTTAGGTTTCTGGCCATCTGATACAGATTTTGATCCAGAAGAGGTCGATCCAGAGCTTTTCTTGTCCTGCAGAGGTGAGCCGGACCAAACCAAATACATTAAAACCTATTAATCAATTAAAGCACACGAATACTTCAAAATTCACAATTAGTAGAACTGCTATGGTTGCTGTGATGAATGATTTGCTCACTGGAGGCAGGATCCAGACCCTTTATATTTGTCTTGCGCATCATGGATGAATTAGGGCCACCTTGCATGTCATGATATCAACCTGCATAATTGCATTCACACAATGGTTATCATTAAATATCATGCCTTATCAAAGTTTTCCATGCAACACAAGAATTAAAAAAACAAAGGAATTTGAAAACTTGGATTTTTGAAAAGACAAAGAAATAAAAGAAGTTCATGTTATAAATAATATTTATTATATGGCTGTTCGCATTCTGAGTCAACATGTAATATGTAAATAGTTGAGACATTTTTTATTTAAATCCTAAACCTATAAATAGGTACTCTAATAAGAAGGAATGAACACACCAATTTTCTCCTCCCAATTTATCTTGTTTCTCTTGTTCTCTGTACTTCTTATACTTTATTTCCAATACCTTATGATGCTCTTGATGTCAACTGAAGAGAATAAAGAGACAACGACTGCAGAAAACCCTTTTTGAGAGATCATTGCCGCTATATTTCTTGCTCAAACTTCTATAGTGATGATATATGTAACTTACCCTTTATTGCCATCTATATTTGTTCTAATTATATATGGCTTTCTTTGCAGATTCAATATTAAAGAAAATAACAGTGCTCTATACTATATGAATGAGATCGTATCATGAGTCGCCAAATACAATTGAATTTGCATTTACATTATCACAAGCAATCTCATATCTAGCACAACCAAATTTCGGTATGCCTTATTGTATCATTAAGTTTTTTTGTAAACTGATCAAGGAATACATGTGGGATTGGCCATTAATTGTACACGCTTTCACATTCAAGTTGTGTACAGAACCGGATTTATATAATTGTGTTTAAGTGATCAATTTAAATAGTCCCGACTGATGCTGTACCCAAATTATAATTGTTTCTCCGCTGTTAATCTTAGATTTATTTATGTATGTTTTTTTTTTTTTTTTTTTTGAACAAACGATATTATCTACACTAACGGAGAAGGGGCAGACTTAGTCTCACAATGGGCTAGCAATAATATGGTTCAGATTCGCCTTTGGCGAGAATCGAACCTAAGACTTTTCACTTACAAGTGAAGAAGAATACTACTAGACCGTGGTACTAAGTAGCATTTATGTATGTTAAACGTATGTGATTACACAATATTATATGATAAAGAATAAGTATCATATAAAAGATCATGACATGAAGGATCCCTACAAATAACTAGATCCAGACCTTAATCTGTTGATTCTCAATTTTTGTCAATTTTCAATATTAAGAGACCATGTCTTCTGGAGTAAGTCGGAATACGTACCCTTTTTTTTCTTCTTTTAGATGTGTGGTATCTTAACTTCATTCTTCGTGAATCTTTGGACATGGAGGCACCCCATATCCGCACACACTACCTTGTTACTCGTGCCTTCAATATTGCAATGATGATGATTGTCTTAGTTTCGTGTGTGCAAAAACCGAAACTTTGCCTGTCAAAGGCCAAAAGGCTCTCCAACTGTTAAGTTAGTGAGCAATATTAACACTCAAGCAGTGGGCAAGAGCATAAGTATACATAGATTGCGTTACCAAAGATGAACCCTAGAAGGGTGTGATTGTATCAGTCAAGGAGAGGACCTTTTAGGATAGTAGAATCCTTATTAAACCAAGAGAATATAAAGGATATCTAGGAAGTAGATATTGCATTCTCTTAAGAGTGTGATTAATTGCGGCGCACGCTGAAGAAAGTTGAGGTTCCACCATAAAACTTGACAATATGGGGAGTAGCTCAACTTAATTGTAAGCCCATGCATGGCTCATCCTTCCATCAATGTGGGATTCATTATCAACACAGCCCCTCACGTGTGGCGACGTTGCAAGCCTAACACGTGGACAATACAACGGGGTGACGTGGAGCAAGTGTGGTCGTTTGGCTTCATATGTAGAACAACTTGCTCTGATACCATGAGAAAGTTGAGGTTCCACCATAAAATCAATTGGCAATATGGGGAGTAGCCCAACTTACTTGTAAGCCCATGTAAGGTCCATCTTCCCATCAACATGAGATTCATTCTCAACACGACCTTTATGTGGTGAATTTTCAAGCCTAACATGTGGACAACACAATAGGGTGACGTAGAGCGAGTGTGGCCGTTTGGCTTCACACGTGAGAATTTGAGGTCCCAAATTCCAAATTTTTTTTTTCCAAGCAGAAATTTATGTTTATGAATCCCAACAAAGCAATTGGAGCATGTCAATTTATAAATTTGACTTTTATCCAAATTCCAAGTTTATTTCCCTCATCCAAACATAGTGTTAGTTCATTCTTTAATAATCTTAGACTAAAATTTTAAGCTAAAACTTTTGGAAGAAAAACTAATTTTTGAATTAAAACTTGTTGTGACATGTTCTTATTAATATGTGATTGTGTAAATCCTACGTAGAGATAGAATAGGAATCATTTGGGATCCAGAAGATCTTTCCTAATATACTTTGTATTACTTGGAAAACAAGTTTCTGTCCTCCTTATTACTATAAATAAAGGCACAAAGACTGAGGAATTAACACACAATTCTTCAAGTCTATTCTCCAATTTCTTTTTCTTCCCTTTGCCGCACCAAGCTAGGAATAAAAAACTATAACGAAACAGAGTGGTGCAAGTCCTTACCAAGGTCGGGAGTGCGATGTTCACCAGAAAAATCGCTGGAGATACGAGGAACAGTGGCAGCAGCCACCGTCGCGAGAGTGACCTAGGTGTCCTAAGTGTTTATGGTTGAAGATTGTGGTGGTTCTACGGTTTGAGAACTTGCCAGCGCGGCAAGTTGGTGATGACCTCGGTGGTTGCAGAAGAAGAAGGGATGTGAGGGATAATTGAGGGAGAGATGGGAGAGTTCGAGTAGAGTGGCTGAAAGAGAAGGAGCGAGAAGGTGGAGGAGAGGACATGCGGAAGAGAATGAGCGGAGAGCTTGGCACGGGTGTGGGCTCCACGGGCCAGAAAATTATTAAAATATTAAATAAATCCCCCAAATAATAATATAATAATTATAAAAAATATATAAAATAATAAACAATAATTTTTACAAAAATATTATTCCAATTCGTAATTTTGTAAAACCTCCATCATAACTTCAATTTCGACTTCACTTGCGCTCCTACACGTTCGTACTGTCGAGTACTTCGAGAATACGATAAAATAGTAGCTTATACACATCATGAAAAGATGATCAACAAAAGTCAACAATATCACCTCAAGGAGTATTTTTATCAATTCACTTCTTTAGAATTAATAAAGTTGTAAAATTATAAACGGTTTCTCCATTTGCCATTTAATGCATAGAAAAGAAAGCATGCACAATTGCATGCAACCCACAAAGTCAAGACCTTCTTTCAACTTTGCTTGTGGCAGTGATCATGTCTTCTCTTGAACGAAGACTTCCTCGCCCCAACCAAAAGCATTCACATGGTTTTCAATTGTTGTGTTTGGCTCATACATTTGTGAGTAATTAGGAGTCATACAAATTGTTGCGATTCTCATTTTTATGAGAGTCTACAAAAGCACGACGACCTGGACTTTGCGGCTACTTTTTTTTATTTTTGGTACTATAATTTGCATTTGCTACTTTTCAATCATTGAACTCAGTTTATATAATATTAAACTATAGCCATTTAGCAATATGAATGTGATCTTTCACCACAGGGAAAAGTCCGGATTTAATTAAAGAAAAGTTTGTCCCACGAAACAACAAAATTCAAAAGCCAATCAGATGCTTTCCATATCTAAAACAGTTTCCACCGACACGTTTTAACAAGAGTTTCATACAATCCCTCATACAAACTTATCAGTTGTTATCGAACTTTAAATAACATAATTTTCTCGTTACAAGTTTGATTTGGGTTTTGTTTGCATTCACATGTTCATAATGAAGAGTACAATTCAAAATAGTAAGAAAAGAGACAAATTATGCACTGAGCTCAAACGTGCACGCAGGGTTTCACTTAACCTAACAAGGACATTTTTGTTTTACAAGTTCAAGAAATGAAATTACAAGAAATTAAAGATGGGTCGTCACACCACCGCGTTTAGAGTCAGATATAATTAACTTTATGAGTTTTTGCTTTTGCCTTTTGGATTGTACATAGCTTAGCTCTATATTCTCTCCATATTAGTAGTTGAAGAAGAGGATATGACGAAGCAATTTACAGAATAATTTAGAGGGAACGAGAGAAAGTTCCACATTGGGCCAACTACTCTTCAACCATCCAACATTGAGTGATTGCTGCAGGATTAACATTTTCTGCTCTGGCCGGTATGTAAATTCATTATTCTCTACGATATTTGTTAATTAAGTTGCCAATCTGATGTTAATCTGTTTTAGTAAAATGGCTTATGGGACAAAAAGTTGCAGTCTGAGAGAGTTTATTTGCATGCTGGTAATATATTACGTACTTCTTGCTAAATGCTGATGGAAAAGATCACGACACGATCTTGGTAGCAGTAGCCTCCTTAATGATGTTTCTCAGAGGGAGGTTAACAACATCAAATTACGTCATTGCACGGTTTGCGAATCGCATGCTGTTTTCCATCTTCGTTTCGTATGCAGTAGCAGTCTTGTTGTGCTCATCTCACCCATTTTGCTGTGCTTGAGATACAATAACACACGACACTCCAATTACCGACGATGTTGAATCAGAAACTCTTGTTTCATCTGGAGGAAGATTTGAACTCGGATTCTTTAGCCCTTCACCTCAAGGGACTCAGAGATATGTTGGCATATGGTATCACCAACTGAGTCCGAGGACAGTGGTATGGGTTGCCAACAGAGAAAACCCAGTCCTCAACTCCACGAGTACCGGATTTCTTGCACTCCAAGATGGTAACCTCCATGTGTTGGATACTGCCGGAAAAAGTTACTGGTCAACGGAGGTTGAAACATTCAATTCTTTAACGCAGACTGCGACGCTCATGGATTCCGGAACCTTGTTCTAAGCAGTACTGGCGATGATAAGTTGGCAGTGAATTTTCTGTGGCAGAGCTTTCAAAGTCCAACCGATACATTCATTCCTGGGATGGAAATTGATAAAAGCTTGGAGTTGACTTCGTGGAGAGGCGAAGATGACCCAGCAAGCGGGAAATTCATCTTCAAACAAGATCAAGTTGGAGTGAACCAGTATGGCATCTCAAAATCAAAATCGATTCTGTACTTGAGAAGCGGAGAACGGGCAAGTGATACATTTTTCAGCTCCGATCAAATTCTTCCTGCTGTTATTTACTTACTATCAAATTTTAGCAAGAAATATGTTGTTGGAAATTCCCCCAAGATTTTCAGTTCTCCGAGTCCAAACTCCACTTATAGAAACATAGGAATTCCTCCACGATCAGAATACAATTATACAAGGTTGGTGATTAGTATTACTGCAGAGATACAGTTTCTGATGTGGATTGATTCCACAAAGCAGTGGAATTTGTATTGGTCGGCGCCAAGAGATAACTGCGGTGTTTTGATGCTTGCGGCAACTTTGGCAGCTGCAATGATAATAATATTCCGTTTCTGCGCAAATGTTTGCCTGGTTTCAAACCCCAGTATCTACAACAGTGGAATTCTGGAGACTTTTCAAGTGGATGCACAAGAGAGTCTCCAGAATGCTACAAACACTGTAGTTGGATTATCTTTCCTTGGCCCAAGATGATATCCGGCCCATGATGATAGACTAAAAGTTTGATCCATGCAAATGCTAGAAACTTCTTGCATGGATATGTCGGTGGATCACTAGCTAGACAGATCTAGCTATTGTACAATTGTGAGGTTGTCATGCAAAGCCCATGTTAGTGGGCTGATTGTAGAAAAGCCTAGAACAATGCTAGGATGAAATAAGTCCATTCCATCGACTTAGAAAGTCAGGTTTGGCAAGTCCATAAATTTGTAATGGAGTAATGCAAGTAAGCAACCAATCAAGCAAGCAAGCAACCAAGTGAGATTGAGAAGAAAGAGTAGTCTTGTAAGAGTGTGAGTGGTCTAGAGTTTGTCTCTAGAAAGTGAGTGAGTGTCATAGCTCTTTAAGAGTGTCTTTGATAGTTTGTGTTGTAATATTTTGTTTGTGTAATACAAGTAATTTGTTTACTTGTATTGTCTCTCCAACACTTGTGTTAAAGTTGTGTACTCTAAGTTTTTCCCAAGAATTGGTATCAGAGCGGTACAATTAGGGACTGTCTCTATTGAAGCTTTTGAGAATAGTGAGAAGTTTAGTACTTCGCAAGATTATTGGTTAATCTTGTTCGGCGCTCTGCTGACAGGATGGGATATCTTCAAGTTGTTGGAGGAATCAAGAAGTTGAACAACAAAAATTACAACACGTGGGCGACGTGTATGGGGTCTTACCTACAAGGCCAAGATCTTTGGGATGTCGCTGGCGGTAATAAAGGTACACAGCCAGAAGAAGACACTAGCGGCGCTTTGAGGAAGTGGAAGATCAAGGCAGGTAAGGCCATGTTTGCCTTAAAAACTACAGTTGAAGATGACATGTTGGAGCACATATGGAAGGCCAAGACATCGAAAGAAGCGGGGGGCACCTTTGCCGCACTCTTTTCAAAGAGGAACTATACAAGATTGCAGCTTCTCGAGAATGAGCTATTATCAGTGGCCCAAAAGGAAATGACGATTGCACAACATTTCCACAAGGTAAAGTCTATTTGCCATGAAATTTTTGAATTAGATCCTAATGCTGCCATTGTAGAATCCAGGATAAAAAGAATAATTATCCAAGGATTGAGACCCGAATATCGAGGCTTCGTTGCCACTATACAAGGATGGCCGACCCAACAATCACTTGTTGAGTTTGAGAATTTGCTTGCCGATCAAGAAACTTTGGCAAAGCAAATGGGAGGGGTCTCGTCAAAAGGTGAGGAGGAAGTGCTCTACACCAAAAGTAAAGGCAGCTTTAAGCAGCATATTGGTGGAGGATCTAAAACAAATGGTGATAAGGCGAAAGGTTCTGGCCAGGGGGAACTCTGAAGTATCACGGCAACCGTGGTCAGTCCTAGAATAATAAAAGATTTGAGGGCAAGTGCTACAATTGTGGAAAGAAAGGCCATATGGCGAAGGATTGCTGGTCCAAAAGGTCTATAGAAAGTAACATCGCCAACTCAAAGAAGAAAAGTGAAGATGATTGGGACATCGTTGTGTCTCTAGCCCTGGAGGAAGAATGGGACGCTGAAGCATCCGTTGCTGTGGAGAAGCAAGAGTCAGCTCTCACAACAATAAGTCCAGAGTCGATTGACTACCAGAATGATTGGATCGTGGATTCAGGCTGCTCAAACCATATGACAGGTGATGAGAAAAAGTTAGAAAGTTTGACTGAGTACAAATGAGGCCACTTAGTGGTGACGGCTAACGACTCGAGGCTACCGATTGCTCACATTGGTAAGACAGTAATTGAGCCCCGATACAACACTAATCATGTGCAGCTTCAAGATGTCTACCATGTTCTAGGTATGAAGAAAAATCTACTTTCAGTGCTTCAACTGACATTATTGGGAAATTATGTCTTGTTTGGTCCATGAAATGTAAAGGTGTATCGACACCTCAAGATCTTAGGGACGCCAACAATGGAAGGACGGCGACTGCAGTCAGTCTATGTAATGTCAGCAGAAACTGCATACGTAGACAAAACAAGGAAGAATGAGACAGCAGATTTATGGCACATAAGATTAGGCCACGTTAGCTATCACAAGCTAAGTGTGATGATGATGAAGTCAATGCTTAAGGGGCTACCTCAGCTTGACATGAGAACATACACGGTTTGTGTAGGATGCCAATATGGTAAAGCACATTAACTACCATACGAAGAGTCAAAGTTTAAAGCAAAAGAGCCTTTGGAGTTGGTTCATTCCGATGTGTTCGGGCCTGTCAGGCAACCATCGATAAGTGGGATGCGGTACATGGTGACGTTCATTGATGACTTCTCCAGGTATGTGTGGGTTTTCTTTATGAAAGAAAAATTTGAAACATTTTCAAAATTTAAAGAGTTTAAGAAGACAATTGAAGGAGAAGTGGGAAAGAAGATTCGTTGTATACGCACGGATAATGGAGGAGAATATACCTCGAATGAGTTTTCCCAGTATTTACGAGAATGTAGAATACGTCACCAGTTCACCTGTGCCAATACACCACAACATAATGGTGTAGTGGAAAGAAAGAATCGACATCTTGCAGAGATATGTTGAAGTATGCTCCATGCCAAGAATGTACTAGGAAGGTTTTGGGCTGAAGCAATGAGAACTACAGCTCATGTGATCAACAGGCTTCCTCAACCCATGTTAGAATTTGTCTCATCCTTTGAGAAACTGTGGGATATGAAACCTACAGTTAGTTACTTTCGAGTCTTTGGTTGTGTGTGCTACGTATTTGTTCCAAGTCATTTACGCAGCAAGTTTGGCAAAAAGGCAGTCCGATGTATCTTTATGGGATACGACAGCCAAAGAAAAAGGTGGAAATGTTGTGATCTTACGAATGAAAAGTGTTACACATCAAGAGATATGGTGTTTGATGAAGCATCTTCTTGGTGGTCCTCAGAAAATGAGGCGTTGCCTGATTCGAGAGAGATTGAAGATAAGCTATAACAAAAGATGGGGGAGCAAACTGTTCGAATCCAGTCGAGACCAGATGAGTCTGGGGATTCACTTGATGGTGATCGTGTTGAGCAAGCAGCCAAAACCCTTGGCAAGCTGGCGTTTATTAACAACCAGAAGAAGATATACCTAGTGAAGTGGAAGTATCAACTCCACAATTATAACTAAGGAGGTCAACAAGAATCAGGAAGCAAAATCCTAAATACGCCAACGCAGCTATAGAAGAAGAAACAGTTGAACCTGAGTGGCTTAAAGTTGGGAGAAGAGGTCACTGCAGTAGAGCTAAATCAAGCTTGGAATCTAGTGCCAAAGCAAAGAGATGTGAAACCCATATCATGCAAATGAGTGTTCAAGAAGAAGCTTCGTTGCCAACTCAGCATGGAGAAAAGAATGAGCTGGTGTTGAGGGGGAGTGTTGAAGATCAACACCAGCCCAATTGGTGTTTGTGTTGAAGTGTAATCTTTCCTTGGCCCAAGATGATATCTGGCCCATGATGATAGGCTAAAAGTTTGATCCATGCAAATGCTAGAAACTTCTTGCATGGATATGTTGATGGATCACTAGCTAGAAACATCTAGCTATTGTACAATTGTGAGGTTGTTATGCAAAGCCCATGTCAGTGGGCTGATTGTAGAAAAGCCTAGAACAATGCTAGGATGAAATAAGTCCATTCCACCGACTTAGAAAGTCGGCTTGGCAAGTCCATAAATATGTAATGGAGTAATGCAAGCAAGCAACCAATCAAGTAACCAATCAAACAAGCAAGCAACCAAGTGAGAGTGAGAAGAAAGAGTAGTCTTGTAAGAGTGTGAGTGGTCTAGAGTTTGTCTCTAGAAAGTGAGTGAGTGTCATAGCTTCTTAAGAGTGTCCTTGATAGTTTGTGTTATAATATTTTGTTTGTGTAATACAAGTAATTTGTTTACTTGTATTGTCTCTCCAACGCTTGTGTTAAAGTTGTGTACTCTAAATTTTTCCCAACAAACAATACTAGACGCTACATATAATTTCTCAAATGCAAACAAGCTTGGACAAGGGGGATACGGGCCCGTTTACAAGGTAATTAAACAGTTTACCATTTCTTAGCACTCTTATCACCTAATATAGCAACACTTGTTTGTCAATAATGTTTATCTGTTGTGGTTACTTGTAAATTTATATGTATAAGGATTTTGTTGCCAGTGAATTTTTCTCGGAGGCCAAGAAATTGTGGTGAAAAGGCTATCTAGGGTTTTAGGACAAGGTTGCAGGAATTTAGGAATGAGGTGGTGCTGATTGCCAAACTTCAACACCGAAACCTTGTTCGACTTAAGGGCTATTGCATGAAAGGAGAAGAAAAGATCTTACTCTATGAGTACATGCCTAACAAAAGTTTAGACTTCTTTATATTTGGTTCTTTCCTACACCTCTTTTGATTAGCTTTTACTGCATGATATATGGTTTCTTGATTGAGGAAAATGGAAATTCTGCAAGATCATACAAAAAGCATGTTTCTCAACAAGGAGATGTGTTTTAGCATCATTTTGGGAATCACTCGATGACTTCTTTATCTTCATCAAGATTCCAGATTGAGGATCATTCATAGAGATTTGAAAACCAACAACATTTCGGTTTGGCGAGGATTGTTGGAGGCAAGGAAACTCAGACAAACACAAACACTGTAGTTGGATTATCATTTTGTTTAAATTTGGTACGTCCCTAATACACTTTGTATTTAATTTTTACTACAAGAACCAGGATTATCATTTTTTGTCACTTAATTAGTAGTTAATATATATATAAAAGTATGAAACTAGAAAAGAAAAAAAAAAAGAATATGGGTGTATAATCAATACTTGTACGTTGAATTTAAATCAAAATATTAGGTTACTTTTTGAGTTGTACGTAAATAAACTAGAATTGAACGTATATATGTGTATATGCTGTGCATGTAAAGTACGTGTCTTTACAAACTATAGGCTGGGATAAAATGATACTTGATTAGGAAAAATTACGCAAGAGACCTTTTAGCGAAATTTTTGTGTTCCCATATAATATCTCCGCGTCGCATATATATCACCCATATGAGTGTGTATCCTCGTGTATTTGACTTGTATTTGTATATGATACGGCGAAAAAATGGAGTATTCATGCTCACTAGACCAAGACAAAAGAACATGTCAGTTCTCAGCTCTGGGTGTACCACAAAGTAGGGGTAGCTTGTTGTAGGATTTATCTTATGGGATAAATAAATATCAAAGGATATTCTACTTACATGAGGATATTATGAAATCAGGAGATATTCATATTAGAATATACTTGGGATTTTCATGAGCTTTTAAGTCTTTGTACACTCTTCCCAACCACTGTACAAGGAGGCTTTGGGGAAGAGAGAACAAAATAAACACAAGTTTTTCCACAGTTCAAATATTCTAGTTAGGTCTTTAGAGCTATCGCTTTCAACTCTAGGTTTTGGGAGCCGAAAACCAAGGGGCAACTTGACATACAGTAGCCAACTCGATGACTTGTGACTAGACATGCACGGATGGTCAAAGCAGTTGTTCGTGTTTGTAGGAGCGTGTTGAGATTCAAGCTTCCGCATAAAGGTACACACGTCATTTCGAATTTATTTATAGTCTTCCAACAGTTGTATCAGAGCCACTCACATACTCCTCGCATTAAAGCATGAGAGATATATATATGCCATGAATGCTTGTCTTTAAAATTTTCGTTTTTGCCATGCTTATTTTTTCTGGGTTACGTTCTTTACATTCATATGAGATTGTTTAAAATTTGGTAAAGAAAAATCAAGTGGTTAGATAGATAATTGAAACCCTAGTTTCGTAATAACATGAAAAACGAATTTTTCCAAGGTTTTTGAGACTTTTTTTTTTTCATGCGGTTAGAGTTGTTTTTGGAATTCGCCAAAGAAGACTTAATTGTAGATGATAATTTGATCTTTCTAATGACATAAAATACGCATAAAATAGATGCATATTCACTAAGTTATGGCCTCTGTAAACAGGCATTGCGAGAGTGAAAAATCTAGAAATTTCAGTTTTTTTTTTGGAAAAAGATGATGAGCAATGGTTCATCTCTTCCACTCTCAGCCTAAGCAAGTACGAGTACAATGCTAGGCTTTTCATGGATGTTAGCTACACTATTGGATTCATCTCAAGGAGTTCAATCCAACGGAGGTCAAAAGAATAGCATCAGATCGCCAGAAGGCGGCGCATGTGTGTGTGTCACACGCCACCCACAGCGAGTGGATACGAACAATATTAAATTAATTATTAAAAAAATTTAATTAATTTTGCACCGTCGCTTTGGGTGGCGCGTGGGCTGTGTTTTTGGGACACGACATGCGAGTGAATCATTGTGGTTCACTAACCTACGTAAGTGTATATTTAGGTTTGGTATCAGAGACGTTTTTAATTTAAAACGTTCTTAATTAACCTTTAAAAAATATCCAACACATGCCAAGATTTTAGAAAAATCAAAAAGAGATAATGTCGATCAAATTTGCTCATGTTGATTGAGCATTTTAAATTAGAAAGGAATAGTCTTTAGGAGAATAATTAAAAAGGATTACCTAATTAATAAAAAATAATGAAATTAGACTGGGGTTCACTAATGGTCACCTTTTATTCGATGTGGTGTCTGGGAAAATCATTAAGGAGACACTTTGGGTGTCAAAGAGGTTCGGTTTTTAAAAGCTTCGCGCTGCCACCCCTCCCGGATTTGACTTGGCCGCACTTACGAAGGCCCACATGTCGAGCCATTGTCTAAAAACCCTAATCATTGTGCACTCAATTGGATGTTGCATGAAAAATGGATAAGCTTAAAACATAATAATGTTTAAATAAGATTTATTTTGCAAAATAATTAGAAAATATGATCTTGACTCTTAGAATTGAATGGTAATTACGAGTGACTTAGCAGATTTTTCAATTTCAACATAGGAGAAAAGGTGAAATATTTTCTAATGAGTTTTTGAAATAAATAAATGTAAGATGTGTAATTAATAATGTCAAAATTATTTCACCCTTGTACAAAGAAATGGCTGCCAAAAATGTTGTTGCTGATTTGACCAAAGGAGAAAAGCTGGTTGGAACCAACTATGATATTTGGCATAGGAAGATCCAATATCTTCTTAATGAACAAGAGCTCTTGGAGCATTTGGAGGCTTCGGTGGATGAGCATGATCTTAAGAGAGATGGAACCATTGCAGCTCAACATACGACTAGAGTAATGTCTTATGAATCTTGGTTCAAGAAAGATCGAAGTGCGTGATTTACTATGTTAAGCAGCATGTATGATGATCTTATTGGTGAGTATGAAGGGTATTTGACCACCAAGGAGATGTGGTACCAGCTAAAATTTGCTTTTGGTGGAACCTCAACTACTAGGCTGAGAAGTCTAGTGTTGAAGTTTGAGGTTTACATGATGGATCCTAAGCACTTTGTATTTAAACATCTTAGGAAGATGTCTAACATGATATGAGATTTGAAAGCTGCTGGGAGTATCATCACCGATGAACAACAATTCCAAGCTAAAAATTAGGTCCCTTCCATACTTGTGCGATGCCCTTAAACAAATCATGATGCACAATGATCAAATTAAAAACTTTCAAGACATCTCGCGTTATGTTGAACTGGAAGGTAAGCACCGAGTGGCGACCTAGAGTACTGCCCTTTTAACTCAAGGTGAGTCCAAAAAGGATAACCAATTCAAAGGAAAAGGTAAAACCAAGTCTGAGAAAAAGGATGCAAAGCTTGCTCCTAATTCTAATTAGATCAAGGCCCACAGAGGTAAACGTAACAAGAAAGATGAATCCAAGTCAACATGCTTTAACTGTAAAAAAAAGGGACACTTCTTTCGTAATTGCATTAGGCCAAATAGAAAGGTAATCCTTAACCCTAAATCTGTCATTGCTTCTGTATGTTCGCATATACATGTTGCTCACGCGTCTGACAATTGGATTGTAGACATAAGAGCAAACAAACATATGACGCAAGATAAAATGGGGTTTGAAAATTATCAACGCTTTCCAGCAAAGTCACAATGGGTGTACGTGGGTGAACGAAGTCGTACAAAAGCTTTGTGAGTTGGTTCGTATCGACTTCAACTAATCACTGGGTGTCAACTGCTTCTGCATGGTGTCTTGCACGCCTCTAGAATGCAATTTAATTTATTTTCAATTACTGCACTTTTATATGAAGGATATTGTTTTTACTTAAGCCCGTGTAGACTTGTGATCTATTTGGATCAAGTTGAAATTGGATATGGTTCAATAAAGAATGATTTTATTTGTTGGATTTGATTGATTCTTGTTCTTCTACTTCTTTAGTAACTATTATTAAACATGTTAACTATGAAACATGGCATGCTAGACTAGGGCATATAGGGCAAGATAGAATGACAAGGTTGTTAGAAAAGGCATGTTGGGGTCACTCACTAATGTTAATCTGCCTATATGTGAGCCTTGTTTAGCTGGCAAAGCAGTTAGAAAACCTTTTGGAAAGGCTGTTCGAGCTACTCAACCGTTAGAGTTAATTCACTCTGACATCTGTGGACCAATGAATGTGAAGGCCCATAATGACGCCTTTTATTTTCTGACTTTGATTGACGATTACACGTGATATGGTTATGTGTACTTGATCGCTCATCGCTATGAAGCTTTAGATTGTTTCAAATACTTCGTAGCTGAGGTTGAGAATAAAAAAGGGAAGACTATAAAAGCTCTTCGCACTAATTGTGGATGCGAGTATTGGTTTGACTAATTCAAAGTTTTTTTGTGAAAGTAAGGGGATACACACACAACTTTATGTTCATTACATGCCATAACAAAATGGTGTTGTTGAAAAGAGAAACAGAACTTTATTAGACACGGTCAGGTCTATGATGGTGTAGGCAAATCTCCCCATATCTTTCTGGGTTGATGCATTATTGACTGTGACATATATAATTAACCGTGTGCCTTCAAAGATGGTTCCTTCAACCCCATATGAACTTTGGAATGATGTAAAACCTAATCTGGGTAATTTTTGTCCTTAGGGTTGTGCTGGATTTGTTCATAATCAATCATATAAGTTTGGAAAGTTGGGTCCTAGAACAAATAGACATATCTTTATAAGATATTATGAAAACCCGAAAGGTTATGTGATGTATGGTGAACATCTAGATGGAAGAAGAACCGAGATTGATTCACATGATGTGGAATTCATAGAGAATGACTTCTCAAAACTTGGTGATACTGTCAAAAACCTTGATCTCCATGAGTTGGAGAAAGATGAAGAACTCGTAACATCTTCAAGCGAAGAAAGGGAATTAATTTCCAATCTGATGGTCGCTTAATATGATGTGGGAGTACACAACCCAGTGGGAGTAATGTATCTATAAACACTCAAGAGAATACGCCCAATGATGGGAACGTACCCTTTGAAATTCAAGGTCACACAGTTTGAAGAAGCAAGAGATGCCACATTCCCACATGTCATTTTGAGGTTAATGGGGAGACCTGCATTTTCATATCTTTAGTGGAAGACGAACCTTCTTCTTATAAAGAAGCATTGTCTTCAAAATCCAAAGAAAAGTGGATAATTGCAATGGAGGAAGAGATGAGCTCCATGGACAAAAATATTGTTTGGGAGTTAGTTGACCTTCCGTCTGGGCGTAAAACTATTGGAAAAAAATGGGTTTTAAAAATCAAACGCAAGGTGGATGGTTCAATTGGCAAATATAAGGCACGCCTTGTGGCGAAATGATACACTTAGCAATTAAGTGTAGACTATGAAGAGATATTCTCCCCTGTGGTGAGGTTTGCCTATTTTCACCTCATTTTAGCTATTGTTGCTCAACTAGATTTGTAACTTTACCAAATGGATGTTAAGACAACATTTCTCAATGGAGAACTAGACGAGGAGATATACATGGATCAACTTCTAGGCTTCGAGGACAAGAGGCCAAGAGTTTGCCGCCTAAAACGTTCCATATATGGCCTCAAGCAAGTGTCTAGACAGTGGAACATTAGATTCCATAATTCAATCACTTCATTTGGTTTTGAGATGATTGAGGAAGACCACTATGTGTATCTTAAGAAATCTGGGAAAAGTATTCTTATACTTTCTCTGTATGTTGATGACATCTTAATAGCGGGAAATGACCAAACCTCTATAGAAACAACGAAAGCATGGTTGTCATCCCATTCTGAGATGACAGATATGTGTGAAGCACATTATGTTCTTGGAGTTAAGATCACGAGAGATCGCTCAAAGAAATTTCTAAGTTTGTCTCAAGAGACTTACATTAAGAAGGTACTTGAACGATTTAAGATGGAGAACTCCAAACCCATAGACACTCCTCTGGAAAGAGGCGCGATATTGTCCTTAGAACAGTGTCTAAAGACTAAGAAAGAGAAAGAACAAATGGCAAACTTCCCCTATGCCTTTGTAGTAGGAAGTCTGATGTACGTGATGTTTTGCAAACGTTCGGACATTTGCCATGCCGTGGGCATGGTAAGCTGGTATCAAAGTAATCCTAGACAAGCTCACTGGTAAGCCTTCAAGAAGATTATGAGATACCTTCAAGGAACAAAAGATTTAGCCCTATGTTACCATGAAGGGGATCTGAAGTTGAGAGGATATGGTGATGCAGATTGGGCAAGCGCAAGTCCACCTTAGGCTATGCTTTTGTCCTTGGAGGTGGAATTGTTTCTTGGTGTAGCAAGAAACAAACTTGTATTGCTCTGTCCATAATGAAGTCAGAATATGTTGCCCTTGGATCAGTTGTTCAAGAAGTTATTTGGCTAAAAAGGTTTATATAACAGATGGAAGTTACGACTTATGCTCAAGAAGCTGTACTTGTCTACTGTGATAGTACTTCAGCCTTAGCATACACTAAAGATCTTAAGTATCATGGCAAATCTAAGCATATCGATACATGATATCATTTCTTTAGGAACAAGGTTACCAAGGGTGAAGTAGTGTTGAAACATATCTCGACCACCAATATGCTCGCTGATCCCATAACCAAACCCATAATTAGAAACTCGTTTCTGACTCATGTAAAGAATATGGGTTTATGTAGGGTTTGATGTGTTTTTCTTTGTATTTGACATTATTATTGAATAAAAAGGCATTGAAGTTTTTCATTTCATATTTATTTATTTTTGAACTGATTGTTTACACATCTTTACGAGTGTCACCAAGTTAGAATCCATTTTTCACATGAACGATTCGCCTGGTGCTAAGATAACGATTAAGATGAGACATTTGTGTCCTCAATGCATTGGGCTACGAGACCGAACACGTGTATGTTGAACGTACCAATATGCACAAGGTAAACGTCACCTTAGAAATGTCTAAAATGAGACTTAACAGAAGTCGAGCATGAGATTTGTTTCATGTTGAAGCTTGTAAAGCCGGATATGAGTATCCAGGTGGGTGCTGAGAAGGCGATTAGGCTGGAAGACTCTGGTTAGGCGCTTGTGTAGCGACTAGACTAAGATTTGTATGATGTATGTCTAATGGACATGTGACACACTCATTGAAATGAGGATACACCATAGCATACAAATCATACTGTATGTGCTATAACCGACTGATAATGAGAGTGATGAATTGATCCCTGCTTCAATCACTGTGTGAACCACAAGGAATCTATACGATTCAACCCTCATGCCTTTTCAACTAAAGTTTATGTTAGAAAGATGAGGTTTAATGAATGCTACTTTAGCACATTTATCTAAGACTGTCAAGTTAGCTACTGTCCTAAGAAGCGTGACTAGGCAAGTAGTTAAATCAAATTAGACTGACATAGGAGCTTAAGGAAGACAGTTCGAAGATAACACCATGTCATGTGATTCATTAGTTGCACGACATCTTTTGATATTTGTTATCAAACATAAGACATGGATACATGATATTTGTGAGAAATGACATTGTTTTTTTATTTTATAACAAAAGATAAAGAATGTCAAGTCTGGTGTGTGACGAACCCATTTCTTGCGCAAAATGCGTCGTAAATGCGCAATAAATGGGTAGGTTTGAACATAGTTTGA
The DNA here is from genome assembly GCF_041283825.1 of Pyrus communis. Taxonomy (NCBI): domain Eukaryota; kingdom Viridiplantae; phylum Streptophyta; class Magnoliopsida; order Rosales; family Rosaceae; genus Pyrus; species Pyrus communis. The sequence continues at coordinate 3,594,370 of NC_142566.1, forward strand.
CCATACTTTGCACGACAAGCATCTGTATTCGTTGTGCAAAGTCATCTTACGCGATGAACATAGCGTCTTGCAATATATTTAGCGACAAATGAAATGATTGTAATTATAAAGTTTACGTAAACATATATATCTATGTTTACGTAAACTTTATAATTACAAACAAATATTTAGAAAATATTTAATACCTTAAATATTTATTCTAAAAATAATTAATACTTTAAATATTTATTCTATAAATAATTAATACCTGAAATATGATTCTATAAATAATTAATACCTGAAATATGATTCTATAAATAATTAATACCTTAAATATTTATTCTATAAATAATTAATGCCTTAATCCATAAAATTATTTTGAGCATAAGTACGATATTCATTAAAGATTGAAAACACATATGAACCGAGGATAGGGTGCTTACATTAGGTCTCAATAAAAAAACCCAATATGAATTGAAACCTAATTAAGTCCAAATACATAACTTACAAAAAAAAAAAAAAAACCTTAAATTTAAATATTGTCATACAAAACATAAATTTAACACTATTATTTTGATGGTCCTGGTCCATTCCACAAGACTTCATAACGCCACCGATTGTAACATCCCTCCAATGCATCATCCATCAACTTCATCAATTGTTCGTTCGTATCATCATCAAGAGTATACTTACATTGTTACACATGAAAATAATTAATTCCAACATATAACTAAAAATTTCACAAACTTAATTATTGATCCATCAACAATACACTTACTAATAGTTCATTCATTGCAACCTTTTTCACATTCCAGGGCACATCTTTCCAAGAACGGCACTCAGCAATGGGACAATTATTCCCCATCGCTATAGCAATCACATGCGCAAACTCAAGATGTTCCCTCAAATCATGCAGGTTAGTGTCGCGTACACTTTCATCCTTGTTTTTATCCACCATCCCATCATGAACAGAATTGTGAAGAATAAGGAGAACAAAATTGTGAAGAATAAGGACAATAGAAACACATATTTATAGGAAGGTTAGGACCTTTGCCTGACAAAGGCTTTGTTGTGCAAACATATGTATTAAATGCGGTATTGATTCCTCTGATTCACCTGCAGTAAATGGTCAAAACTGACAGGAACTTTGCGCGATGAATCATTGGTTGCGCAAATGCCCCCTTTTCGTCGCACAAGTACGCAATGACAAGAAGTATTCGTTGCACAATTTTTTTTCCTATCCTGTCTATTTTTCACGACGAAATTTTGTTTCCGTTGTGAAAGTACGTCTTGTGCGACAAAATATTTTTTGTCGCGCAAAATATCGTCGCGTAAGCTGTTTTTTCTACTAGTGATATAAGATTAAAAAACTGATAACATTTTATAAAAAGCTAATGGGTACAAACTTACTCTAATTTATTTATTTATTTTGGAAATGTTTTGAATTGAAAATTAGTTAGGAGTTTAATAAAGATGTGAGTATTAAAATCCTAAATCAATTATTAATTTTTATTTTAAAAAATTATGTAACTGACATGTAAATTCATTATTACATTAATTTTAGAGACTTGGATCAAAATCTGAAAGCTAATAAGGTTTCAGTCAATGAACATTAATAACTAGGGACATGACACTAATTTTTCCTTTAATTAATAATATTTATTTTCCATGTGGCATCCACGTTAACATATTGTACTTTGAAAAATAATACAAAGTTCAAGTGGTAAATAATACAAATTAAAAGTTCAGGCGGTTGATGCGCAACCAGAAAAAGTCTAGGAGGCACTTATGCACGTTCCCTCAAAAATAAATTTGGTGTAGATGTCGAATTTGACTCAATTATGAATGTATTCTTGATAATGAAATCTTAGTAGCAACACCAGCACCTGATTGATCAATTGCGCCTCAATTATGAATGTATTCTTGAGAGAGATAGAGGTAGGGAGAAGTTTGGAGGCCTTTTAATTACTGGAATACTTGCATTGTCCGGGATGTAAGTTCCATGCCTCTGCACTTCTTCTTTTTTGGTCTAATTACTTGGTTAAGTTCATACTGAAACACCATATATGTTTTCGTGTCAATAGATTCATTCGCATTTCAAAGTTTCTTTGCAAAAGGAAGTTAATTGAATCTGCATTTCAACTAAAATCACTTGCCTTGTGAATGCTAATCTACTTTGCTATAAAAATACGCAACATAACTCTTCTACACAAATAATATGCGAAGGCTGATTAATTCTTTCATAATTGGTATTAGCTAAAGTCGTGAGACTAAGATTATCATATGTTTAAAAGACAAAATATACGCAAATACTACCTCACTTATATTCGATGCAGTATATATCAATGGCAAACTGGATTTCCATGTTGTAAAAATAATTAATTGCGACGAAGATCGTCCTCTCAAAGTTGTTTGAGTTATCAATGAGAGAGAGGATATGGGGAAAGAAATGCAAGAGAGAGAGAGAGAGAGAGAGAGAGAGAGAGAGCAGATGGATGGTTGTCATCTAAAAATCGTAAATTCTCATTTTTTCTGTTTCAAGGAAGTAAGGCTTTTTCTTGAGTTAGTTTTGAGTTGTGTTTTTGAAAACAATTCTACAAAAGAAGAATTAACATGACACTCAAAAACTAATTTTGAGCTTAAAATCTGGATTTAAGTTGAATACCAAACGGCCCATTAATTTCACAAGAATGTTCTTAAAAAAAGGTTTCGGGCGGGGTTGAAGATTTTGAATGGGAGATAGGTTAAGGGTTTTTATGTGATAGTTTGGACATTGTCAACATATATATGAATTTAAATAAAATTTATTGAAGATGATGACCTTTGAAATTTGCAATGAGGATATGTTTACGCTACCTAACTGTTTGCTTCCAAATATATGGATTTTTAGACAACTTTTATAATGATGTTGGTATGAATAGAAAAATGAAAAGGGGAAATATGTGAAATTAGAAACAGGTTTTGACTGGTTGGATAAATTTTGGAGTATGATTATTTCTCCTTCTAATCTCTCCTTCTTTCTCTTTCCTCCTATTTAAATGGTTACGATTAAACTATGTCAACGTCTTAATTTGAATTTTTTATATAAAGAAAAAGACAAAAAGGAAAGTATGAGAGAAGGAGAGGGAATGAGATGATAATAAGGGGGGAGAAAACCCTAATTCATAAATTTTATAGCTTTAGTAATTTTAGTACCATTTCATTGCTAATCGTTCTACATCAATCAATCATTTGATTCATGATAGCATCTTAGCATTATTGTAAGGTAGGAGACAACAATTGACGATCCCTCGGTGCCCCTCCTTCATAAGAAGGACAACAATTTTTTGGATCATGACATATGCACACATAAATGATTGTCAGTTATTGATTTCCACAATATTAATTTAGATGACTGATGGTAGCAATTCGAGAAATGATGTTGAGTATAATTCGAGAAATTGTTTGTTTAATGTGTTCATCATGTTGTGGTATTTTAATTTCGAAAACCACTCTTTGCTTTTGGAAGAAATTAGCTTTGTAAAGTAATAAAACAAAGGTCATTTCTGAGATTAAATTATTTGCTATGCTGAGACAGTTCTGTTTAGATTAATAGATGTTATAGTGCACTTTGAAATCTAATTTATTTCAGAACCACTATTATTGCATTGTGATAATTTGTCTGCATTAGCATTATGTTCTAAACCTATGTTTCATACATGAATTAAACATCTACATACGGACTTCCATTTTGTAAGGGAAAAAGGTTCAAAGAAAAGATCTACAAGTTCACTATATACCAACTGAGCACCAAACTACAGATATCTTGACAAAAGGATTACATGGTCCAGCCTTTCTCATACATTGCTATAATCTCAGACTAAGCTATCCCAGTTGAGATTGAGGGAGGATAGTGATTGAAGATGTATGATAGCTTAGTATGTACCTTCATGCCATGTCAGCTATAGTTTGTTACAAGTTAGTTGAGTTGTTAAGAATTAGTTCGTTAAGTGAGCTGGAATGAGAGAGAGTGTTGAGTCATCAATTGTAAGAAATGCTATATATAGCAACCTATGTGTAATAGCTCATTACCGTTACAAAGCAATAAACACAAGAATAATCAGTTTCTCTCTCTTGCTTTCATGTTATTCTTCGACTTCCTTCTGCATTTTCTGTATCCTTTCTTCATCAGCATAGCTCAATTCTTCTTCAATCCATAGTTGTTAAGAGTTTCTTGCCATGAAAATTACTTGCGATTGCCAACATATTCGATGAGTAGGGGAAGGAAGCATTTTTTAAACCTTTAAAGATCGTATTCAAAAGGAATATGTGGATGAAAAAAAAAAACTACGTTTTAGATTATTGAAAGTAGTTTTGATAAATAAAAATAAAAAGTGTCGGAAGTTTGAATGAAAAAAGAACTAAATCTTTTTGTGTCATGTTGATGAAATGAGGTTTTCCCACACTAGTTTATAGTCATATCCGCAAATATGACTTAATAAATTGAACAAGACACCTAGTGATATATATAAGGATTCGAGGATACACACTTTTGACACATTTAACACTATTTTGTACGATCCACTTCGTAAAATGACACCCATTTGTTATAAATGAAACAAACCTAATGTAAAAGTTTGCACACGTATGCATAAACTACAATAACTGCTTTTTTATTCTCCCATCAGTTGGGAAAATATGAAATTATTGTTGGAATATCATGCATATATGGTTGTCACAGGAGTGAAGCTATGGACTGATGACATTGTGGATGGTCAAGTCTGTATGCACTCTAAGCAATCATCAGACTGACAATTAAGATTTGCCTATTTGAGGATCACTAAATTGTTCATAAGAAGTCTGAGACGGGGTTTTGATTCACTTGATCTGAGTTTTAAGGACATCATTAACGTAGATAAAACTGCTTAGTGTATTTTCTGCATAAGTAGACACTAGACTGTTACTACATTCATGGCGAGTTCGAAAATGATCCCTGATTTGTTTCCTTGAGTGGATCTCTAACTCATCTTTTTTTTCCTTCTTTTTTTTTTTTTTTTTTTTTTTGCAGTCGAGCTACAGGAGATGCTGGTTCTGCAGTCAGGTACTTTGAATAGAGTGTAGATTTTCTTTCAAAACTGACAAGAAATGATCAGGAGTTATTACATCCAAACCAAACCTTTACTGTAATACTAATATCAGCATTATGTCGTACCCGTGCTTTGCCCTGATATAGTTATTTTTCCTTTTTCAATTTTGTATGTAGATAACGGATACACTTTCTATTTCACAATAAAATCGGAGATCTCAAAATATTATGATGAAGACTTCAAAGCTGCTTGATGTTATATTACTATTTCCAGTCGTTGAATGTTCGACGTGATGTTGAGCATGATCCAAATGTTCCATCTCAGGTCAGCAACTATCTAATTTGCTTGTTCTCATTAGGTTTCTTTTGTGACTTACAGTATTTGTACGACTGCTATACAGTTCCTCTTTTATAATTAATGTCATTTAAATGTGCTTGGGAATGGATTGATACAATGATACTAGTTTAGCTTGTTGGCTATGACTTGCTAATGAATGCATGTTTGGCATTCTAAGCTCTGCATCGCAATATTTTAAACTCAAAGCCTTTCTACCCATTACACTATTGCAATTGTTTCTGAATTCTGAGTTGAATGCTGTAACTTTAACTTACATTTCATTGAATTTTGGCCCATTTCACCTCTAAACTCTCTGTCATCCGATATGAATACATGTTTGGCAGAATTTGGCCACAATACAAAAGAAGATGTTGGGAATAGCAGGTCATACACGGGACATTCTAGGCTTTGTATTACCATTAGGGGTGTGCTATCGACACACCCCATTTTACTTCTCACACACCCCTTAATAATTTATGTTCGTTGATCTTCTTCAATTCATCTGATCCGACGGCCGAAAATTAAAAGGATGTGTAAGAAGTAAAATGAGGTGTGTGGATATCACACCCCTTACCATTAACTTTCTGCCCATTAGCAATTGGTTTTGAGTTGAATACTCTTTAAGTTTAACAAAAGGCCAATGCAAGAGCTTAAACAGACTGACTTTTATTGCAAACGTGCGTTGTTAGACCTTCCCAAATGTCAACCTCTAACTCCTCTGGACTCTCTTGTTTCTAATGAAGGAAAATAAGTTAGCTTTGCTTCAATATCCAAATGAGCTTCTGCCCGGTAAGCAATAAAGTTCTGAGGGAGATTGATTGCTGTGGTGGCATTCAAGAACAAAATGTTTGGCGCTATTGTTCCGTATTCCTTCACCAACTGATGCCTCCATAGACATACCACTCAGTTGTATATAAAAGAGTCAACTCCCTTTACTTACCTGATACGATTTGATTTCCGAAAGATTTTCTGATAGCTTCAGTACTGTATTGTTGTAATTTTGTTTAAATTCGATCAATATATACAACAAATACAAGAATCTCCATGTATTGTATATTCTGTTTGCATTGGGCTTTATGGTTGTTATCTGTATTGGGCTTCGTAATGAAAGTTCATTCTCCTTTGACCGGAAAACAGAAAAATGTTGAGTAGCAAAAGCATACAACAGAGTGAGAAAAATTGAAACAACATGTAACTGATGCACCAAATAATAGCTTAGTGGTTGCTCATGCAACTTATATTTCTTGAGATTTCATTTTCTGATGCATAACAGCATGAAGGAAAACTCTTTTAATAGTGTGGGGGAGGGAGAGTTCCTAACTTTGGGCCTTCTTTCACTAGACCAAAAGCTAGTTGTTTATAAATTTGTTAAGTCGGTCCCAAACCCATAATAGTTTATGCACGTAAACCTTATTTTGGTCATCGTCATCAGTCCCTACCGTTTCACTAAGAAACTTCCATTTCATTTGTATAATGTTTCATGAGATTGGTTTACAAAGTTGATGCACTAAAGCCGGTAATGGTGCTTTCACTTGCAAGGCCGTTCTGCACTTTTCTTGGTGGCGAAACTCATTCATCAAATAACAAAGACAAAAGTGAGGACCAAGAAAGACAAAAAGAGGATATATAAAAATTTTAATGGAGAAAAAGCTTAAAGGTGGAGCTAATGGAAAAAATGGAGAGAATAAAGGAAACAAGAAATAAAAGAAAGCAATGCACATGAAAAGAAGCATTGTTTACTTGCAATTCAAGTTTATAATCTGCTTTTTTTTTATTAATGCTAAACATATTGATAAAAAAAAAAAAAAAAAAAAAAAAAGGAGTTGGAATATATTGTTTATAATTTACTTTGTGGTTGATTCATGGAATTTTATGTTAATGATTGAAGCCGTTTATATTATAAATCACTTTGTAATGATCATCTTTGCAAAAAATCAACTAAAAATAAGGTATTTTAGTCATTAACTATAGCAAATGGCTTGTAATTCTTTTTACTGGGCCTGTCCATCTGTTTTTATACGGTTCAATAACCAAACGATCTCATATTTTACTAATTTTTTTGCATAAATGATCATTACAAAGTGATTTATAATATGAACAATTTTGGTCATAAACATAAAGTTTAAACCACCAATGTAGTATTGAGGAACCAGTTAAATTCGAAAAGTTTTTCTATTGCTTCTCCTTCATGTGAAGTGATTAATAAAATACAATGCATGATCCTGTTGACTGTTTTAAATGATTGCGCCATGAGGATATTCAAATTCTATCGAGGAAGAGTAGATAAAGTAGGTTGATATTTTATCATCTGTTTTGTTATTAATTTTGATTATTTGCCAAAATTTTGAGTTAAAAATATGTGACAGTCGACAGGTCTAACATTGTTATTCTCGATCGACTGACATTGGATTTATATTTTAAATTCTACGAGTTTTACGCTCGCGATCTAAAACCTAAAATATGAGCTCACATGGTTCTTATATACACTGGGGAAAATATTTACAAAGTAGGTGTCAGTCGAAGGAAATTGTGACCAACACCGTAAGATATACTTATTGGACCCAACTTCAGAATGCATCTGTTCTTTCATAGCCGATGGTTTCCTTCCATTACTTTCCAAAGGCTGTTTGCTTTTCATCGCCATGTGATTTGATTTCACCCCTTCAACATCATAAAAAACCCTCTATAACATCTTCAATGAACAAAAGAAAGTTACTGGCATAGAAAAATACCCAACAGCCAGATCAGATGCAGTATATCAACACATCAGAATTTGGAAGAGAGACATTTTGAAGGCGACAATCCTTGGCAGGAGCTGGACGCTCCGCATCCTTAGAGAAAATTTGTATTAATCTCTCATATCCCTAATCCTTTGGGCCTTAGTTTTTTGCTGTACGTACCAGAAATTCCATTAATGGATAATAAGAAAACTAGAAGACAAATTCGGATTTTAAAGGACACTTATAAGGACGATTTGCTCCATAACCTCATTCATGACATTGGGTTTCTGGCCATGTGATACAGATTTTGATCTAGAAGAGATCGATCCGGAGCTTTTCTTATCCTGCAGAGGTGAGTTGGACCAATCAAAATACATTAAAATCTAAATATCAATTAAAGCACACGAATGCTTCAAAATTCACAAAATATACAGTGGAAGTGCGAGCATAAATGTTAAATATTAAGTACACAAAAAGGAGAGGTTTCCTAGCAAATGCTTAGAAAGTAACAATGAGTTTTTACTTTAGGTTGACAACATCATAACAAGGGAGATCTCCTATAGTTTAGAAGCTCAGAGCTCATGGATTCGTCTGTTATTAAAAAGGAGGGTTGCAAAGTGATTTACAGATGTCAAAATAGAAAATAAAAAATCACTAAACATTATTTAATATTCTAATAGTAACATCAAATAAATAGATCTTAAATCAATTCCTCAGAACAAAGTTCTCAAATTTCCTAATAGACATCATACGACTAAGTGTAGAAGTATGTACGGCCAAAAGTACATTCCCTAACTGTTACGGATTCAGGACACCACAATGGAAAGTCAAAATCAAGAAGAAAAGCCGACATAACAGGTGGAGAAAAGATAAGATATGAGAAAGTATTGCAGGACAAGCAGAAAGATAAACATAATACGTACAAGTTGAAGGGGATTAACCCTAGATGACAGTTACTGGGTCACTTGTATTACTCTCTGAGAAACTGGTTGAGATGAGCCAAAAAAAGATCGGTAACTGCGAGATAATGAGAAAAAAATTTAAAACACCTTTTAGAATTATACCTTGCAAAAAAAAGATACCCCGTGGAAAAAAATAACATGTCAAAAAAGAAAAAAACCTGTACTCGATGCAGTTTCAAATAAAAGTAGAATACCACTAAGAAAATCTATACACAACTCACAAAGCAACTATTTGGTTGAATTCGTTGCTTTACTATAATCCAAATAACATGATCAAATATTGTTCATCAATATAATGGTGGAAAGGTGTTGAGCCCTTGCATGACGGCGTGAGTTCAAACTCCGTCGATGATTAATCTATCTAATCTAACAAAAAAAAATATCGTTTGACAAAAAAATTATATAGTTATACATAAGACTCAAAATGTCCTCGCAATGACCACAATAGATTTAAAACAGTTCAAACCGTCTAAAAGAAAAGGAGGGATGAAATAAATGGTAGCAAAGACCAATACCACCGTCGTCATACTATAAAGAAGTCTTGAGTTTTTGATCACATGAAAGAAGGCAGTTACAGTAGCCACTTACTTATCATAGGGTAGCTTCTTCTTTTCATAAGACTTGTCTCGAGAAGAACCACCATCCGTCTCACACTTCTTTCTTTGTTGTTCTTTCAAACACTGTCGAAACTCATGACGTGCCACTGTTACCTTGGTGCGCTTCGTATCTTCTTTTACTTACTCCGCTTCCCCGTATCTCACCTTGTCCTCATAATCATCATATTCTTTGACTGAATGATGGAATTCCTATACGAAAGCAACCACCAGATAAACAGAAATACTAATGTGTTTCAATAAGAAGGAAAGGGAAAAAAAAGAGCTTATGAATAATAATAATCGACATGTCAACAGTAATCGCATATAGACACACATTAAAATTTTACTTACATCTCTACCATATCCCCGCATTTCTAAGTCGAATTAACAATTAACTATACTGGATACCTGGAACCTAACTTTAATCTGCTGGGCAGAAAATACCTATGCAAAATCAGTAATCACCGTTAATTCAAAGAATTACAAACGAGAAAACCGAAAGAATCCACAATTCAGATGCTTCAATATCATGCTAAAAATTGGAATTTCAGATTCCATATATTTTCAGCTGATAACCCGAACCGATCAACTCACCAGAAAGTCCTTCCTTTCAACCTCAAAGATGATGCAAGGCCGAAGAATTCGAAATGTATGGAAGTCGTTGCCGAGCCCTAACGTAATCGTCCGATCCCTTCAAACATCAAAGCCTAATCAAAGCAGGTCAGAATTTGTGTTCTAATCAAACCATCATGATCAACATAACAGACTGACTGAAAGAGATTTTAATAAAATAAAAAAAATTGAAACCGCTTACATACCTGTTCAGGTAGATAAATCCCAAATTTCAGAAAGATAAAAAAAAAAAAAAAGAAAAAAAAAACGAGATGAAACCCTAACGCTAACTGATAGATTATCACTAATCTGGATTAATTGGTGTGAGATAGGGAGAGATGATTGATTGCGCGTTTCTCA